>NC_090372.1:169157752-169459122 GCF_036365525.1 Heterodontus francisci | reverse complement strand
TAGAGAGAGCGAGACGGGGGGAGAGGGGTGGGGAGAGAGAGCGAGACGGGGGGAGAGGGGGGGGGGGGAGAGAGAGCGAGACGGGGGGAGAGGGGGGGGGGAGAGAGAGCGAGACGGGGGGAGAGGGGGGGGGAGAGAGAGCGAGACGGGGGGAGAGGGGGGGGGAGAGAGAGCGAGACGGGGGGAGAGGGGGGGGGAGAGAGAGCGAGACGGGGGAGAGGGGGGGGGAGAGAGAGCGAGACGGGGGGAGAGGGGGGGGAGAGAGCGAGACGGGGGGAGAGGGGGGGGAGAGAGAGCGAGACGGGGGGAGAGGGGGGGGAGAGAGAGCGAGACGGGGAGGGGGGGGAGAGAGAGCGAGACGGGGAGGGGGGGGGAGAGAGAGCGAGACGGGGAGGGGGGGGGAGAGCGAGCGAGACGGGGAGGGGGGGGGGGAGAGCGAGCGAGACGGGGAGGGGGGGGGGAGAGCGAGCGAGACGGGGAGGGGGGGGGGGAGAGCGAGCGAGACGGGGAGGGGGGGGGGGGAGAGCGAGCGAGACGGGGAGGGGGGGGGGAGAGCGAGCGAGACGGGGAGGGGGGGGGAGAGCGAGCGAGACGGGAGGGGGGGGGAGAGCGAGCGAGACGGGGAGGGGGGGGGGGAGAGCGAGCGAGACGGGGAGGGGGGGGGAGAGCGAGCGAGACGGGGAGGGGGGGGGAGAGAGAGCGAGACGGGGGGGGGGAGAGAGGGAGACGGGGGGGGAGAGAGGGAGACGGGGGGGGAGCGAGGGGGAGGGGGGGGAGGGGGGGGGAGCGAGAGAGAGGGGGGGGGAGGGGGGGGGGAGCGAGAGAGACGGGGGGGGGGGGAGAGGGGGGGGAGAGGGGGGGGGGAGCGAGAGAGACGGGGGGGGAGAGGGGGGGGAGAGGGGGGGGGGAGCGAGAGAGACGGGGGGGGAGAGGGGGGGGAGAGGGGGGGGGGGGAGCGAGAGAGACGGGGGGGGAGAGTGGGGGGAGCGGGGGGGGGGGAGCGAGAGAGACGGGGGGGGAGAGGGGGGGGAGCGAGAGAGACGGGGGGAGCGAGAGAGACGGGGGGAGGGGGGGGGAGCGAGAGAGACGGGAGGGGGGGAGCGAGAGAGACGAGGGGGGGGGAGCGAGAGAGACGGGGGGGGAGAGGGGGGGGGAGCGAGAGAGACGGGGGGGGAGAGGGGGGGGGAGCGAGAGAGAGGGGGGGGGAGCGAGAGAGAGGGGGGGGAGAGGGGGGGGAGCGAGAGAGAGGGGGGGGGAGCGAGAGAGACGGGGGGGGGAGAGGGGGGGGAGCGAGAGAGACGGGGGGGGAGAGGGGGGGGGAGCGAGAGAGACGGGGGGGGAGAGGGGGGGGGAGCGAGAGACGGGGGGGAGAGGGGGGGGAGCGAGAGAGACGGGGGGGGAGAGGGGGGGGGAGCGAGAGAGACGGGGGGGGGAGAGGGGGGGGGAGGGAGAGAGACGGGGGGGAGAGGGGGGGAGCGAGGGAGGGGGAGGAGAGGGGGGGGGAGGGAGAGAGACGGGGGGGAGAGGGGGGGGGAGGGAGAGAGACGGGGGGGAGAGGGGGGGGGAGGGAGAGAGACGGGGGGGAGAGGGGGGGGGAGGGAGAGAGACGGGGGGGAGAGGGGGGGGGAGGGAGAGAGACGGGGGGGAGAGGGGGGGGGAGGGAGAGAGACGGGGGGGAGAGGGGGGGGGAGGGAGAGAGACGGGGGGAGAGGGGGGGGGAGGGAGAGAGACGGGGGGGAGACGGGGGGGAGAGGGGGGGGGAGGGAGAGAGACGGGGGGGGAGAGGGGGGGGGGAGGGAGAGAGACGGGGGGGAGAGGGGGGGGGAGGGAGAGAGACGGGGGGGAGAGGGGGGGGGAGGGAGAGAGACGGGGGGGAGACGGGGGGGGAGAGGGGGGGGGAGCGAGAGAGACGGGGGGGGAGCGGGAGAGAGGGGGGGAGAGAGACGGGGGGGGAGCGAGAGAGACGGGGGGGGGGGTAGCAGCGAGAGAGACGGGGGGGGGGGGGTAGCAGCGAGAGAGAGCGAGGACCGGGGGGAGTGGGGGGGGGGGTAAGAGAGAGCGAGACCGGGGGGAGTGGGGGGGGGGGTAAGAGAGAGCGAGACGGGGGGAGGGCGACGGGGGAGTGGGGGGGGGGGGTAAGAGAGAGCGAGACCGGGGGGAGTGGGGGGGGGGGTAAGAGAGAGCGAGACCGGGGGGAGTGGGGGGGGGGGTAAGAGAGAGCGAGACCGGGGGGAGTGGGGGGGGGGGTAAGAGAGAGCGAGACCGGGGGGAGTGGGGGGGGGGGAAGAGAGAGCGAGACCGGGGGGGGGAGCGAGAGAGACGGGGGGAGAGGGGGGGGGAGCGAGAGAGACGGGGGGAGAGGGGGGGGGAGCGAGAGAGACGGGGGGGAGCGAGAGAGACGGGGGGAGAGGGGGGGGGGAGCGAGAGAGACGGGGGGGGGGGGGGGAGCAGAGAGAGAGAGCGAGACCGGGGGGAGGGGAGCAGAGAGAGAGAGCGAGACTGGGGGGAGTGGGGGGGGGGGAAGAGAGAGAGAGAGCGAGACTGGGGTAGTGGGGGGGGGGGGAAGAGAGAGAGAGACAGGGGGGAGTGGGGGGGGGGAAGAGAGAGAGAGACAGGGGGGAGTGGGGGGGGGGAAGAGAGAGCGAGACCGGGGGGAGTGGGGGGGGGGTAAGAGAGAGCGAGACCGGGGGGAGTGGGGGGGGGGTAAGAGAGAGCGAGACCGGGGGGAGTGGGGGGGGGGGTAAGAGAGAGCGAGACCGGGGGGAGTGGGGGGGGGGGTAAGAGAGAGCGAGACCGGGGGGAGTGGGGGGGGGGGTAAGAGAGAGCGAGACCGGGGGGAGTGGGGGGGGGGGGTAAGAGAGAGCGAGACCGGGGGGAGTGGGGGGGGGGGTAAGAGAGAGCGAGACCGGGGGGAGTGGGGGGGGGGGAAGAGAGAGCGAGACCGGGGGGGGGAGCGAGAGAGACGGGGGGAGAGGGGGGGGGAGCGAGAGAGACGGGGGGAGAGGGGGGGGGGAGCGAGAGAGACGGGGGGAGAGGGGGGGGGAGCGAGAGAGACGGGGGGAGAGGGGGGGGAGCGAGAGAGACGGGGGGAGAGGGGGGGGGGAGCGAGAGAGACGGGGGGGAGCGAGAGAGACGGGGGGAGAGGGGGGGGGGAGCGAGAGAGACGGGGGGGGGGGGGGGAGCAGAGAGAGAGAGCGAGACCGGGGGGAGTGGGGGGGGGGGAAGAGAGAGAGAGAGCGAGACTGGGGGGAGTGGGGGGGGGGAAGAGAGAGAGAGACAGGGGGGAGTGGGGGGGGGGAAGAGAGAGAGAGACAGGGGGGAGTGGGGGGGGGGAAGAGAGAGAGAGACGGGGGAGTGGGGGGGGGAGAGAGAGACGGGGGGGGGTGGAGAGACAGTGAGAGGGGGAGTGCGAGAGAGAGACAGAGGGGGAGTGCAAGAGAGAGAGAGAGACAGAGGGGGAGGGAGAGTGATCAAGATCACTTCTGACAGATGGACATCTCTCTGGAATACTCTGCATCACTGCAAGAAGTGTGGATAAACATTGACTACATATGCAGGCAAAATAATACCGGGTAGCTCACTAAATCAGTGTCCAACATAGGGTTGAGAAAGTAAGTCAATAAATTAATCTTATTTATAGCTTCTTCATTAAAAATGCACATTTGTTGTTTTGTTTGAGTAAGATAAATTTTTAACGCCTTTATCTTTCCAAAATTGTCTCACCGGCCCCCTGTGTAAGACAAAAATTGTAACATGGCCCCCACGCGAAACGGTTGGACAACCATGTTGTAAATAGTTGAGGCCCCAGCACTGATCTCTGTGGCATTCCACAAGTTACAGTTTGCAACATGAAAATGCCTTTTTTATCCTCACTCTGCCCATCCTCTATCCTTGCTAATATATTAACCCCAACATCATGAGCTCTTGCCTTGTGCACTAATCTTTCATGTAGCACCTTATCAAATACCTTTTGGTAATCCAAATACACTACATCTACTGGTTCCCCTTTATCCACCCTGTTTGTTACATCCTCAAAGAACTCTAACAGATTTATCAAATACTCTTCTAAAGTAGTCTCTGTGACAGAAGTGTGTTCCAGATACCCTACTAAAAGACAGGCTTATCTGGAAACTAGAGGTTCCCATAGTGCTGCCTTTTTTTCTGGAGACATTGTTTAGTGAGGAGTTTATCAAGATAGCGAAGGAAGTATTTCATCCTGATTGGTTAGACTGCTGTTCAAGGAAAAAACTGGGACCATCCTGGTGAGGAATGACGATGCAGAGAGGCTGTACGTTGGCTTCAATCATCGCCTTTTCAATAACATATCCAAGACTAACAAAGTGGCACAAGGCATCAGAAGAGTTAGTAGTCAGTGACTAGAGACTCAATAGATAAATGTAAGATGATGCACTTTGGTAGGGAAAAGTAGAAACATCACCCACACCTTAGAAAATAAGAAACAGAATGGGATAGAAGATCAAATGGATATGGGGGAACAAGTTAAATCAAAATCATTAAAAGCAGTATTGCAGCTCAGCAAAGCAATTAAAAATCTGAACAAAACACTGGGATGTATTTCCAGAGATATAGAATTCAAAAATAGTAAAGCTATGTTAAACTTGTAAAGGACCCTGGTCAGGCCACACTAGTGCACAGTTCTGGTCTCCATACTATAAAAAACACTGGAGAATTGCAAAAAGGATTTACAAGGACGATACCAGAACTGAGAGATTACAGCTATTGGGAAAGATTGAATAGGTGAAGGCTTTTATCTTTAGAAAAGAGAAGACTTGGAGGGGACCTGATAGAGGTCTTTAAAATTATGAACAGGATGGACAGGGTAATTGTGGAGAGAATGTTTCCTCGGGCCAAAAATACAAGGTAGTTACCAGTAAATCCAAAGGGAAATACAGAGAAGTTTCTTTACTCAGAGCGTGGTTAGAATGTGGAACCCATTACCACAGGAAGTGGTTGAGGCAAATAGTTTAGATGCTTTCAAAAGGAAACTAGATGAGTACATGAGATAATTGGGAATAGGAAGATAGGCTGAAAGGCTGAGATTAAGTAGATAAATGGACTCGTGTGGAGTATAAACAACAGCACAGACTGGTTGGGCTGAATGGCCTTTTTCTGAACTGTATATATTCTATGTAATTGTGTATAAATTAAAAAGAGGAAATGAATAGACTCAGTAAGGAGCTAGCTAAGTGGGACAGGAACATGCTGAAATATGAATCTGCTGGTGTGGTCTGATTTGTGTATCTGGAGAAGAGGTATAAATGCAGCTGTATGGAGTAGGAGAATTGAGATGGGAGGTAGGGAAATGGGAGAACTCAGGAATAGATAAGATTAGTGATAATCTGGGAAGCAATGGTTTCTTGTTCAGTACTGCGCTCATGGTTAGGGGGAGATGGGAAAAGGGATCATGTAATTTGCATACAGCCTCATCCAGTCCTTCTGTGCTATGACGACGGTGCCCCTTCTATTTTTTAGCAGCTGAAAATATGAACTGTTTTTGTCACCACACCAAAAGATAACATTAGAAAAGGTGCTGAAAATGCAATAAGACTGATCCCTGGTATAAAAGCGATTATCTATGTGAGGAAAGATTAGAGAAGTTTTAGCATAAATGGAAACTAGGAGTAAATTTAAAATGCATATTAGGATTTAACTATTTTATCATAGAATGATGGATGTTCGGAATAATCTACCAAAGTATTAGAAACACAAACAATGGAGTCAGTAAAAATATAATTCAAATCCATGATGGATGTAATGTGGGCTGAATGACGTTTTTATCTTTGGCATTTCTTATTTTGTTCTTGTGTTCCCAAACACTTCGGATCTGGCTTCCTAGCAGTAACATTGGAAACAATAGAATTCAAAGATATGGATCTCTGTACAAAATCTCAATGAAGAGTGTAGGAGAGCATGCTCGGAGCAGCACCAGACAAACCTAAAAATTAGGTGTCAACCTGATGAAGCTACAACACAGGACTACGCGCAGGCCTAACAGTGGAAGTAGCATGCAAAAAACAGATCTAAGCGATCCCATAACCAATGGATCAGATCTAAGCTCTGCAGTACTGCCCCATCCAGTCGTAAATGGTGGTGGACAATCCAACAACTAACAGGAGGAGGAGGATTCACAAATATTCCCATCCTCAATGATGAGGGAGCTTAGCACATCAGTGCAAAAGACAAGGCTGAAGTATTTGCAACAATCTTCAGCCAGAAGTGCAGAGTGGATGATCCATCTCTGCCTCCTCCTGAGGTCCCCAACATCATGCATGCCAATTTTCAGCCAAATCGATACATTCCATGTGATTTCAAGGAACGGCTGAAGACATTGGATACTGCAAAGGCTATGGGCCCTGACAACATCCCAGCTGTAGTACTGAAGATTTGTGCTCCAGAACTAGCCACGCCCCTAGCCAAGCTGTTCAGTGCAACTGCAACACTGGCATCTACCCAACAATGTGAAAAATTTCCCAGGTCTGTCCTGTCCACAAAAAACAGGACAAATCCGATCCAGCCAATTACCGCCCCATCAGTCTACTCTCGATCATCAGCAAAGTGATGGAAGGTGTCGTCGACAGCGCTATCAAGTAGCACTTACACAGCAATGACCTGCACGCTGATGCTCAGTTTAGGTTCTGCCAGGGCCACTCTGCTCTTGACTTCATTACAGCCTTGGTTCAAGCATGGACAAAAGAGCTGAACTCAAGAGGGGAGGTGAGAATGACTGCCCTTGACATCAAGGCAGCATTTGACTGAGTATGACCTCAAGGAGCCCTAGTCAAATTGAAGTCAATGGGAATCGGGGAAAACGCTCCATTGGCTGAAGTCCTACCTCGCGCAAAGGAAGGTGATTGTGGTTGTTGGAGGCTAATCACCTCAGTTCCAGGGCAGTGCTGCTGGAGTTCCTCAGGGTAATGTCCTATCCCAACCATCTTCAGCTGCTTCATCAATGATCTTCCCTTCATCATAAGGTCAGAATTGGGGATATTCACTGATGATTGCACAGTGTCCAGCACCCTTTGCGGCTCCTCATACTGAAGCAGTCTGTGTCCATATGCAGCGGGAGCTGGACAACATTCAGGCGTGGGCTAAGTGGCAAGTAACGTTCGCGCCACAAAAGTGCCAGGCAATGACCATCTCCGACAAGAGAAAACCTAACCATTTCTCCTTGACATTCAATGGCATTAGCATTGCTGAATCCCCCACCATCAACATCCTGGGGATTACCATTGACCAGAAACTGAACTGGACCAGCCAGATAAATACTGTGGCTACAAGAGTAGGTCAGAGACTGGGAATTCTGAGGCGAGTAACTCACCTCCTGACTCCCCAAAGCCTGACCGTCATTTACAAGGCACAAGTCAGGAGTGTGATGGAGTACTCTTCACTTGCCTGGACGAGTGCAGCTCCAATAACACTCAAGAAACTCGACACCATCCAGGGTAAAGTAGTCCTCTTGATCGGCATCTCCATCCACCAACTTAAGCATTCACTCCCTCCATCACTGACGCATAGTGGCAGCAGTGTGTACCATATACAAGATGCACTGCAGCAACTCACCAAGGCTCCTTCGATAGCACCTTCCAAACTTCTGACCTCTATCACCTAGAAGGACAAGGGCAGCAGACGCATGGGAACGTGACCATCTGAAAGTCTCCCTCCAAACCACACACCATCTTGACTTGGAACTATATTGTTGTTCCTTCACTGTCACTGAATCAAAATCTTGGAACTAACTTCCTAACAGCACTGTGGATTACTGCAACAAATAGACTGCAGCGGTTCAAGAAGGTAGCTCACCACAATTTCTGAAGCGCAGTTAGAGATAGGCAACAAATGCTGGCCTTGCCAGTGACCCCATATCCCTGAAAGAAAAAAAGAAAATAGAATTCTCATTTCTGCTGTCTCCTTGCAGTCCATTGAAAGTTGTTCTGGCACAAAAAAAAAATCATCACATTTTTTTCTAACATAAAAGATTGAGAACCTTAATTGTAATGTGATTGGTAATATTTCTAGAAAAAGTTGTCTTTTTTTTTTTGCAGATCAATGAGTTGAGTCATGTCCAAATTCCAGTTATGTTGATGCCAGATGACTTCAAAGCCTATAGCAAGATAAAAGTGGACAACCACCTTTTCAATAAGTAAGTTTATTGCCTTACGTTGTGTTTAAATAACTTTTAATTAAGTTGTAAAGTAATTGTTGTATTAAGTGCAATGAAATGTGCAGTGGTTTAGATTTTTGGTTAAATCTTTGCATGATTGTGCTCCCACCTACAAAATGATATGGATAGTTCTCTGTCACAGAGGAGGAAATGGCTCAACGCTTGGTGCTGACTTCTCATGGGCTCCTGAGACCTTAAACTTACTGAGGACAATCAGATTTGTAAATATATATTATGACAATGAGTGATGCAGAATATTAGGGGAAAGTATTTCATTTGCTCCTTTTTTAACGATTTGTATGATTTATGGGATGTATTGAACAAGCATAGAATGAATACTTGTGAATTCCTGATTGAAATGTTGTACTTTTTGAAATGTTTGCTGCTGAGATTTAGTTTTTTAATGCCCAGATTCATTTGTTGCTGATGTTTCTGAAGGGTTTCGCAATTTTGTGTTCAGTAGAGGCAGTGCTGCATTGTCAGCGGTGCTATCCTTTGGGCAGGATCATAAACCAAGACCCAGTGGTCTAAGTGAATCTGCGAGGGTCACTCCTCTTTAAGAGAAATACTTGCATTTATACATCAGTTTCCTTACTTATTTTGTCTCCCAAGAATTCAGTTTCATTAACTTGATGATTGAAAGTAACTCTGAATTATTTTTTATGCAAGATCATGAGCTGCTGATCGTTTCTTCAAAACAGTATTAATGAATCTTGGCAACTTGAAGTCAGCCATCTGCCTTCCACTTCTTTTCCAACCCCATCAAATCAAATTGCCAGGAAAGAGATTTATCACAGACTGAAGACTAGATTCTCTGTACAATTGGAGGGTTGCAAGACTGGAGGAGGTTATGGGGGTGAGGAAGGGGATTGTCAATCTTTAGATGAGAATTTTAAATTTGAGGCATTGGGTGAGTAGGTGCAGGGTAGGATATAGGCAGCAGAGATTTGGAGATGCTGAAGTTTACAGCGGGTGGAGGATGGGAGACTGACCTGAAATTAATAGAAGCAGGGGCAACAAAAGCAACCTTGGGTGTTGCTGCTCTAGTCTGACCATAACGCTGAACTGGGCGAAAATACTGTTGATATGCTGCTAAGAAAATTACAAGGACTCAGCAGCAGGGACTTCCAGAACAGATAAAAATCTTCACCTTCAACCTGAAAATATTCATTGTGAATATTTTCATTTTACAAAGGCAGAAGGGTGATGCAGTTAATTCACTGCACCACGCAATCCCCCAAATGCACATCTGCACCTCATTTAAAAGCTTGTATCTGTGTGAATCTTGTCAAATGTTCCATTATAACTTCCCAATTTACAATGGAACTGCCTTTATAAATTTGCCATGTTGTAATTGCACCCTCCTGCTATTGGCGGTGCAGTAGCATTATTTGGCTCCTTAGCCAATACTGCAAAAAGATTCCTAAACTGCAACCAGTCTGCTTCTCTACTTTCCAAATTGCCCTAAGTTTTGCTGTTAAACATTAAGAACAGGAGTAGACCATTTAGCCCCTCGAGCCTGTTCCATCATTAAATGAGATCATAGCTAATCTGCAACCCAACTCTATATACCTGCTTTTTCCCCATATCCCTTAATACCTTTGATTAACAAAAATCTACCGATCTCAGATTTAAAATTAACAATTGACCTAGCATCAATTGTGATTTGTGGATGAGAGTTCAAATTTAGGGTACCCTTTGGGTGTAGAAGTATTTCCTAATTTCACTGTAAAAAAAAATCTGGCTCTAATTTTTATACTATGCCCCAGTGCTAGACTTCCCAACCAGTGGAAATAGGGCAGTTGGAAAAAAACTATCAGTTCCCCTTAATATCTTGAAAAATCTAGCTTGTGTAATCTCTCCTCATAATTTAACCCTTGGAGTCCAGGTATCATTCTGGTAAATCTACATTGCACTCCCTTCATGGCCAATATATCCTTCTGAAGTTTGGTGCCCAGAATTGTTTACAGTATTCCAGGTATGGTCTAACCAGGGCTCTTTATAGCTGAAGCCTGACTTCTGCTCACTTGTATTCTAGTCCTCCAGATATAAAGGCCAACATTCCATTAGCTTTTTTTTTAAATTTTCTGTACCAGTTCATAACATTTTAATGATCTGTGTACCAAGACTCCCAAGTCTCTTTGGACCGGCACAGTATCTAGCTTTTCACCATTTAGAAAATACCCTGTTCTATCCATGTTAGGTCCAAAGTGGATGGCCTCATTTGCCTACATTGAAATCCATTTGCCACAGTTTTGCCCATTCACTTAATCTATCAGTATCTCTTTGTAATGTTACGCTTCCATCTACACTGCTTACAATGCTACCTATCTTTGTGTCATTGGCAAATTTGGATTTGTGGCTTTCTATCTCATCATCTAAGTCATTAAAAAGTATGATGAATAATTGAGGCCCCAACTCACTCTTTGGGACACCACTATTCACATTCTGCCAATTAGAGAACCTGCCCATTATCCCTATTTTTGGTCTCCTGCCGCTTAGCCAATTCCTAAGCCGGTCAATAATTTGCCTTCAGTTCCATGAGCTTCAACGTTAGCTAACATTCTTTTATGAGGGAGTTTATCAAATGCTTTCTGGAAGTCCATATAAATAACATCCATTGACATTCCCCTGTTCACTACTATGGTCACCTCTTCAAAAAATTCAACCTGCTTTGTCAGTATGACTTACCAGTTACAAATCCGTATTGGCTCTCTCTGTTCAGCTGAAAATTTTCAAGGTGTTCAGTCACCCTATCCTTAATTATAAGCTCTATGAATAATAATATAAAAGTAAACATTATGTTAAAAGGACAGAATGTATGTATGTAATATAGAGCAGAATTAAGTCTAATTGCCCCCTATGATTGAACACTGCTTCACCTGAAGACTGCACTTGGTCTTGACTTGTGTAGTGTCAAAAGTTTTACTTTTTTGTAATCGAATACATCCTTTTTTTTAATATTGCGGTAATAGACTATTTTGTTCCCTACATAACTGGTTAGCATGATCTTGTGTATTTATACAGACAGTATCTAAAACATTCAATTTATTTACCAGGGAGAATATGCCAAGTCACTTTAAGTTTAAGGAGTACTGCCCTGTGGTCTTCCGAAATTTGAGAGAGAGGTTTGCAATTGACGATCAGGATTTCCAGGTAAGTATGTGTTGTATAACTGTGACAGGGATCAAAAATTCTCAATCAAACAAATTCTTCAGTTAGTCAGTGAATTTGTTTGGTATGATCACTCAGTTGATTTAATGCTTAATTTTTATGTGACGTCTTGGACTCCAGTCCCAGAGCGTCTTGTAAGAAAATTATCTTGCCTCAGCTGGTTGAGATTTTTTTGTTGTGGGGGGGATGGGTGTTATGTAGATAGCAATTTGGAAGTAGTAGTTCATCCTAAGGTTAAAATTAGTTATTGCAACTCTGCATCCCATTGGAAAATCGCATTATCACTGTGTGGTATTGATCACAATAACGCTTGTCAGTGGTTCAAGTTGTCCCAGTCTGCCTATTGGCTTGAAGTCACCTGCAAGGGAGGAAAATAAATGCAGTTGGAAGTAAAATTTATATTGAGAGAAAATTAGAGTTCTTTAAATTATAAAATGAAAGTGAAAACATTGACAGCAATAATTGATTCAGGGGAAGGGAATTAGTGGTATACTTGATCTACGAAACAGTTATTGTTCCAAAGAAAATGATGGGGACATCACAACCTGAGAAATTGTATGCGTTTATAATCTAAATGAAAATGCTGTTTCCCAATGTACCAATGACAAATTTCAACTGTCTTTTCAAGGCTATAACCAACAGTAAGAACACTTTCTCTGCAAGTTTTGTATCAGTGACTGCAATCTACTTTGGTCTTGTCACTTATGAAGTGTTTGGCCCACATTGTATTGTGCAGTTACCTTTAGTATATTCTATCACTCGTACGTGATGGGCCAAATCGCCGCCTCCTGTGCTGTAACAATTCTGTGACTCTGTATACATCATAGAGTAAATTCTGTGCTGCCAGCAGGTACTGTGTTCACTGGAAAGTCAGAAATTTAGTCCTAAAGTTAGCTATTCCCATTAGCTGATGGTACAAGTACTAGGGGACACAGATTTAAGGTTTTGGGCAAGCAATGTAGGGGGACTATGAGGAAGAACATTTTTATGCAACGAGTGGTAATGACCTGGAACTCACTGCCTACAGAAATGGTGGAAGCGAATCCAAAAGAAAATTGGATGGGTACTTGAGGGAAATAAACTTGTAGAGCTACAGGGATAGAGCAGGGGAATGGGACTGACTGGATTGCTCTACAGAGAGCTGGCATGGACTTGATAGGCTTAATGGCCTCCTTCTATGCCGTAATGACTCTGACACACTATGGAATGCTGAATTACATTGCAAAAATGAAAAAGTTCAGTACAGCACAAGTTGGAGGAAGTCATTCAAAGCTGGTACAGTAATCTAGTCAAAGTGCATCCGCAAAATGTGCCCAGCTGTGAACAGGAACAGTTAGTAAAAGTCTAGGAGGTAGTGAGGCGAAAATGGACTAATCTGATCTGCAGAATCAAGAAGACAGAGATCAGAAGAAAGGCTTGGAAACTTGGGCTTTTGAGCCTTCATTGGTTGACATCCTTCCATCTACGAAAGTTGATGGACACACGGCAAACAATCCATTTAGGTGGGGTGTCTTTGGTGCTCCTTTGCTGATGGCTGTGAAGGCCAATCCTTGAGAGGCAGGTTCTGCCACAAGTGCCGCATGTGAAGCTGCCAAGTGATGCTGTGAGCTGTTGTTTTTGACATTGGCCTCTGTTGCCAAGCTGCTGTAGCAACTGGTCGTCATGGTAGTGCACACCATTCCACATTCGCCATTTCCCTCTTTCACCAGCTAGTGACTCCCAGGTGCGATAGTCCTTTTTTTCCCCAAAAGTATACTATATTCATAAAAGCCTGTTTTAAAAAAAAATACAGTTCCAAGTTGACGTTCCAGAACGTGCAAAAGAAATCAGTTTCCTTCGATACAGAACATGAGTTGCCTCACGACCTTTCCATTCCATTTTACATGCAATGCACATTTGCATTACACAGCAAAACCATATTTTGGTGCATACAGCCCGAGGGATTTATCACGGGGTCCAGTCCATCGGTATACTATGGCGGGTGGACCTTACACAGTGGCCTTTCCCCATTGAGCCTTTGCGGCGGCTGCCCCAAGCTTTAGTGCATTCCTTAGCACATAGTCCTGGACCTTGGAATGTGCCAGTCTGCAACATTCGGTCGTGGATAACTCTTTGCACTGGAACACCCAGGTACAATAGTCAGCATTTCGGGCCTTCATGTCACGCAAGCATCCTTGAAGCGGAGCTTTGGTCACCCCACTGGACGTCTGACCCCGGCGACCTCACCATACATAAGGTCCTCGGGTATGCAACCATCTTCCATCCTGCAAACATGTCCGATCCACCGAAGCCGACTCTGTTTGATTAGTGCCAACGCACTGGGGAGCTCTGCATTTGAGAGGACTGCCACATTTGTGATTTTGTCCCGCCAGGATATACCCATAATGCACTGCAGGCAGCAAAGATGGAAATTATTGAGCTGCTTTTCCTGGTAGCTGTAAGTCACCCATGTTTCACAGCCATACAGCAAGATGCTGAGAACACAGCCCTTATAAACCATCAGCTTGATCCTATGGGTCATCTTGGTGTTATCCCATGCGCATTTCACAAGTCGGCCAAAGGTGGTAGCTGCTTTCTTTATGTGGGTATCGAGCTCCGCATCAAGGGACAGATTGTCTGACACTGTGGACCCAAGGTAGCAGAATTTGTTAACCGCTTCCAGTGGGGGGTAATTTAGTGTGTTCTGAGGCGGAGATGCAACACCTTGTCCCATGACCACGGTTATCTTGACGCCTTTGGTCAAGGAAGACAAGTTACAGGCATGGAAGAGACAGTCCATGAGTATTTGTAACTGAGTTTACATGTGAGTAGCTAGCACAGCATCATCAGCGTAGAGGAGTTCTCTGATCAGGATGCGATATGTTTTTGTCTTTGCTTTCAGCCTTGGTAGATTGTAGAGCTTGCCATCTGACCTAGTGTGCAAGTAGACCCCTTCCATATCTGCAGGGAAGGCAAAGGTCAGGAGCATGGAGAAGAAGCCTTCAAAGGAGGCAAAAAAGTGGAGGGGTCTTCACAGATATGAATAAGGTAATGGTGTACAAGGAATAAAACACTACTTCAAGTTAAATTATGATAGCATTGTAAGGGAACACCAGAGGGGGAAAAAAGGAAGCTACATTTATATAGCTCCTCAGCACATCCCCAAGCTCTTTACAACCAATTAATTATTTTAAGTGGAATCATTGCTGTTACGTAGGGAAAAGTGAAACTTAGAACTGATGTCAGAACATGCTTTGTACAAAGAATGATCAACAAGTGACATGGATTGCAGACAGGGTAGTCAGGTCAAATACCTGAAATTGTTTAAGAAATGACTGGATACTCAGAATGTGCTGGTGCAGACTCGATGGATGAATCAAACAATATTATTTGTTCCGATCTACTCATAAACAATTTAGTTTTTTTGTCCATAACCAACACAAGTTATGACAATATAAATAGATAGTCTCATTAAGTGTGTAAGTACAATAAAATAGGTGTGTAGAATAGGTGTGTAATTGGCAAATGTACTTCAATACAGATCATTGTGAGGTGGGTATTTTGTCAGAAGAATAAGGAGGCCATGTACTGCTTGGATAATAAGAGCCCAAATAGGGTAGAGGAATGAAGAGATGTAGGGGTACAGATACGCATATCACTAAATTTAGCGACGCGGGTTAATAATGCCATAACAGCAAACAAATCACTCGGATTCATTTATAGAGGAATAGAATTTAAAAGCAGAGAAGTTACATTAAACTTGTATAGAACCTTGGTTAGACTGAATTTGGTGTACTGTGCATAGTTCTGGTTTCCATGTTATAGAAGGCTGCATTTGCTGACAACACAACCACTAGGTGGCACAGTACTGGCATATGCATAAATGCAGCCTCATTGACTAAAACGTCACTGCGACGTCTCAGGCAGCTGCCAGTAATAAAAATGGCGCTGCACAATTTGACAGAAAAAAAACGAATTGAACCCAAACCCCCTTCACCCCTCAATGGCTGCGATTGCTGCTTTTCTTCCTTGCTCCCTCCTGCAATCGCCACTTCCCTTCGCTGTTCCTTCCTGTGATTGCTGTATTCAGTTTCCCGCTCACTCCCACGATCGCTGCTTCTCTTCACTGCTCCCTCCCGCTCCCGCCTTCTCATTGCTTCATCCTGCTGCTCCCGACTGCTTGCCGCTTCATCCTGCCACTCCTGACTGCTCACCGCTTCATCCCACCGTTCTCACTCACAGCCGTTCCGTCCTGCTGCTCGGTCCCTGTCTCTCTGTCCCGTGATGCAGGGGGTTTGGAACGAGCAAGGTGCGAGCGGTGAGCAGTCGGGAACAGCGGGATGGAGTGGCGAGCAGCGAAGGGAAGTAACAATCGTGGGAGTGAGTGGGAAACTGAATGCCGTGATTGAGGTGGCGACCGCAGAGGGAGCGGGGTACTGTTTGGAGGGGGAAGGGAGGCGGCAATTGCAGCCATTGAGGGATGAGGCAACACTTGGATGTCGTTACGTGGTGACGTCGCCACTCACATGCACTTACTCATACTGGCAAATGTTCAGATGTTTGCGATCGCTCTTCGCATGCTCTGCGTTGTCACAAGACACTCCAATTATAAAAAAGATATAGAGACACTGGAGAAGGTGCAAAAAAGATTTATAAGCATAAATAAGATTGAACAGGCTGAAACTCTCTTCTAGAAAAAAGAAGGCTGAGGGGTGATCTGATAGTGGTCTTTAAGATTATGAAAGGGTTCGATATGGTAGATGTAGAGAATATGTTTCCACTTGTGCTGGGGCAGGTGGAGGGACAGTTCAAAACTAGGGGCCATAAAAATAAGATAGTCATTAATAAATCCAATAGGGAATTCAGGAGACACTTCTTTACCCAGAGAGTGGTTAGAATATGAAACTTGAATACCACAAGGAGTAGTTGAAGCAAATAGCAAAGATGCATTTAAGGGGAAGCTGGATAAACACATGTGGGAGAAAGGAATAAAAGTTATGCTGATAGGGCTAGATGAAGAGGGGTGGGAGGAGGCTTGTGTGGAGCATGATCAATGACATGGACCAGATGGGCCAAATGGCCTGTTTCTGTGCTGTATGTTCTATGTAATTCTTTACATGTCTGTCCTTGGGTTGCACACCTTCACAGAAGTGAAAGAAAATAGGATTTAGACAAAGAAAAATTACATCAGACCAAGTTACTGGTAAAGGTGATCAGTCCGTAAATGGACTGGAATGAATATGCCTTTGTATATCCTTGCTTGAAGTAGAATAGATACAACAAACACAAACCATCAATGCCAATTGCAGAAGCAATTGTTATGCTAAAGAAGGAGAGGTGATATGAGAGAAATATCTGAGAGTAAATAATAATCGAGGAGTTAGTAGATTTTAAGGAATGGCTAGTATACATAAAGCTTATTGTGGAGAATTTCAAATACCACTCCACTGGTGTGGGGCAACTATGGGTCAATAATGGGCTAATCGTAATTGATTGAATTTTAGAATTAATTAAAGTTACAATTGATTGTTTAAAATTCAATTACGATTAGCCCATTATTGACCCATAGTTGCCCCACACCAAGCTGATCTAAGATGGTCTTATCAAGCAAGCTTGCCTGCTAGCTTATTCTAAGATGTTGTATTTCAAACTGGGGCCCATGAGGGAATCCTAGCAATCCATGAATTCTTCAACAGCAAAAACAATAACTTGCATTTATATAGCACCTTTAATATAGGAATGTGACCCAAGTGGCTTCACAAAAGCTTTATCAGGCAAAAATTGTCACTGAGCCTAAGAAGGAGCTGTTAGGAAGTTTGGCTAAAGGCTTAGTCGGAGCGGTAAGTTTTAAGCAGAACCTTAAAGGTGAGAGATGTTTAGGGAGGTTGAGCGCTAACTCTACAATACGAACCACTTCAACCACAAGGACCTTGTACAAAGTTGTATGATCAAACCGATTGAACCAAGTCCTGAATTTGGAAACATCATAAAGTATAAATTGGTAAAATAAATAATACATTCTTGGGTATTTTTCTGGACCACCTGAAAAAAATACCTTTTTCTATGTCAGTAATTACCAATGTAAAAATCTATGAAAAGCATTCAAATACACTTTTCTAAAAAAAAAGTTCCTCTCTATTTGTATTATTACTCTCTACCTAACTGCTCATGCTCTAATCAACATCTTCCATTGCTCTAGAGTTAGCCCCATTCAATGACATTTCCATAAGTCCTACTTGTCTTTTCTATGAACTGCTGGTTCACAACATGGATCCTTTAGGTATTCTTGTGGCCTTTCTGTTCACGAGATAGTACAAATGAGTAAAGCCATTTGATCTATTTAAGGATCTCCATCGAGAAAGATCCTAGTTTCTCTGCCACATCCCCATCTCCCTCCCCATTGAACTGTTTTGTAAATAACTGCAACACCTTTACCTCCACTTCTCAGAAATCTCATTCATGTTGATCATTTTCTGTGAAGAAACTCCAACAACATTTGTCTTTTATTAATTTTCAGTCAGTGCCCATTCTCCTACTATCAAACTTTAATTTGAAGTAGTACTCCCGATCTAATGTTTACTATCTAATACATCTGTATAAGATCACCTTGCAGGCACATCTTTTTAGATTTTAGATTTAGAGATACAGCACTGAAACAGGCCCTTCGGCCCACTGAGTCTGTGCCGACCATTAACCACCCATTTATACTAATCCTACACTAATCCCATATTCCTACCACATCCCCACCTGTCCCTATATTACCCTACCACCTACCTATACCAGGGACAATTTATAATGGCCAATTTACCTATCAACCCGCAAGTCTTTTGGCTGTGGGAGGAAACCGGAGCACCCGGAGGAAACCCACGCAGACACAGGGCGAACTTGCAAACTCCACACAGGCAGTACCCAGAATTGAACCCGGGTCGCTGGAGCTGTGAGGCTACGGTGCTAACCACTGCGCCACTGTGCCGCCAACTTTCTCAAATCTTCTCTTACAACTCAATACTCTGAAACTGGGAGTACATTTTTGGGTTCTTCTTGAGCTGCCTTCAGGGCTTGAATGCTGCCTTTGTTTTCTTTGTGTTTTGGGACTAGAATTTTACAGAGCATTATACAGTTTGAGCTTTATCCAACTATGACACTCCATTGTTATAGCTATGTAGCTCAGGGTTCTGTTTGCTTTGCTGATGCTACTCCTAAGGTTGACATTGAGAGTTTTGAGTTTGCTAAGACTCCAAGATCTCTTTCTTTGCTCTCATCCTTAGCTTTTTACATCATCCATTTTTTTCTGCCTACGTATAGTATTTGTTTGCAATTGCTTTTATATGTCGTCAATTTTGCGTATCTAGTCTAACTCATTTTAATGTTTGCTTGTATCTGTGATTCAGTTCTCTGCCTTGGTTTGGTATAATCTGTCAATTTGACTAATTTGCATTAGATTTTTGAATCCAAGTTATTAATGTCAATTCAAAACAGTAGGGATCTCTGAGCACCCAACTTGGTACTTACACCCACACTAATATAACTTCTCTAAGAACCCATTGCTTCCTACCCTTAAAACAATGTCCAAGTGTTATCCTGAATCCCCTACCAGTTTAAGCTTGACTAGTAAGCTTTAGTACAGAACTTTTACAAATATTTTTTGGAAGTCAAGGCAAATTAAGATACTTTCCATTGTCGATTTGGAATGTTGCTTCCTCAAGGTTCAAGGAGACTCAACTGCACTTCTGCATCCATGTTGAGCTGATTATTGGGTTATTATCATATAGGTAGTTATCAAGTTTCCTTCTCAGTTGACTCCTGGGTAGTTGCCTGGGTCTGTGTTGTCACCCTTTGTTAGCCTGTTTTCAAACTGCCAGGACCGCCCCAGTTTTCACTCAGTCCCTCACAGTAGCCGTTAATGATGCTCAAACCTCATGCTGTGTTTCTTGGTACTCAGAAATGGCTGTATGAGATTCTATTGGGGGAGAAGGAGATGACAAACTCCTATTTGGAAATTATTTCAACCCAGACTTCTTAGGACCTAAGCATGCAACTTTATTTAGATCACATGTGATGCACAATAATTTTCCATAAGGAACTATAATACATTTAGCGGCATTATTATATATAATGCAGCACTGTACCATAATTGCTTGATTAGAAACATTAGAACATTACAGCGCAGTACAGGCCCTTCGGCCCTCGATGTTGCGCCGACCTGTGAAACCATCTGACCTACACTATTCCATTTTCATCTATATGTCTATCCAATGACCACTTAAATGCCCTTAAAGTTGGCGAGTCTACTACTGTTGCAGGCAGGGCGTTCCACGCCCCTACTACTCTCTGAGTAAAGAAACTACCTCTAACATCTGTCCTATATCTATCACCCCTCAACTTAAAGCTATGTCCCCTCGTGTTTGCCATCACCATCCGAGGAAAAAGACTCTCACTATCCACCCTATCTAACCCTCTGATTATCTTATATGTCTCTATTAAGTCACCTCTCCTCCTCCTCCTCTCCAACGAAAACAACCTCAAGTCCCTCAGCCTTTCCTCGTAAGACCTTCCCTCCATACCAGGCAACATCCTAGTAAATCTCCTCTGCACCCTTTCCAAAGCTTCCACATCCTTCCTATAATGCGGTGACCAGAACTGCACGCAATACTCCAGGTGCGGCCGCACCAGAGTTTTGTACAGCTGCAGCATGACCTCGTGGCTCCGAAACTCGATCCCCCTACTAATAACAGCTAACACACCATATGCCTTCTTAACAGCCCTATTAACCTGGGTAGCAACTTTCAGGGATTTATGTACCTGGACACCAAGATCTCTCTGCTCATCTACACTACCAAGAATCTTATGATGTAGCATATTTCTCTCAGGTTGCAGATAAGACGATGTATTGCTGAATTGTACAATGGGTCGTTCAAATCAAAGTAAAAATATTCATATTATTTGCATTTAGAAGTTTGTTCACAATTTTAGCACCGCAATAAGTAAAATGCCTAGGGGTATTGGAAGTTTAAGTGCTCATGGGTGGATTGTAAAAGAGTGGGAAAGAGATGATGGGCTGGATTTTGTGCTGTAGGCAGGGTTCTCGGTGCTGGGCTGAAAAGGCAGGCGAACCCCGCCTTTGTCTTTTCGTGCTACTCCGGAGCAATCCTCCGGTCTTTTTGATTCAGGGTTTTAGGAGGCGGGATCCCCGTCCCTTTAAAGTCGTTAAAGAGACGAAGATCCCACCTCCAAGAGCTACCGGCCAATCAGAGGGCCTATAGCTCAGCAGTATCAGTAGCGCCACCGGGAGCGTTGGACACTGCAGGCACTGCAGAGGCCTCAGACCCAGGCCCGGTGTTGGAACACCGGAACAGAGGTGAGGACGCCAGAGCCAGTCTGGAAGGCCCCGGCAAGGTCTGGTAGGGTTGATTGTTCAGTCCAGGGTGAGGGGGTATCCCAGGTGGTAAAGTTGTTCCTGGTGGGAGTCCTGTGTGAGCCAGAAATTGCTCACAGAGAAGAGCCCATAGAGAAAGTGCCTCGTTTTACAGGGCGCCCTCTCCATGCGGTGGAGCCCTCCCCCCCGGTAAGATCCCAGCGGCGTCGGGAAGGGACCCTTAATTGGCCATTAATAAGCCACTTAAGGGCCTCAATTGGTCTATCCTGCCCCCGGGAAGATCGCTGGGTGATGGGGAGGTGACAGGCCCTCTGCCCTGCCAGCCCCTCCCCCCGCCACCTGTTATGATACTCCATGCCCCCCACCACCGCGATCCTGCTTCTGGTGGGTGCCATAAAAAACCTAGCCCATATGTGAACCACAGGCTTTTGAGAACTTTATACCTGTTATATAAAGATTCAGAATGACTGAGACAAGCTGGTGTAGTTTTACGAAATTATTGTCTTTAATTGCCTCTAATCTGGAACGATCCCAGCCTGTAAAGATAAAAGGCAGAGAAATAGTTGTATTCGAAAGAGGAATTTGGAGAGGAAGCAATTGAGAGAGAGGAGAGGTATGGTGGAAAGTAATCCTTATAACTGTTTGGTTCATTATTGCACTTAAAGACCCAACTGCTGGAGGTGAATAAACTCGACTTATTTTGACCA
The DNA here is from genome assembly GCF_036365525.1 of Heterodontus francisci. Classification (NCBI taxonomy): domain Eukaryota; kingdom Metazoa; phylum Chordata; class Chondrichthyes; order Heterodontiformes; family Heterodontidae; genus Heterodontus; species Heterodontus francisci. The sequence goes on along the minus strand of NC_090372.1, from coordinate 169,437,704 downwards.
TTAATCTCTGGTTGAAATGTCTAATTGATCACTGGGCCCTGCCTCTGCTTCAGCTTGTTAAAAGGATGCTAATAAAACTTGAAAATGTTATTGATTGAATAAGGAGAAAAGTTGCAAATGTAACACCTGCCACACTCCTGGTATTGTTGAACTGAAGTGATTAGCAGAAGAGTGATTTTTTTCAATATGAGACTACAATATCGTTAGCTTTGCAGATTTGGATTTTATGTGTAGTAATGATTTCAAAACTTAGTCATCCCTTTCATTTAAATTTGACTAATGTCCATGTTTGTTTTAGCTCTTATCTAATATGTAAATAGTTACAAGTTGAGTAAGCAATATTTTTATTTCAAAAGATATGGACCAAATAATGATTCAGCAATTATATGTATAATGAGCTGGTATAATTTTGTCTGTGAAAGTGGCTGTTTTTGTATATATGACCTATATGTGCTAATTAACTTTGATTACATGTGGGGATTTGTGCTAACCTATCCTAATTGGCAGTCAAAAATTGCGTACCTTATGGATAACATTTCACAGACCTGATGCTGTTTGATGTCCATGTTAGTTGTATTGTACTGGATCGTCATTTTGTGAGGCGGATATTATTTTCATCATTCAGGCGCTTCGTAAATTCACCAAATTTTTGATTTTGAGTTTGTTTTGTAGCTGTCAGCAAATGGAATTCCATAGAAGTAATAAATCTCTTGTGAGATTTTACATATGTTTATAATATTTTTCTTAATTCTTTGACTATCAGAGCTTTGAATATTTTACAGCAAACATATAAATTTCCTGATCTTGCTAAACAATTGCAAAAGAGAAAAATGTATTGCTGACAGTAATGAAATGTTACACTAAATTTTCTTTAAAAATAGAATAACATTTTGTTATATTTATGCATTTTTTTAAAGTTGTGAAACTGATGTTTTCATGTTTGTATTTAACTCCAGTAAACCTCATCCAGAGTCTCGGTGCTAATTTGAAGAGGAGGTTTGATGTAATTTGATTTAAATACAAGTCGTCTTCCAATTAGTACATTATTCCTGACAAAGCATCACTTTCTTGAGTCGTGTCTTTGTTTGTAAATCCTGTTCTGGTTTGTATTTTCTAATTCAAATAAAAGCTAACACTCAAATCAAGATTTGTGTATTGTTTTATAGAATGCTTATAGAGCCTGTGCTCTATTGTCTAGAAGGCTTGCGACTAACGTAGGTGAAAGTGAAACTGCTCCAGGCTTTCAAGATGTCCTGCATGTGCTTCATACTGAAGACCCAGTTACATCCAGGGTGAAGAATTACACCAGCATACAAGACTGTGGGTGGTAACAGACCATAATATTAAAGGCTTTTGTGTTTTGGCCAGACCTAGTGGATGGCCACAAGTCAGATTTCCAGTGATTACAGCACGGAAGATACCCAATGTGGATGAAGACCAAGAAGGCCCATGAAAATGAAGGGTACATGAGATCGAAGAATATCCAATAGTGCAAGATTTTTTTGACACAGATGGAATTGCATGACTGCAGCTTGTGCTGTATGGAGACAGATTGTCGGTGTCCCTATCCTATCCAGTTTTGTCAGAAAAGGCAGATAACTGACAAAAATATTCAAATAACATTTATTGAATTCCTAAACTTCCAATTTAGTACATGTTCTAAATGACCTCTTTCTGTCTCATCGGAAAGAGAAAATTATATTGCTGTAAGACCAGCAAAAAAAAAGAGTCTGCAACATAAGTTAACTCCTAACTAGTCTTGGATTCCATATTCTAATTGGTTTAGAATGAACAGAATAGCGTCATTTCTGAAGCCTTTTTACAACAGTCTACTGTCAATATATTTAAATTTAGCCTAAAACAATTGGAAATCAATTATCTATGTACGTTTCCAAATTCTAAGAAGCTATGTTAATGGAAATAGGAAAGTCAAGGATGTTGCTTCAGAGTATTCTTAATTTTAGCTGACACAAGGCCTATTAAAAAAATAAACATAGTATAAAAGTTTATGTTGACAATAGTAAATGTTAAAAAGCACAAGATTCATGTAAAATAAATTTGGCTGTCCGTTAACTCAATGGAATATGCAGGTTGGTATAGCTGGTTTCTCTGTAACTCAATTGTCTATAAACCAGTTTCAGTCCGAATTACAGCAGAACCAGAAAGGAACAATTTTACTTCTGGACTGACCAGAAGAATTGAAATACCTAATTATAGCTAAAATTTCACATTAATTATCAGAAAAGTCAAAAAATTGGCATCAGTAACTACTTTTATTTATGTGGTACCTTTAACATAGTATAAATGTCCCAAGGTGCTTCACAGAAGTGCTTATCAGACAAAAGTGGACACCGAGCCACATAAGGAAATATTAGGGCAGCTGACCAAAAGCTTTGTCAAAGAGATAGGATTTAAGGAGTGTCTTAAAGGAGGATAGAGAGGCAGAGAGGTGTAAAGAGTGTATTCCAGAGCTTAGAACTTTGGCAACTGAAAGCACGGCCTCCAATGGTGGAGCTATTAAAATTGGGTTGCACAAGAGGCCAGAATTTGAAGAGTGAAGGTATCTCAGAGGTTTGTACCATTGGAGGATATTAAGGGTAGGGAGGGACAAGGCTACGGAGGGATTTGAAAATAAGGATGAAAATTTTAAAACCATGGCTTTGTTTAACCGAGAACCATTGTAATTTAGCTAACTGGGTGAACAGGACATGGTGCGAGTTAGGTCTCAAGCAACCGAGTTTTAGATGATCTCAGTTTTGTAAAGGGTAGAAAATGGGAGGCCAGCCATGAGTGCGTTGATATAGGCAAGTCTAGAGGTAACAAAGCCATGGATGAGGGGTTCAGTAGTCAAGCAATGTTACAGAGATGGGAATAGGCACTGTTAATGATGGTGTAGATATGTGCTTGGAAGCTCATCTCTGGATCAAATATGACGCCAAGATTGTGAACAGTCTGGTTCTGTCTCACAGTTGTCAGGGAGAGGGATAAAGTCAGTGGCCAGGGAGTGGAGTTTGTGTCAGGGACCGAAGACAATAGCTTCAACCTTCCCAATATTCAGTTGGAAGAAATTTCTGCTCATCCAGTACTAAGTGTCAGACAGGCAGTGTGTTAATTTAGAGACAGTGATGGGGTCACGAGAAGTGGTGGTGAGGTAGAACTGTGTGTCATCAGTATACATGTGGAAACGGATGCTGTCTATTTGGATAATGTCGCTGAGGGGCAGCATGTAAATGAGAAGTAGGAGGGGGTCAAGGATAGAACAGTCGAGTTTGGTATGTAGGGCTTGGAATGGGAGAAATTAATGCAGTATGCATGACAGCTAGGTAGTCCATGAAAGATTATCTTATGCACAAATCTTTGTTCATGTGTAAGAAGGATATTAAAATGGCAAATAGGTGCCACAGTGCATTAACATCTCAAGGCAGATTGGATGAAAGTCATTGTAATCAGCTGTCACGGTCCTATGTAGAGAGGGTTTGAGTAGTCTCAATCTAGTTCATAAGTGAACAGAGGTGACATTGCAACATAGTTGAGACCACATACGTGATCTGGAAAATTTATATTGTATTGTTGCCGTACGAAATACTTTTCAAAGGCTCGGGGTGAAGTAATATTTGGAGACAGAATAGAGGAAGTTTTAATCTGTGCCTAATAGTGCTATAAATGCTAGATAGAAGAGTCGAGATAAAAACTTAAGGAACTTATTCAATATGTAGCTAGATGTGGGAATGAGACCTTTGGGGTTCTAAAGCAATAAGCTTCCTGGCTTGAATAGTCTTTTAACCTTTTTTTTAATTTTACCTAATCTGGAATTACTTAATGAATATAGTGAGTGCCCAAAATAGGAAGTCATTCCATATATGAGCAGCTTTATCCTTCAGCTTGACCAAAGTTTTGATATTTTTTTCATGAACATGTACTTGAAACTTGGGTGTACTTTTGTTTTGCTCTGCAGCAAGTATGATTACCAGTGCATTTACTTTTGTTGCAGTATTACATACTAACCTTTATATTAATTTTCGTTACAGGAGCAAAGTCTTGCTCTGTGGAATTAAATTTTGCAATGCATTTACATGACATAGCAGTAGTAAATGGGTTTTTGTCTGCACTCTAGGTGTAATGTGTTAAACTTTTTTGTGCTTCAGAGGGCAGTTATTGGCTTTCTGCCTCATGCTGTACCAATAATGTTCAAAATATTTATAGGTTAAGCCTGCCCAGGTGGGGGAGTGAGCTATTTTGAGGATGATATGGCAATAGTCTTAACACATGCATTTTGTCACAAGGAATAGGGACTGGCAATATATACTTAATGGCACAGTTCTAAAGAGTACGTAGGGACAGAGGAACCTGGACAGGGGTTCATGTGTATAGATCTTTGAAAGTGGCAGGGCATATTGAGAGAGTAGTTAGCAAGGCATATTGTATCTTGGGCTTCATGAATAGAGGTATTGAGTACAAAAGCAAGGAAGTTATGCTGAACCTTTATAAAGCTCTGGTTAGGCCACAACTAGAGTATAGCGTCCAGTTCTGATCACCACACTTAAGGAAGGATGTGCGGGTCATTGAAAGGGTACAGAGGAGATTTACCAGAATGATTCCAGGGATGAGGGAATTTAGCTACAAAGTTAGTTTGGAGAGGCTGGGGTGGTTGTTCTTGGAGCAAAGGAGGTTGAGGAAAGAGTTTATAGAGATGTACAAGATTATGACAGGTTTAGATAAGGTAGACAAAGAAAAGCTGGCTGGAATTTTATGCCCCCGGGAGTGGGCTGGAGGTGGGGCGGGAGGATGGTGTGTACAGTTCCCGTCGCCTACCCACCCCCATTGCAATTTTACCAGCAGCGGGGGAGATGGCAAATGGCCTGCCTGCCCGCAGGCCAATTAAGGCCCTTAAGTGGCCAATTAATTGCCACTTAAGGGCCTCCTCCCTCAGTTAAACTTGGCGACCTACTTGCGGGCTGGGGGGCGGGGGAGGGTTGTCCTCCTGATCGGGCACCCTGTGTTCCATGGAGGGACCCCCACCCTCGTCACTGGGACCCAGCTGGCAGGGCTCCACATACTTACTTCTGTTCTGGGGCGTCTTCTATCTTTTTGGTCTTGGCTGGGTGCAGTCCCAGTAGTGGCCACCGCTCCCAGTGGCACTGCTGGGACTGAGAAACTGCCAGCCCACTGATTGGTTGGCAGCTCTTGGAGGCGAGACTTCCTGCCTCAGCGGGGCGGAAGGCCCAACCTCATCCAATTAAGGGCCTGGACCACGCAAAATCGCTGTTTGGCTTCCAGGCCCGGCGGAGGTGGCCTCGCCCCGACTTTTTGCCAGTGGGTAGTGCCTCCGTCACAAGGTAAAATTCCAGCCGCTATTCCCATTAGCTGATGATACAAGGACTAAGGGACACAAATTTAAGCTTTTGGACAAGAAATACAGGGTGGAATGAGAGGAAGAACTCTTTTATGCAGTGAGGGGAATGACCCGGAACTCAATGCCTATTCGGGTGGTGAAAATGGAGGCAGTCAACAATTGCCAAAGGAAATTGGGTAGGCACATGAGGAAAATAAACTTGCAGGACTACAAGAATAGAGCAGAGGAGTGGGACTGACTAGATTGCCCTACAGAGAACCTGCATGGAACGGATGGGCCAAATGGTCTCCTTCTGTGCCATAATGATGCTATTTTTCTCTCCTTTCCCTATGACCATCAACTCCCTGAAGGAATAGATTAAGTATTCAGATCCTAGCAGGGATTTGAACGGTGGAGTATGGTTTTGCCTTTCAATCCTTAAAATTTGTAAAATTATTGTTGTTAACCCATCCAATTGGTGCATTTAATATTAGTGAAAATGCCTATAGGACATCTGATTCAGTTATACGAAATCTAAGTTACAAGGAAGGCTTTCAAATAAATTATAATCCTAAATGTGGATCAATGGCACTTTCATGAACTCTGGTTTTTACAGGTGAAGTTCTTTACAGTATTGCTACCTTTAAAATAATCAAGGAATTAAAAATGGATTTAAATTTGAAAGAGCTTATTACTGCTTTTCAAAATAGATCCCAAGATCATTAATTGTAAGATTAAATACCACTTGAGCTTATATTTGAACACCATATCAAAGTAATTCCATTCATTGCAATGCAAAATATCTCCATCAGAGAGATTTGGCCAAACTTTGACCGAATTGTGGCACCTCAAGAATTAATGGTGCTTATTCCAAGATGATGATCTGCTTCATTTGGCAAAAAAACTTCTGTCAACAGCAAGATTAATCCTTAGCCATCATTTTACCTGTGATCTCTCTTCCAGATATTGCCATTGCTTTTCAGTAGTAACAGTTGTTTGCTAATTCATTGTTCTTGGGGCTTGCATTCGGGTACAGGAAAACTTTGACTTGCCTAGTGGTACAAATCCTTAACTTAATTCTATGCTGTCATAAACCCTCAACATCAGTTGTTAGATGAATCTTTGTTTGCAGTTGGTTCTGCACCCTACCTTGTCAGCTGATATATCAAAATAAATCAAGGTCATTTAACTCTCTGAACATCTTCTCATGTTGCAATTACTTAGTAAAGGGAAAGATCACCCTGTAGGTGAGTACAATCATTAATAAACACTTGCCTAAAGTATTTTCCTCACCCTTGAATATTTGATAACTTTTTACTCATTTAGGGCATCACAGCAGAGATGTATCTGAGCATTCATTCTGGGTTGGTAGTGTGGCATTGGCACATAGGAATAGGGTTGAGTGTAGTGATTTTACAAGTTTCTCTTAATTCAGAACCTCTGCTGGTCTTCCAAATAGTGATGATAGCGCTCTGCAAAAAAAAAAGCAAACTTATTTTGTACTCATTCTTGTAGTTATATTTGGATCCCCAGAAATTTCTGGGCAATAGAGACACACTCATGATGGGATGGGGCAGGATGAACTGATTTACCTAGTGTGAAATAACTTGCTTCAATCATGAAGTTGAGGTGTGTAGCATACAACATGGGCTGAATTTTTCTGGCCCCAGGACCGGCTCCCTTACACTCGCTGCCGGGCAAGTTTCCTGGGGCGGCCAGCATGCAGATCGACTGCCCACTCAATGGAGGCGATGGAAGTCTTTAAGGCCCCAATTCGGGCCTATTTTCGTGCTCAGCGGCATTTTACTGGTGGCAGAGCAGCCCTGCCTCCACGTGCGGAGGCTGCCAGCTTAATGGAGGTAGCCCCCCTGTGGTAGTTTAGAGGACCATTGGAGCCAGAGGCTTCATCCTCCTAAGAGGGGGGGGGCATGGGCATCTAAGTATGCCCCCGAGGTCTCAAAGATCCAAGCAGAGGGATTTCCCTTCCGATCTGAGGGACCTACTGCCTTCCCCCCTTAAATTATTACTTATATTTTAGGCTCCTAGGGCACCTCTATGTTGAGGTGCCCTCATGTTCTCCTACCTGCCTAAGCAGTGCATACCTGTCCTGGTGAGGCTGCCAGGGCTGTAGAGCTGCTGGCCCTGTGATTGGGCCAGAAGCATCGGCGGCCTACCCAGAGGCAGCCAATTAAGTCAGGAATATCCCTGTGCCGGTCTCCCTTCCAGCAGTTGCGGTCTTAGGACCCCCATTTGATCGCAACGTTGGGGTCCTGAAGCCCGCTGGAAAATTCTTTCCCATGTTTCTGGAAGGAAATATGGGCAAACACATGTTGGGAACCAAGAAGGCTTTTGCCTCCTTTGACCCAGGCAAATATTTGTCCATCGCAAAAGCAAAATACTGTAAACCACAGAATTGTTACAGCACAGAAGGAGGCCATTCGGCCTGTTGTGTCTGCGCTGGCCCTCCGAAAGAGCAATTTACCAAATCTCTCCTGCCCTCCACACTATCACAGACCTTCCCTTTTGTTGTTCATCTCTTCCCCACCGCGCCCCCCCCCCCCCCCCCCCACCACCGCCTCTTTCACTTGCTCAATACCTATTACATTTCTAACTTCTCTCAGTTCTGATGAAAGGTCTGTTACGGTCATGTGAGGAAGGGTAGAAGGGCTTCCCTCTTTTCCCACCTTGTTTGACCACAGCAGGTTTAATTCCTTCTTAAAGTGAATGTACTGGCCAATTCAGTAGGTGTTTGATTACTTACTTGCTATGATCATAACAAGAACCAATCGGACAGGTTTTCTTGAGTTAATAAAGAAAGAGGTTAACTTAAACCAAACGAATAAAATAATAAACAACGTGCCAACTTTCACTCTCTCTCTCTCTCCCTCTCTGTCACACACACACGCACTAGAGGTTTACACACACACAAATAGGTTACAGAGTGGGAAAATGTAGATTGGTTGAGTTAGAGACCACAAAAATGTATACAGTCTGTGAAGTTTAATGATTCGGCTGGCTTCCAGCTGAATTCAGTGGTCCTGAGGCTTTTAATTTGAAGAGGTAGATGACTGGTTTGGTGAGGCTCATGGAGATCGCGATGCGGTTGATTTCCTCCAACAGGATTTCTGATTGTAGCCAGAGTATGCAAAGGTGGTCAGTCAACAAGCAGGATTTGAAAGCTTTCAGGTTTGAATGGAGAGAGAGAGAGACCCCGACCTAGGGTTTGCTCATGTCAGAGTCTAGTTGCTTCTACCCTGCTGCAGAGAAAACACCAGCATAAAACCACAGATGGGGAGGGGCTTGTCACATGACAGTCACTCAGTGATTCAAAACATAGCAGTTAGCAGTATTTCTCTGCTTGCTGAAAGAACAGGTAGTTCCTTTTAAACTTCCTGGGTTTTGGTTCTTGCTGGGAAATTAGCAGACATTTTGTCTCCTTACAACCATTGCAGTGTAGGATACAGTATTGCAAATGAGGTAGCTATCTCAAACTGCTAGCAGTCATCCTGTTTAAAATGTCTTTTAAAAATGTATTTTTTTAAAAAAAGAAATTCAGCTCTCCAGTCAATCGATTGAAGAAAATTATCATTCAACAAAACACATTGGCGTAACACCTCCCCACCACACGAAATGAAATGTGACAACAGGAACATTTCATTTTGAGGCCACAAATTAAAAAGAAACTGTACACACACACTCGTCAGTCTCACTGTTAAGGCCATACTCTGGTTTCATTTTCCTTCTATCTGGGATCGTGTACGAGCACAACTGGGGAACTCCAACTGCTTTGACTGGGCTCAAACAGCTTGTGCTCCAGCATTCACGGAATTTCCTTGTGTATTTCTACAATATCTTTCTTTTCCAGTCTCTCTCTATCAGTTAACTCAACCCTGGATTCAAAGTTATTCATAACTTTGTGAAGATCATCCAGTGCTTTTTGTACCAGTTTTTCTCTGTGCTCATCCAGCCTGGCCCACAATTCCTCTTCAGTTAGGATATTTGACTTGCAGTCACCCTCACCACTCTCCAAGTTTGCCACAAGAACCTTCTTGGGGTTAGGGTTTTCCTTTGGCTTATGAGCTTTTCTGTGTCTCCCTTCAGAATTTAAATCTTCAATTTCTATGTCTTCAGTCTGAATTTCCTCCCAAACTTGGGTCAATTTCTTGGGACTAAGGCAATAGGGATTTTGTTTGATGGGAAGGTTCTCTGCTAAATCCACAGGATGTAGGGTTAGGGTTGTGCACCCTGATTTGTCCCTGCAGATCCCTTTAAATGCTGTGAGCAGCCTTGTTAGGTCTCCTCTCCGTTCTGCATTTAAATAGGTGAGTACAGTGTCTAACTTTCCTAACATTTCAATGTCAGCTAAAAGGACAGTAGGGTGTTCAATTTGGGAATCCTCCAGGCCTTCCTCTAACTCATCCTCACTGTCCCTTTCACCCTTCTCTTCCCTGACTGCTTGACAGACTTGTGCTGGTTTGTCCCCTTCCCAGCTGTGATACCATTTTAACATATTGATGTGGCACAGTCTGCTTTTTCCTACGATCTGGGGTGTCAATTATATAATTCACCTGCCTAATTATCTTTACTACTCTGTACAGGCCACTGAACCGGGCTTTCAATGGTTCTCCCTGTATTGGTAACAGCACTAACACATGGTCTCCAGGCTGAAATGTTCTGGCTTTGGCATGTTTATCCGCTTGCCATTTCATAGTTGTCTGGGAGGTTTTCAGATGTTCCTGAGCCACCGCACATGCTCTCATGAGCCATTCTCAGAACATGAAGATGTAATTTAACAGGGAAGATTCGTCCCTGTGTCCCAAAAACCTCTCTTTGATTAGTTTTCGAGGACCTCTCACCTCATGTCCATAAACTATAATTCAAAGGACTAAAGCCAGTGGACTCATTAGGTGAGTCTCAAGTAGCAAACAGAAGAAATCCCAGCCCTTTGTCCCAATCATGGAGGTATTCATAGCAGTATGCCCTGATCATTGTCTTTAGGGTCTGATGCTACCACTCCGAAGCCCTTTGTGACTGTGGGTGGTAGGCTGAGGACTTTAGCTGGGTTATGCTCAGATTACCCATGACCTTTTGAAAAATATTAGACATAAACTTTGTGCCCTGATCCGATTAGATCTCAGCAGGCAGCCCATATCGGGTGAAGAATTGGATTAGTCCCTCAAGCATTACCTTGGCAGAGATAGTTCTTAGAGGGGCATCTTCTGGAAATAGAGTAGCCACATCCATTATGGTGAGAAGATACTGGTAGACCCTTTTTGTTTTCAGCAGGGGCCCCACACAATCTACCAGCACTCTGCTGAATGGTTCCCCAAAAGCCAGTATGGGGAATTAGGGGTGCAGGTTTTATTGCAGGTTGAGGCTTCCCCACAACCTGGCGCATGTGACCAGTCTTACAGAACTCCCACATCTTTGTGGAGTTTTGGCCAGTGAAAATGCTGTCTGATGCGGGCTTGGGTCTTTCTGATACCGACATGTCCAACCATTGGAATCTCATGGGCTCTTCTCAGGATTTCCTTACCGTACCTCAGCGGCACCACTACCTGATAAACCACTGTCCACTCTTAATCTGCAGGTTTGTGAGGAGGTCTCCACTTCCTCATCACCACATCCTTTAAATAGTAGCACTCTGGAACTCCCTGTGCTTCAGTTTGGGCAGCCTATGCTAACTTTTTTAACCCTGGGTCAGCTTGCTGAACCTCGACCAAGGAAGACCTGTTTATCCCATCCTCTGGGTCCTCTAACTTCCCAAAAAAGGTTTCAGATAACCAGACAGTAGGGTCATCTGTCTGCAGTGCCAGTTCAGCCTCTTGTGATGGGGCTTGTTTGGCCATGGACCAGGTCACCACACAGTCAGTAAAAATGCCAGGGACCTTTTCTGGTAACTGTTCTGTCTCCCTGACCCCTCTCGGGGTCTCTAAAACCATTGGGGAATACCACCTTTGCCCCCGCCAGATCATTACCCAGGAGCAGGTCGACACCATCCACAGGTCAACTAGAGACAATCCCCATGGTTACCAGTCCTGAAAACAAGAGCATTCCAAGAGCACCCAGTATAAAGGTATGGGCATATAATTTCCTCTGATGCCGTTTACTAGCACTCCAGTATTCAATGCGTTCTCTGGGGGAAAGGTCATGCCTATTCCCAGCAGAAAGGATTGGGTGGGCCCTGTATCGCTAAGTATGACTATGGGGTTACCTGCCTCACTTGAGGAGTATGGGGTCACAGGACACAAGATCCTGTTAACTCTCAGCTTTTTTGTTATGTTTTCCCGCACTCTCAGCGGTAGGTTTACTGGGTTTTACTGTCACAGTTAAACCCACAGCTGGTCTGCTGTGCTTTCCATCAGGGCCCCTTTCTCTGCACTGGTCTGGTGTATGCTGTAACTTCTAGCAGTCAGCTCAAAGGTGAGCTGCCTTGTTACAACGGAAACATACAGGCTCCCGGGTGTCACTCCTGTTCTCAGCACTGTCCTTTTGGCTTGAGGAGGGCCCCCTATCTTTCCTGCTCTCCCTTTTCGCTCATGGTTGTTCATTCTCCTATCACTCTCTAACCTTCCATCCTTTTCAGGTTTTTGGAGGTGACTAGGGAAGGGTCTCCCTTGGGGCAAGGGCTTGTGTATAAGTGTATAATCATCAGCTAGGATTGCTGCCTGTCTGGCTCTTGGAACATAGGAAGATAGGAACAGGAGTAGGCCATTCAGCCCCTCGAGCCTGTCCCGCCATTCAATGAGATCATGGCTGATCTGCAGCCTAACTCCATATACCTGCCTTTGGCCCATATCCCTTAATATCTTTGCTTACCAAAAATCTATCTATCTCAGATTTAAAATTAACAACTGTTCTAGCTTCAACTGCTGTTTGTGGGAGAGAGTTCCAAACCTCTGCCACCCTTTGCGTGAAGAAGTGCTTCCTAACATCTCTCCTGAACAGTCTGGTCCTAATTTTGACCCTATGCACCTAAGTTTTAGAATCTTCAACCAGTGGAAATAGTTTATCTTTATCTATCTAGCCTGTCTTTTCCTGTTAATATCTTGAAGACTTCAATCAGATCACCCCTTAACCTTCTAAATTCTAGCAAAAATAGGCCTAATTTGTGTAATCTCTCCTCGTAACTTAACCCCTGTAGTCCAGGTATCTTTCTTGTAAACCTACATTGCACTCCCTCCAAGGCCAATATATCCTTCCGAAGGTGTGCTGCCCAGAACTGCTCACAGTACTCCAAGTGGGGTCTAACCAGGGTTTTGTACAGCTGTAGCATAACCTCTGTGTCTTTATACTCCAATCCTGTAGATATAAAGGCTAGCATTCCATTAGCCTTTTTGATTATTTTCTGCACTTGCTCGTGGCATTTTAAAGATCTATGCACCTGAACCCCAAGTCTCTTTGGACATCCACTGTACTTAACCTCTTCCCATTTAGAAAGTACCCTGCTCTACCCTTTTTTGGTCCAAAATGGATAACCTCACACTTGCCCGCATTGAAATCCATCTGCCACAGTTTTGCCCACTTACCTAGTCTTTCAATATCTCTTTGCAATTTTATGCTATCATCTAGACTGTCTACAATACTGCCTAACTTTGTATCATCAGCAAATTTGTAGATGTGACTTACTATGCCATCATCCAAGTCGTTGATGAATAATGTGAATAACTGAGGCCCCAACACAGATTACTGCGGGACACCATTAGTTACATCCTGCCAATCGGAGTACTTACCCATTATCCGCACTCTCTGTCGCCTACCACTCAACCAACTTTCGAACCATGTCAATAATTTGCCTTTTGTTCCTCCACGTGGTTTCTTATGGAAAGGGGAAGTGAGTTTTTGAACTCATCTAGGAGGATCCCCTCTCTCCGGTTTGCATAGGTGGACTCTACCTTAAGTGCCTATATCCATCAGTCGAAAGCGAGTTGCTTAACCTTTTCGAACTCTATGTAAATTTGTTCAGGATGCTTTCGGAGAGTTCAGAACTTTTGGCTGTATGCCTCATGTACTAGCTTGTGTGCGCCCAGAATAGCATTTTTAGTCAACTCATAATGAACTCTCATAAGGCAAAACCTTGTGGGCTTTTCCTGTTGGTTTGCTCTGCAATAATAGCGTCCAACTGTCTATTGGCCACTTCAACTGTTTTGCAAGCTTTTCAGAAGAGATGAAAAATGCTTCCACATCCCCCTCATTGAACTTTGGCATCAACTGGGAGAACCTTAAGGGCTCGGCACCCAGTCCTGAGCTAGGGGTAACTCCCTCACAAGCCTAGCCTTCATTGGGTACATTGGGTCTTCCCCTATTCAGTTCGAGCTGCCTTTGGAAAGCTTTTTTTTCCCTTTCCTCCCTATTTCCCTTCCCTGGAATTCTCTCTTTTTTTTTCTCTGCAAAGCTTTTGTTCTCCCTTTCCTGGAAAAAGCTATTTTTCCCTTTCCTGGAATTTTAATTCTGGTCTCCTCTGTTCTAGTTGTACCTTAGCTAATGTTACTTTGTCTGTTTCAGATTCTATGCCTGTGTCCAGTTCAGTGTCAATTTTAAAATGGTTGGCCATAAGTTTTAGGATTTCAGGCTTCCTAGCTTTTGAACGGATAGTAATCTCTAACTGCTCAGCTACCTTCCTCAACTCTTCAACAGATAGGGCTTTTAACCTGGCCCAAGTTACTTCACTCTGTTCTAGGAAGATACTGGCCTTGAATGTGGACATTTTAGTACTTTAGCATTGAAAACCACAAGAAAACCTGTAATTAAGTTTTTAAATTGTGGTTAGGGATCAATTTGGTTTCCCGCTTCTAATTTCCAGTTTATCTTTGGGTTTGATCCCAGACGTGAGCCCCCAAGTTTCTGTTAGGTCACGTGGGAACTGTTCGACGGTCTTCCCTCTTTTCCCTCTCCTTGTTTGACCACAACAGGCTTAATTCTTTCTTAAACTGGATGTACTGGTCAATTCAGTCGGTGTTTGATTGGTTCTTGTTATGATCATAGCAAGTAAGTAATCAGACAGGTTTTCTTGAGTTAACAAAGAAAGAGGTTAACTTCATTGTACCTAAACTGAACTAATAAAATAATAAACAGCGCACCAACTTTCACACTCACACACACCAGAGGTTTATATACACACAAATAGGTTACAGAATGGGAAAAGGTAGATTGGTTGAGTTAGAATCCATAAAAAAAAGATAAACAGTCTGTGGAGATTGGTGATTTGGCTGGCTTCTAGTTGAATTTAGTGGTCCTGAGGCTTTTAATTTGAAGAGGTAGATGACTGGTTTGGTGAGTCTCTTAGAGACAGTGATGCTGATGATTTCCTCCAACGGGGTTTCTGATTGTAACCAGAGTAGGCAAAGGTGGTCAGTCAACAAGCAGGGTTTGAAAGCTTTAAATCTGGACTGGAGAGAGACACTCACTTAGGGTCTGCTCATGTCAGAGTCCAGTTGCTTCTCCCCTGCTGCAGAGAAAACACCAGCTTAAAACCACAGATGGGGAGGGGCTTGTCACATGACAGTCACTCAGTGATTCAAAACATAGTAGTTAGAGTATTTCTCTGCTTGCTGAATGAACAGGTAGTTCCTTTAAACTTCCTGGGTTTTGGTTCTTGCTGGGAAATTAGCAGACATTTTGTGTCTCTCCTCACAAGTATTGCAGTGTAGCATACAGTATTGCAAATTAGGTAGCCAACTCAAGCTGCCAGCAGTCATTCTGTTTAAAATGTCTTTTAAAAATGTCTTTTAAAAAAAAAATAGAAATTCAGAACTCAAGTCAGTGGATTGAAGAAAATTATCGTTCAACAAAACACATTTTTGTGAGACAACAATACCACAAAATAATATACATAGCAATAAGGTGCATCATAAAGTAAATCAAGGGGGTACACATGAATTTGATGTAGAAAATATTTTCAACATAGAATATTACAGCACATTGCTGGGACCTCAGCTATTTATAATCTAGATCAGTAACTTAGATCAAGGGGCCCAGTGTAATATATCCGAGTTGGCTAACGATACAAAGTTAGATGGGAAAGTAAGCTGTGAGGAGGATGCAAAGAGACTGCAAAAGGATTTAGACAGGTTCAGTGAGTGGGCAAAAGCATGGCAGATAATGTGGAGACCTGTGGAGTTATCCACTTTGATAGAAAAAATGGAAAAGCGAATTTTTTTGAAATGGTGAGAGACTGGGAAATGTTGGTATTCAGAGGAATCTGGGCATCCTTGCACACAAATTATGGAACAGTAACATGCAGATACTGCAGGCAGTTAGGAATGCAAATGGTATGGTACCCTTTATTACACAGGGATTGGAGCATAAGAGTAAAGAAATCCTTCTGCAATTGTTCAGGACCTTGGTGAGACCAAATCTGGAGTAATGTGTACAGTTTTGGTCACCTTGCCTCAGAAAGGATATACTTGCCTTAGGGGGTGTATAATAAAGGTGCTGAACTGATCCCTGGGATGATAGGGTTGTCCTATGAGGAGAGGTTGAGTAGACTAGGCCTATATTCCCTCGAGTACAGAAGAATGGTAAGTGATCTCACTGAAACATAATTTTTTTTTTTAAGGGACTTGACGAGATGTTTCCACTGGCTGGGGAGTTTACTACAAGTGGTCACAGTCTAGGAATAAGGGTTTCGTCATTTAGACCTGAGATGAGGTGAAATTTCTTCACTCAAA
Organism: Heterodontus francisci; assembly: GCF_036365525.1. Lineage (NCBI taxonomy): Eukaryota > Metazoa > Chordata > Chondrichthyes > Heterodontiformes > Heterodontidae > Heterodontus > Heterodontus francisci. Next base: position 169,421,702 of record NC_090372.1, on the reverse strand, counting down.
GGGTTTTGAATCGATGGCGGTGCTGTTGATGCTCAGTTTTTGCGTATAAGTCAGAGATCAATAGATTTTTAGATACTAAGGGAATCAAGGGATAAGTGGGAAGGTGTAGCTGAGGTAGAAGATCACCCATAACCTTATTGAATGGCAGAGCAAGCTCAAGGGGTCAAATGGCCTATTCCAGTTTCTATCTTTTATGTTCTTATGTAGGAGGAGGCCATTCGGCTCACTGAGCCTATGTTGGCTCTTTGTAAGAGGTCTCCAATTAGTTCCACTCCACTACTCTTTTGCCATAGCCCTGAACATTATTCCTTTTCAAGTATATAACAGTCAGAGCACTGGATGTTTTTGCCCAATTACCTTAACAAAAAACAACTAAATGTTGGTTAAGACCGCAAGTTTTGCAAGATAAATAAAAAAGCACAGCTTTAAGAATGCTCTTTCAAGAAGTAGTACAAATGAGAAGTCCGTAATAACTATTTTAAGGCAGTAAATTAACAATCAGAATTTTAAACAAGTAGTCCCAAGTACAAATGAAGCAACAAACCTATTTGCACTGAGACAGAATGGAAAATTACCATTGCAGGATCCTGACCAGCATGAGTAATAAACACCTGCAAAGTTCCAAAAAATAAAGAAAATTTTCCATAGCAACCAAACCACAAATATCCAAAAGAAAACTAAGCTGACATTGCAGATTACACTATCTACAGCTACTGCACATTACAGACTAGTACAACACAGCACCTCCAGACATACTTAACATAATTGGCATTTTCTTTTTTTTATAAAAGAAAATGGAATTTGAATTTATCCCACTCTTGTGAGCATTTTCAGATACTTCCTATTTTGCAGCTAATGTTGTGCATTAGTTGCAGAATCTCAAGATGCAAAAGCCAAAAAATTTATCATTGAAACAAACTGCAAAAGATCTGATGAAATGTCAAAATATTAGGCAACAATGGAGAAGCTCTGGAATACAAATCAGTAAAAAAAAACAACTGGCTCTGCGCGAAAGCTAACAATGAAGTTTTGTCAATCCAAATTATACAGATATAGAACCAAAAGCCAAGAACATACATAAAGTAAATAGTAGTCAAGAAAAGAAATTGTGCATACTTTCCAGCATTGCTGGTCTTAATGAATCACAAATAAAGATAGTACTAAAGATCTGTAATCTAAAAGAAGATATAATAAAATCTGTTATTTTGAAATCTGTAATTACTTTTAAAAGGGTCAGTGTCAACATTTACCAATGTTACGACCAGGTGAGATAGGTGTCCAGGGGTCTTTTACTGTCTTCACCTGGTCTTATTGTAGCGAACAACAGATGCCCCTCTACGTTGCTTTCATTGATCTCACCAAAGCCTTTGACCTCGTCAGCAAACGTGGTCTCTTCAGACTACTAGCAAAGATCGGATGTCCTCCAAAGCTACTAAGTATCATCACCTCATTCCATGACAATATGAAAGACACAATTCAGCATAGCGGTTCCTCATCAGACCCCTTTCCTATCCTGAGTGGCATGAAACAGAGCTGTGTTCTCGCACCTACACTGTTTGGGATCTTCTTCTCCCTGCTGCTCTCACATGCGTTCAAGTCTTCAGAAGAAGGAATTTTCCTCCATATAAGATCAGATGGCAGGTTGTTCAACCTTGTCCATCTTTGAGCAAAGACCAAAGTACGGAAAGTCCTCATCAGGGAACTTCTCTTTGCTGACGATGCTGCATTAACATCCCACACTGAAGAGTGTCTGCAGAGACTCATCGACAGGATTGCAGCTGCCTGCAACGAATTTGGCCTAACCATCAGCCTCAAGAAAACGAACATCATGGGACAGGACGTCAGAAATGCTCCATTCATCAATATTGGCGACCACGCTCTGGAAGTGGTTCAAGAGGTCACCTACCTAGGCTCAACTATCGCCAGTAACCTGTCTCTCGATGCAGAAATCAACAAGCGCATGGAAAAGGCGTCCGTTGCTATGTCCAGACTGGCCAGGAGGGTGTGGGAAAATGGGCGCACTGACATGGAACATAAAAGTCCGAGTGTATCAGGCCTGTGTCCTCAGCACCTTGCTCTATGGCAGCGAGGCCTGGACAAGGTATGTCAGCCAAGAGCGACATTTCAATTCATTCCATCTTCGCTGCCTCTGGAGAATCCTTAGCATCAGGTGGCAGGACCGTATCTCCAACGCAGAAGTCCTCGAGGCGGCCAACATCCCCAGCATATACACCCTACTGAGCCAGCAGCACTTGAGATGGCTTGGCAATGTGAGCCACATGGAAGATGGCAGGATCCCCAAGGTCGCATTGTAGAGCGAGCTTGTCACTGGTATCAGATCAACAGCTGTCCATGTCTCCGCTTTAAAGACGTTGTAAACGCAACATGAAGTCCTGTGACATTGACCACAAGTCGTGGGAGTCAGTTGCCAGTGATCACCAAAGCTGGCAGGCAGCCATAAAGGCGGGGCCAAAGTGTGGCGAGTCGAAGAGACTTAGCAGTTGGTAGGAAAAAAGACAGAAGCGCAAGGAGAGAGCCAACTGTGTAACAGACCCGACAGCCAATTTTATCTGCAGCGCCCGTGGAAGAGTCTGTCGCTCTAGAATTGGCCTTTATAGCCACTCCAGGCGCTGCTCCACACACCACTGACCACCTCCAGGCGCTTACCCATTGTCTCTCAAGACAAGGAGGCCAAAGAAGAAGATTGTAATAGGCTTTAATTTTTAAACACATTGTGTTTTGAGCTCCCCCTTGGTGAATCCTTGCTCACCGCTTTCTAGTTATAAGGCAAAGAAATTAGTACACCAGGTTTTCTTCAGTTTAAAGTAGAAAAATGAAATTTATTAAACCTTAAACTTAAACTCTAATACGGTTAACGCCTACGGATGTACGACGCGCCCGCACTAGCATGCACACGCAAAACACACATGCAAATAGGGACAGAAAAGAAGAAAAATTAAAGTAGAGAGGTTTGAGGCAATCTCTTAAAGGGGTTTCTTGTTACTGTTTCTGTGTTTCCAGCTTGCCATAGAGTCTTTGATTGTAGGCAGCTCTTACTTCACAGTGGGGCCCAGTATTATTCTTAAATCTTGTTCTCATAGGAGACTTTTCTGTCTTTGAGTTCACCGTGGATCTTCAGTTCCATGAGAAAGAGATGGGAGCAGACATGAGAGAGATGTTCTCAGTCCAGGAGCAAACAGCTTTCTGAGTTTCTTTCTCCCAGAAAGTTCAAATTCAAAAAACTCCAACAGTCAGTTAGTCATGTGACTAAACTGGTCTGATCACTTATTTTGTGTATTGGGGAAGCAAGGACTGGGTCTCTTGTTCGAACACTGTATACTAGCATGCAAATGTGGCAATTCCTCGTGATAGGCCCTCTTTTCTTCCCAGCCACAATTTTAAGTTTTAATGTTCATGTGGTGAAATAATGTATGCCTCAGTCTTGGCAGGTGGGGCCTGCATGACACCAAACAAAACCATCCATTCAAACCACACATTAAAAGGAAGAAAATAGCATTCATTCTGAATTCCTTCTGTGTGGAAAACGTTTAATCCATCAAACTAAAACCGCAAAAACAAATTTTCCCCCTCTGTTAACCAGAAAAAAAATGAAAAAAAAACTTTAAAAGTTTCTTCTTTGTGATATAAGTAAAATGAAATCCAAGAAAAATCCTAAAACCTTTCTTTGAAAACACAGATCCACAAGATAATGATCAGGATTTGGCACCATACCAGGAGTCTATGCTCCTCAAGGGTTAACAAAACTATTGACCTGAGTGCATTGAGTCTCGTATTTGACATATTTAGAATCCAGATTGTTGTTGAATGATTGGATGCGGTGCCCTCCATCACAGGATGCCACTTAGTACAGGTAAGGCTAATCAGTTTAACTGATTGTTACGATGTGATTTTATTATCTATAGCAAGGTGGTGTAATGGAATGTGGGATTATCATGTCCTGAGGGAATATGATGTACTTGTGTAAGCTTTCAATTTATTGCAAACAATCACCCAGGTATGTAATGGGAAGCAACAGTTACTTAGGTGTATAAGGATCTGTTCATTTTTATGCTCTGTAGTATAAAGACTTACAGAAATGGTAAGAATATATATTTTTTTAAACTGATGCTTTACATTTAGTATATCAAATTTTCTATATTGAATAGGCACCTTAATCTCCATAGTAAGGTTTATTAGTAGTAATTCTGCTTAAAGAAATTATTTCAGGTACATAGAAAATGACAACATAATTAGCATTAGTGGTCAGTATTTGTGCTGACAATGTCATGTTCTAATGCTTTCATCTGAAAGACATAGAACAAATATATGCTGCAATTTGCATTGGCACAAATTATTTGTATTTTCGATCGAGAAAACACTGTAGGAGAGAAAAGACAGATAGGTCTCTTAGCTGCAGAGCAGGGGATTAATAATTATCTCCATACCATGTTGTGTTTCTATAGGCAGGTCATGCAAGGCATCATTAGTTGACGAGACTCGGTGATTATAACTGCCTAATAGTAATATTCTCCTCACAAGCCCCAGGTTAATAAACCTAAAGCAGCCAGCATAGGGATGGGGGTGTTCAATGCATTTTATCTGTTAGCTGTAAACACAGTTGTCTTATTGCCAAAGGTTGCTCATTACTTTGAAAAATCACAATACTGGTATTTGATAGAAATCCTACTTGTTAGTTTGCTTTATGCACCTTGCCCTACATTTTAGCAGACAGTAGGTCTAACTAATTATGTGGAAAAAATGTTGCAGAATAAGTCATGGAAATAGAAGCAGAATATGTATGCAAAATGTTCTTACTATTTTAACTAGCTTCGATCCGCAGTATCGAATATTTGGTCAAAATTACTCCTAAAACATAATGTAACAATTTATGTTTTTGCTGGTTTATACAAATAACAAGCTGTTTAAGCCACCATTTTTTTGTAAGGAGGAGGTTTCAATCTTTTAAAAAAAATAATTAATTGCAATAAAATGCAAAGTACATTATTTGCAATATGAAAAATTGCATTTCATAAAGGTGAATAATGTGGAAGAAATAATATTGCTGTTATTTTTACCAATTAGAAAAAATAAGCTTGTGGCATTACAACAAAATCTAAAATATGTATTGGTGCAGCATTTGTTGAGGTCGGGATGGGGAAGCCTTAATAAAAATGTCACTTTTTACAACAGCGTGTGTTTTATGGTCTAGAACAGGTTTTTTTTATAGGCTCTGAATTGTCAGCTCATGTAAATCTCCTAAGTTTGACCAGTGTTTTCATATTCACAATAAAAATCTCTGTGTCTGTTGCTGCGTATGCATGTTTCTTCTGCTGACCCTGTAAATAAAATAGAGCATTGATTTTTCTTCAGCTTTTTCAGTAAAAGGCAACACATCAGATTAAATCATACTTAAACATTTTCCAAAGAAGGTTTACATTTGGCATAGTGTGTTAGATATTTTAATTATCTGTCTTTGTCATCTGCAAAATCATTTCCATGCTGCTCCTAGGTTGACCATAACTATACAATGCGCACAACATAAACTTGGGAATATCCAGCTTATTTTGTGGGTGAGGCAAAGCATGTATCACAAGTGGATAAAACCACAGACATGTAGTAAGGGCTCCCTCACACAGAAATATACGAATTATAGTAATTTTGAAAATAATTTATGTGGGCTATCGTATGAGCCTGATGGCCTTTTTATTTAAAATTACATCTAAATGTAATCATAGATTTGTAGAGAACACACAAGATGCATTTCAGAAGAAAGGCAAGTGTAAAGAAATGGAAGAAAAAGAGAAACAAGCTCTAATTTTTACTCCGGTTGGGAGTCAAGCTGCTGGGGCAGAGGTAGGCAGTGATTGTCCTGACATCAGCAGTGAAAAGTCGGGGAGATTTTAACTTTCAAGCCTCATTTATATAGAATTAGTTCCTTGCCCAAAATTGCTGGGAAGCAGCAGCCAGTCGGCAGGCGAGAGTGCAGTGTAGGGTGGCAGGAGGCTGCCACTGGGAGATAAAGAAGTGGTGCCTGGTATTCTGGTAAATCTTAGGGAGGTGGTTTGGGGGCTCTCGCAATTGGAGCAAGGGAGGCCTTAACTTTCAAAGTAGGGCCCAGAGGACGAAAAATGGAGTAAAATGAATTTCATGTTGGGCCTCCACTGGCCAAACTCCTCTGCCTGCATTTTTGGCCTGGCAGGAAAGCCACAGTGATGTACCTCCACGGGCCTCTGGTTAGAATAGCTAGTCTGGCCCCAATAATGTCATCAGAGCCCAATCTGCATAATTAAAAAAGGACCCCATTGCTTTCCAGCAGGTGTCCTTTCCATCTACTCAGAAGAGATGGTTAAAATTGGAACCTGCAAGCAGAGTATGGGACCTCAGTGGGTAAGTCCCATGGACGATTTTATCTGCCCACCCACCCAGTATCCACTGCATGGAGAGAGTTAAAATTGCCTGTACAAAGTCAAAGAACAAAGAAAATTACAGCACAGGAACAGGCCCTTCGGCCCTCCAAGCCTGCGCCGATCCAGATCCTCTATCTAAACATGTCGCCTATTTTCTAAGGGTCAGTATCTCTATGCTTCCTGCCCATTCATGTATCTGTCTAGATACACCTTAAAAGACGCTATCGTGCCCGCGTCTGCCACCTCCGCTGGCAATGCGTTCCAGGCACCCACCACCCTCTGCGTAAAGAACTTTCCACGCATATCCCCCCTAAACTTTTCCCCTCTCACTTTGAACTCGTGACCCCTAGTAATTGAATCCCCCACTCTGGGAAACAGCTTCTTGCTATCCACCCTGTCTATACCTCTCATGATTTTGTACACCTCAATCAGGTCCCCCCTCAACCTCCGTCTTTCTAATGAAAATAATCCTAATCTACTCAACCTCTCTTCATAGCTAGCGCCCTCCATACCAGGCAACATCCTGGTGAACCTCCTCTGCACCCTCTCCAAAGCTTCGACATCCTTTTGGTAATGTGGCGACCAGAACTGCACGCAGTATTCCAAATGTGGCCGAACCAAAGTCTTATACAACTGTAACATGACCTGCCAACCCTTGTACTCAATACCCCGTCCGATGAAGGAAAGCATGCCGTATGCCTTCTTGACCACTCTATTGACCTGCGTTGCCACCTTCAGGGAACAATGGACCTGAACACCCAAATCTCTCTGTACATCAATTTTCCCCAGGACTTTTCCATTTACTGTATAGTTCACTCTTGAATTGGATCTTCCAAATGCATCACCTCGCATTTGCCCTGATTGAACTTCATCTGCCATTTCTCTGCCCAACTCTCCAATCTATCTATATTCTGCTGTATTCTCTGACAGTCCCCTTCACTATCTGCTACTCCACCAATCTTAGTGTCGTCTGCAAACTTGCTAATCAGACCACCTATACTTTCCTCCAAATCATTTATGTAGATCACAAACAACAGTGGTCCCAGCACTCAAATCAGGAAAAGTGTGAAACATCAATGCAGAGACAGGAAAAGAGAGGCCATATTTTCCGACTTACAGTGTGCAGTACTATGGCAGATTTCCCAGTAATATATTAAAAATCTTCTTTCTGCATGTTCTTCCTTCAACGTTTTCCATTATAAATTCCTATGTAAGTTTGCCATGCTGTAATTACACTACATCAAGAGGGTATAATTACCTTGTGACATGTTTACATAAGTTTCAATTATGAATGTGACCATCAGAATTTATAATAGTAATATAAAAATGTTATGCTTGTCCATGCTAGTCCAGTTATGTCCTGGCCTTTAACCCACTTCATCTGAAGATTACAGTTTGTCTTTACTTTCCACATGCACTACTTGGGGAGATTGACTAGTAACATGTTTTTAAAAATCTGGTATTCCTGTCCAGATTTCCTGTTCTAAATTCCAATATCCCAATATTCATAGAGTCGTACAGCATAGAAACAGGCCCTTCGGCCCACCGCGTCCATGCCGACCATAATGCCTATCTATACTAATCCCACCTGCCTGCATTAATTCCATATCTCTCTATGCCTTGCTCATTCAAGTACCTGTCCAGATGCCTCTTAAATGTCGCTACTGTTCCTGTCTCCACCGCCTCCTCAGGCAGATCATTCCAGATACCCACTATTCTTTGTGTGAAAAATCTACCCCTTTGATCCCCTTTAAACCTCCTCCCTCTCACCTTAAATCTATACCCTCTAGTTTTAGTCACCCCGACCATGGGAAACAGACTCTGGCTATCTACCCTATCTATGCCTCTCATAATTTTATACACCTCTATCATGTCCCCTCTCAACCTCCTTCACTCCAGGGAAAACAGACCCAGCCTATTCAATCTCTCTTTATAACTCAAGCCCTCCAAACCAGGCAACATCCTTGTGAATCTTTTCTGCACCCTCTCTAGCTTAATCACATCTTCCCTGTAGTGCGGTGACCAGAACTGCACACAGTACTCCAAATCCGACCTTACCAACGTTATGTACAACTGTAACATGACGTCCCAATTCTTGTACTGAATGCCTCGGCCGATGAAGGCAAGCATGCCATACGCCACCTTCACCACGCTGTCTACCTGTGTTGCCACTTTCAGGGAACTATGTACTTGCACCCCAAGATCTCTCTGCTCAACACTCCCCAGGGCCCTGCCATTCACTGTATATGTCCTGCCCTGGTTTAACTTCCCAAAATGCATCACTTCAGACTTGTCTGCGTTAAATTTCATTTGCCACTCCCTTGCCCACTTTCCCAGTTGATCTATATCCTGTTGTAACCTTAGACAACCTTCTTCACTGTCCATTATAGCACCAGTTTTGATGCCATCTGCAAACTTAATATTTAATGGGAAATAACTTAAACAAAAACAGAAAATGCTGGAAATTCTCAGCAGGTCAGGCTTTCGGGATCACGATCCACACAGGAAAGTTCAGCCCAATGTTTCAGGTTGATGTCACGCCAACTTGCTTTGTTGAATGATAATTTTCTTTAATTCACTGACTGGAGACCTGAATTTATATATTTTTTAAAGAAATGTAAAAAGAGCAGATAAAAGATGACTTTGTTAGCAGCTTAAGATGGCCACCTAATTTGCAACGCTGTATCCTGCATTGCAAGGCCTGTGAGGAGGGAGATGAAATTTCTGCTCATCTCAGCAAGAACCAAGACCCAAGAAGTATAAGGGAAATGCCTCTTGTTTTTAGCAAGAAGAAATGCACTGCTAACTACCATGCTTGAATCACTGGGTGACTGTCATGGGACAAGCCCCTCCCCATCTGTGGTTTTAAGCTCGTCTTTCTCTGCAGCAGCTAGGAGAAGCAACTGGACTCTGAAACGTGCAGAAACAAGTGGGGGTCCCACTCCCTCCATTCCAGCTTGCAAGCTTCAAATCCTACCTGTTGACTGGCCACCTTTGCATACTGCGGCTACAGTCAGAAATCCCGTTGGAGGAAATCATCTGCATCGCTGTATTCAAGAGAGCCGCCAAATCTGTCATCTATCTCTTCGAACTAAAAGCCTCAGGACCACCAAATTCAGCTGGAAGCCAGCCGAACCACGAAATTCCACAGACTGTATACCCTTATTTTTTATGGACCCTGACTCGACCAATCTACACTTCCCCACACTGTAACCTATTTGTCTTTCTTTATTCATTCATGGGAATTGGGCATCGCTGGCTCGTCCAGCATTTATTACCCATCCCTAATTGTCCTTGAGAAGGTGCTGGTGAGCTGCCTTCTTGAACTACTGCAGTCCATGTAGGGTAGTACACCCACAGTGCTGTTAGGAATGGAGTTCCAGGATTTTGACCCACCAACAGTGAAGGAATGGCGATATAGTTCCAAGTCAGGGTGGTGTGTGGCTTGGAGGGGAACTTGCAGGTGGTGGTGTTCCCATGCATCTGCTGCTCTTGTCCTTCCAGGTGGTAGCGGTCGTGGGTTTGGAAGGTGCTGTTTAAGGAGCCTTAGTGCGTTGCTGCATTGCATCTTGCAGATGGTACCCATTGCTGCCACTGTGCATCGGTGGTGGAGGGAGTGAATATTTGTGCATGGGGTGCCAATCAAGCGGGCTGCTTTGTCCTGGATGGTGTTGAGCTTCTTGAGTGTTGTTGGAGCTGCACCCATCCAGGCAAGTGGAGAATATTCCATCACACTCCTGACTTGTGCCTTGCAGATGGTGGACATGCTTTGGGAATTAGGAGGTGAGTTACTCACCACAGGATTCCTAGCCTTGTAACCACAGTATTTACATGGCTACTCCATTTCAGTTTCTGGTCAATGATAACCCCCAGGGTGTTGTTAGTGGGGGATTCAGCAATTGTAATGCCATTGAATGTCAAGGGGAGATGGTTAGATTCTCTCTGGTTGGAAATGGTCATTGCCTGTCATTTGTGTGGCACGAATGTTACTCATCACATATCAGTCCAAGCCTAGATATTGTCCAGGTCTTGCTATATTTCTACATTGACTGCTGCAGTATCTGAGGAGTCACGAATGGTGCTGGACATTGAGCAATCATCAGCAAATATCCCTTCTGACCTTTTGGTAGGAAGGTCATTGATGAAGCAGCTGAAAATGGTTGGGCCTAGGGCACTACCCTGAGGAACTCCTGTAGTGATGTCCTGGCGTTCAGATGATTGACCTCCAACAACCACAACCATCTTCCTTTGTGCCAGGTATGACTTCAACCAGCGGAGAGTTTTCCCCTTGATTCCCATTGATGGCAATTTTGCTAGGGCCCCTTGATATCATACTTGGTCAAATGTTGCCTTGATGTCAAGGGCAGTCACTCACCCCTCACCTCTTGAGTTCAGCTCTTTTGTCCATGTTTGACCCAAGGCTGTAATGAGGTCAGGACCTGATTGGCCCTGGCAAAACCCAAACTGAGCGTCACTGAGCAGGTTATTGCTAAGCAAGGGCTGCTTGGTAGCACTGTCAACGACACCTTCCATCACTTTACTGATGATTGAGAGTAGATTGATGGGGCAGTAATTGGCCGGGTTGGACTTGTCCTGCTTTTTGTGTACAGGACATACCTTGGCAATTTTCCACATTGCAGGGTGGATGCCAGTGTTGTAGCTGTACTGGAACAGCTTGGCTACAGGCGCGGCAAGTTCTGGAGCACATGTCTTCCTTACTATTGTCCGGGCCCATAGCATTTGCAGTATCCAGTGCCTTCAGTCATTTCTTGATATCACGTGGAGTGAATTGAATTGGCTGAAGTCTAGCATCTGTGATGCTGGGAACTTCAGGTGGAGGCCGAGATGGATCATCAACTCGACACTTCTGGCTGAAGAATGTTGCAAATGCTTCAGCCTTGTCTTTTGCACGGATGTGCTGGGCTCCCCCATCATTGAGGATGGAGATATTTGTGGAGCCACCTCCTGCAGTTAATTGTTTAATTGTCCACCACCATTCATGACTGAACCTCTCGTGTTTGTGCACATGAAAGTTGGCACATTGTTTATTATTTTAATTAGTTTGGTTTAAGTACAATAAAGTTATCCTTTTTCTTTGTTAAACTCAAGAAAACCTGTCTGATTGGTTCTTGTTATGATCACAGCAAGTAAATAATCAAATACTAAATTGGCCAGTACATCCACTTTAAGAAAGAATTAAACCTGTTGTGGTCAAACAAGGAGAGGGAAAAGAGGGAAGCGCTTCGACCACTGCTCTCCTGATCGTAACAATGACCTTTCATCAGAAATGGGGGAATTAGAGATGTAACCGTTTTTAAGTAATTACAGGGGCAGGAAAAACAAGGAGGGGAGGAAAGGACAAAAGAGGAGGTTTGTGATGGGGTGGAAAGCAGAAGCAACTTAATGGGCTGGTTTTTACAGCCCCCGCCCCACCTCACGACATTGTGGGGGGCCGGAAAATGTCTCCTGGAGAGGCCCACCATAGGTCTCGATGCCAGGAAGGCCCGGCCCAATATTGCTGGCGGCGGCAAGGCCTCATGGCAATCCTGCTACCGCTCGGTAATGGGAGAAGCATTTACATCGTGTTACAACCAAGGTGGGATTAGTGCACTGTCATTTCAATCCCATTACTCCACAGGTCATAGCATATTATTAAAGTTTTCCCACCTACTGGAAATAAGCCAAATTGAACACTTTATTCATGCCCAGAATAAAATAGAGCCAAACCAGGTATCTTTAAACAACAACGAATTAACTATTTATTAAAAAACTAAATCTTAAACAATATTGAGATAAATCTGTCTAAAGACTTTATAAATTCTTATTCCTCCTCCCTCATGCATACAGACAAACATTCAAAAACCAACAGTTAACCGGTTTCAAAATGATGTTTAAAATTAGAACTGTTTCTCAGGAATGAATAAATAGCTGGGTTGTAAGTCCAGGTGATTTACGTTCCCGATACGGTGAGGTGTCCTACTAGAAGTCTCCAGCTGAGTTTGACGAACAAAAGCACTTGGGTTGCAGCAGGTGTCACACAGTTCTTTCAACAAGGAGTATAGCAACAGGTCTATTTGGATTTTTAAATTGACAGTCTATTAGAAACTTTACTGAGAATTCCAGAACTCCCAGAAACACAAAAAGGCAACAGAAAGTCACTCCTGAGGCAAAGATTTCTTGGAGATTGGAATTAAAAAGGAATTTGCTACCTCCAACAATACAAAGATGTCCTTTCCAGGGTTTTTTCTCTCTCCAGGCGGAACACAGCCAGTAGACCAAAGTATATTTTTCTGCTGAGAGAGACAACTCCTTCAGAGGAGCACACTTTGCTGGTTTCCAGATCAAACTGGTTCTAGCCAGTCTTTACCCACAGTCAAATGTACAATACAGCAGATGGCCCCTTCTCTCCTGCTGTTGCCTAAGAAACTGGCTTTAGTGTGCCCAGAGAATTGCAAAAGCTTCTCTCTGCCTTAAAGGTACACAGCCCCCTCTATTTTTTAACAGGCGGAAAAAAAACTCCCATGACAATAGTCAAAAAATGCAAATGAATTAATTAAATACTTACCCACTTCCGCTGTCTGTTCCGGCACTATATTGGCGGCTGCAGTCAGCACTCCCGCGCCTTTGGATCTCCATTCAGAGATCCGATGCAGGACACTGGTGGTGAGGCGGGAGCAGGTAAATATTTCTGTGTGGGGGAGTGGGGTCAAACTATTCTGATTGGTGGAGGGGATAGTGGGAAGGGGTTGAAGTTAAAAGTTTATGAACTTTGGGTGGTGGGGGAAGGTCAGGTACACAAGGTAAGTATGTTGGCGGGGGAGCGGGCAAGGAATGAACTGAATGGATATTGGGTGGGGGGAGAGGGAATAGAAACATTAATTTTTTTTAATTAAATGTAAAATGCCTATACCTTTAAATATTTAAAGGAGATGTAAGGGCTGGAAGCCCTTTAAAAATGGCATTGGCGCCTGCACATTGGCACTGGATGCCGTTGCCGGGGACAGACCGCCTGCCCCCTCCACATCATCAGGTGGGGGGGTGCGGTGGTCTGCCCCAGCCATTTAAATGAGCCGCTGCATTTAATATTGTAGCGGCTCTGCAACGAGCAGTCCACACGGGCAGACCACCAGAGTTTACATTTGCCACTGATCTCAGCGGCAGACATGTAAAATTCAGCCCAATGATAAAACAAATGATGGCGCAAAGCAAAAGGGATTAGCAATGGGACAAGTAAAGAAATAAAAAATGAATAGGGAGCAGTTGTAAATGACAACAGCAAAATCATTACCTGTGCTAGCTGTCTGAAAAAATAGCAGTGGTCATGATCTGAAGTTATTGAAATCAATGTTAAGTCCAGAAGGCTGTAAAGTGCCTAATTGAATGATGAGTGCTGTTCATTGAGCTTCCATTCAGCTTCATTGGAACAGCATAGGAGACCGAGGACAGGAAGACCAGAGTAAACAAAGAATAAAGAAAATTACAGCACAGGAACAGGCCCTTCGGCCCTCCAAGCCTGCGCCGATCCAGATCCTCTATCTAAACATGTCGCCTATTTTCTAAGTGTCTGTATCTCTTTACTTCCTGCCCATTCATGTATCTGTCTAGATACATCTTAAAAAACGCTATCGTGCCCGCGTCTACCACCTCTGCTGGCAATGCGTTCCAGGCACCCACCACCCTCTGCGTAAAGAACATTCCACGCATATCCCCCCTAAACTTTTCCCCTCTCACTTTGAACTCGTGTCCCCTAGTAATTGAATCCCCCACTCTGGGAAAAAGCTTCTTGCTATCCACCCTGTCTATACCTCTCATGATTTTGTACACCTCAATCAGGTCCCCCCTCAACCTCCGTCTTTCTAATGAAAATAATCCTAATCTACTCAACCTCTCTTCATAGCTAGCGCCCTCCATACCAGGCAACATCCTGGTGAACCTCCTCTGCACCCTCTCCAAAGCATCTACGTCCTTTTGGTAATGTGGCGACCAGAACTGCACGCAGTATTCCAAATGTGGCCGAACCAAAGTCGTATACAACTGTAACATGACCTGCCAACTCTTGTACTCAATGCCCCGTCCGATGAAGGAAAGCATGCCGTATGCCTTCTTGACCACTCTATTGACCTGCGTTGCCACCTTCAGGGAACAATGGACCTGAACACCCAAATCTCTCTGTCCATCAATTTTCCCCAGGACTTTTCCATTTACTCTATAGTTCATTCTTGAATTGGATCTTCCAAAATGCATCACCTCGCATTTGCCCTGATTGAACTCCATCTGCCATTTCTCTGCCCAACTCTCCAATCTATCTATATTCTGCTGTATTCTCTGACAGTCCCCTTCACTATCTGCTACTCCACCAATCTTAGTGTCGTCTGCAAATTTGCTAATCAGACTACCTATACTTTCCTCCAAATCATTTATGTATATCACAAACAACAGTGGTCCCAGCACAGATCCCTGTGGAACACCACTGGTCACACGTCTCCATTTTGAGAAACTCCCTTCCATTGCTACTCTCTGTCTCCTGTTGCCCAGCCAGTTCTTTATCCATCTAGCGAGTACACCTTGGACCCCATGCGCCTTCACTTTCTCCATCAGCCTACCATGGGGAACCTTATCAAACGCCTTACTGAAGTCCATGTATATGACATCTACAGCCCATCTACAGCAGAAGTGGGATGGAGAATTAAAATGCCAAGTGACTGGAATGTTGGGGTCATGTTTGTGGACTGAAAGGAGGTGTTCAGCAAAGCAATTATCCAATCTGTGTTTGTTCACCTCATTGTACACAAGACCACATTCTGAGCAGCTAATGCACTATATTAAGTTGAAAAGAGTGCAAGTAAAATTGCTGTTTCACCTGGAAAGAATGTTTCGGGCCCTGGATGGTGGGAAGGGAGGAGGTGAAAGGCGAGATAGTGCATCTCCTGTCTAGCATGACCATTCACAACCAGATTTTTTCCCCAGAATTTAATTGTTACTAAGTTTTCATTAAACTTGGCTGCATTTTAAACAACTTCAAAACACTTTTTTTTGTTTCCCAAGTTTCATATTTCTGACTTTCCAATTTTTGGTAGCTTTTTTTTGGAATGAATTTCTGATTTAGAAGCATTCTGCTAACAGAATAATGGATTTTTTTTACCCATGCAAATAAAAATCCTAATAATCAATGAAGCATCTGTTGATTTTAAGTGGTTTGCATTGATAACATAATGGGCTACTGTTGAGACCAGTAGCAGTAGAATCCAATTTGCAGACAGCTACACCCAAATTGTGCTTTGAGTTATGAATCACATCCGAGACACTACAGTTAACTATCTGCATGTGTACTTAGACACATGCGCAGAGCTCTCCCTTGGCCAGTAAAATTGGAATAGTTTGAAAGCTCAAAGCATTTTGAAGAAAGTCTCCTATACTTCTTAAAAAGTAGAGGTTTAGAACTGCTTGAGCATTCTTTAAACATGACCTGACAATGTGCTATCATTATTCTTCATGTGAAACTAAGCTGTCCCCAAGAGGGTGTCTCACTGCTTTGGAGTCTGATCAGACCAGACTACCAAGTTCGCTCTAACTTTTATGTGACCGGGGAGTGAAAAGGATTTTGCACTAATGCAAAGGTCGCAGTATAACTGATCCCTTCAATAACCAGCATGATTCAAAACTTGAATAATTAGTTTATTTGTGCTAAATAAAGACCCTAATAGAGAGTCATAAAGGATGTCTTGTATCATGTCAGTGTTGCATCAAGTCATGAAATATTTAAGATGCATCATTAATGTGTCTATTTTGGAGTGTAACTACTTTATATTTAATATATATATTCTATTTAATTCAGGGGCCAAGTGATTTTCAATACTTGAAGCTTTTCAAAACTGAAATGTGCAACGTTTAACACACGTCGAATCCCATAATAAAAAAAAAGAAAGACTAGCTGTTATATAGCAGCTTTCGCAATCTCGGGACATTCCATGATGTTTTACAATCGATTAAGTACTTTTGAAGTGTAATCACTGATGTAATGTAGGAAACGCAACAGCTAATTTGTACATAGATCTTCTGTTTTAGATAATAAAAACAAGAAATGCTGGAACCACTCAGCAGGTCTGGCAGCATCTGTGAAAAGAGAAGCAGAGTTAACGTTTCGGGTCAGTGACCCTTCTTCGGAAGGGTTAGCTCTGCTTCTCTTTTCACAGATGCTGCCAGACCTGCTGAGTGGTTCCAGCATTTCTTGTTTTTATTTCAGATTTCCAGCATCCGCAGTATTTTGCTTTTATTCTATTTTAGATGTTGTTTGAGGGATAAATGTTGGCCAGAGCATTGGAAGAACACTTCTGTTCCTTTTTGAATAGTGCTGTGTAATCTTTCATGTCCATCTGAGATGGCAGATGAAGCCTGGTACGTTATATCAAAATAATATGTTTCCTTTTCTGACTGCAGTGCCATTTCTCTTCATTATAACTCCTACGTCTGAGTGATATGTAGCCATGATTGTGCTATTCTTTTAATGATGAGCCTGCTGCTTAAAATCTTAACTGTTTCTACTATAAGTATTTAAGAAAAATACAATAGTTATCCTTCCCACTGCAACAGACTACTGTTCATGACATGGTATTTAGAATTTACGACCTTTTCATTAACAAAGAAACCCTGCTCGTGAGTCACACCTCACTGCAATATTCAGAGAAGGATCCTGCTGAAAGTATTGCTATAAATACTAGATGTCACTGGATCAGATCAAATATTGCTGGATGTGTGTAATTTTTTTGTACTTTTTTCTACATGCATTTTTTTCCCAAATCTCCCTCATAATCTCCTAAAGACAGTTACCCATGTTTTCTACCAACAACACTGAGTGTTTGCCTGTGGGGCATCTACTTCCCAGCAAGAGGTACGGGATAGAGGTGAAAAGTGGAACCTTTAACTAATTAACTTTAATCCTCCTCTACCCTTGAGGCCTGTTGTAACACTGCTGATCAGCTAACTCGATGCAGGCTAGGAATCAAATTTGGTGCCCTCCTTTCTATGTATCTCAGTTTGATACCATATGGTGCATTTAACCTCTTTTACATCTTATGACAGTCTAACTTAATTTTACAAATTCTGTGTAAATGATTTGCATTTACTGTATGTAATTGTGTCTATTAATAAAATCTGGCAAAGAACTCTATCATTTATGTTATTGCAAAATTCAAATTTATCTGCAGTTAAGATAGCGTGGATATTGGTAGGTTTTGAAATACATTATAGATTGTTATACAAGTAAGGATCTTCATATGATGGCCATTACAAAGTTTGAGTACCTTATACCTGAACTCTGATTTTTATTGCAGATGTGAGCTGTATTCCAAATTAGCTATGACATGCAATTAGTTTATATGTTTGAACACTTGAGTTTAAATCTGTATTAGTGAAACCTTGCGATTAGTAATTACTACAGTGACATTGAGATTTCATGACCATAAGGGTGTCCTTTATGATGATGTTAGCACCAGATGACAAGAAAAAGTTTACATTACAAGGTATGGTAGGCTTAGGGTGGAATAGTTCACTTCTGCCATGCGTATTGCTGATGTTGTCATTCAAAAGCAGGATAGTCACCAGTGAGTTTTAAAAATCGTCCGCCAAACAAAAAATTGTGTATGTAGTGCGGATGATTTTTTTTAAATCCTCTTTTCCCATGAGATATTCAGCACGGAAGATAACTGTCACCTCTTGTAACTCTTCTCTCATCACTGCCCGGTGTCCGTTTTTCACTCCTGAAGCATCTTGGGATGTTTTATTGCATTAAAAGTCCTACATAAATGTAAGTTATTATTGTTTGCATTTCTTATGATGGTAGGCAAGTCCCTTTGGCGTTTGGTCGACATGACTCTCCCGAAGATTTTAGTGTTGATCTATAAATCTGTTAATTGCAAAGGAAGCACAGTTTCCCCTTTCCCACCCCTCCCTTCCTCATTTTTAATGTATAATGCTTATAAAGTGTTTTGATGCTTTCAAGGAATAATCCTGGTGAAGGCTTTTTCATTTGTATATTTGTGGGGAAAACAATCCGGAGTATTATAGTAGTATCCTACTTGAATTTGTTTTCCTGATTTAAAAACTTGCTTCCCTATAGCTGGTTTCCTGATCAGGGTCCCCATATCGCATAATTTCTGAAGCTACCCACTGAGTGATGGCAATTCTTCACTTAGAATCTGGTTCTAGCGTTACCTGCTACTCCACAGAAATCAACAAGATATTTAGATAAATATTAGCCCCAGTACACACTATCAAAGCCGCTGTAAAGTTTTTTTTTGAGTATTTCATAATGAAAATAAGATGGTAGCAAGATCCTTTTAATCTGATTTAAACGTAAGGTATGTTTTAAAATCGGTAGCTGATAAAATGTAAGTAATTATTGATGTTGTAATAGCCCAATTTGTAAATAGGGAGCTGGTGGGTGTGGGAAGAGAACCAAAGCTTCACTGTATAATTACGGCTAAGCTGTGTGTGGTACCCAGATGGTGGTCTGTAGATTCGATAGGTTGCCAAAACTGAGAGCAGAAGAATGGTGCAAAACAAAATTGCCTACTGAAGACAGGAGTAGCATCAATACAGGAAAAGATATCACAGATGAGGGAACTTTTAGTCAGTGGGCAATAGCTAGGTGAGGAAAATCGGACGAGAGCTAACCCTAAAAGGAGAATGAGATGCCACTTAGGTAGGGAGTTGTGTACCAACTAAGAATAGGATGTTCATTTACAAATTGTTTTCTTCCCTTCCCTGAGGACCGATAAATGTGAAGTACTTGGGAAACTATTGGGCTTTTAAACATTAAAAAAGGTGACAAAAAATGAATAACTTTTTGTATTGTGTTTTTTTTTAAAAAGCAACTTTCAGCATAAGTCAGGAATGCCACTGGACGTAGTTTGGAATCCTGATTTTGCAAGGAATAGGATTTTTAAAGGTCTTCTGGGGAAAAAAAGTTTAATGAGAAACAGCTGCTATGGCTCATGATCTCCAACTTTAAGGAAAAAAATCATTATTGATGTTCTGCCAAGAAAAAAGCAATTTTTTTTTGTGATAAATGTATTTTGCTCTTGAGGATTCCTAATGTGCACCAGAAAAATGAAACTTCTCACTGACATCACTATAGTTCAGCTGCAGCCTTGAGAGAGAACAGCACAGCATTTCTGGAATGGTTGATGGAGAGGGATAGCCAATTTTGGGAGTAGATTATGACAGTCAGCCAGAAAACTGTGCCATTGAGATTGTGGAAAAAACAAATAGACAAAGATAAAAAGAAAGATTGAGAATGCTAGAAATCAGAAATTAAACCTCAAAATGTGCAGGACCGTCAAGAAGTGAAAGAGAAGAATCTTTTTAGTAGGAATGCTTCATCCGAAATCCACACCAAACCATCCTCTGCCCTGAAATAAGCCTGATAGCAGTACAATTACAGTGTTGTTCCAGAAGAAGCAGATATTGAGTATTTAGGGAAATTCAGTTAGGATTTTACCACCTTGCAAGTTAAGAACCTGAAAATATTGAGAGCAATCTGCTTAGGGATCGTAATCTTGTGTTCTGTGTTCAAGTGTTGTGGATAGCAGTCACCTCTTACCTTTGACATCTACGGTCTTAATCCTCCTCCATCTGTTGACATTCCTGGTCTTGTTGTTTTGACTTTAAATAGAACTCCCACATCTCCTCTGTTGCTATAAGCTGTATCCAAAGCATGTGTTTCTCTTTTGTGCAAAACATTTCTTTTTGCATCAACAACTTTTAATCTCTATATTGTCATACAGGCCCCCACCTGCCAAGAATGAGGCACATTAATTTTGCCAGATGGACATTAAATTTCAAACTGTTGCTGGGAAGAAGAGAAGGCCTGTTACAAGGAATTGTCAGGTCCACCCCCCACCCCACCCCCCCACAGCTGAAAATACATTTTTACATATTAGCAAGCGATGTTGGAACAAAAGAGCTATCCCCTGCTCCCATACAATACACAGAAGAGACTGAGTCAAGCCAGTCAGTCACGAGACCACCTGCCGGCCAACTTGGGGAGTTTTAAATTGTAGAGACAGTGTTTGAAGACAGAAAGCTCAGGGCGGCACAGTGGCGCAGTGGTTAGCACCGCAGCCTCACCACTCCAGCGACCCGGGTTCAATTCTGGGTACTGACTGTGTGGAGTTTGCAAGTTCTCCCTGTGTCTGCGTGGGTTTTCTCCGGGTGCTCCAGTTTCCTCCCACAAGCCAAAAGACTTGCAGGTTGGTAGGAAAATTGGCCATTATAAATTGGTGGTAGGGAAATAAAGGGACAGGTGGAGATGTGGTAGGAATATGGGATTAGTGTAGGATTAGTATATATGGGTGGTTGATAGTCGGCACAGACTCGGTGGGCCGAAGGGTCTGTTTCAGTGCTGTATCTCTAAACTAAACTGAAGCTCTTGGCTCCTGGATTGAAAAGACTCCTCTCCTCCTGTCTGCCCCCATCTCTTTCTCATGGAACTGAAACCCACTGAAGACACATGAACCTCAAGAGAGAAAAGTCTCCTACAGTGAACAAGGTTTACGAAGAATACTGGGCCCCAACAAAAAGCAAGATCAACCTACAAAATGACTCTACTGTGCACTGAAAGAACCGTAACAAACTCTTCAGATATTGCCTCAAACCTTTCCACTTCATTTTTCTGTCTCTATTTGCATGTGTGTATCGCATATGCATGCTAGTGTAGGTGTCAACTGAATTAGAGTTTAAGTTTAATAAATTTCACTTCTTTGAACCTAAGAAAGCCTGTTTGTGCTCTTTTTTTGCTTTATAATTGGAAAGCGGTGAACAAGGATTCGCCAAGGGGGAACTCAAAACACGGTGTGTTTAAAATTAAACCCTGTTACAGTAAGACCAGGTGAAGACTGAAAGGGACCCCGAGACACCTTTCTCACCTGGCCATAGCACTGACCACCTCCAGGTGCTTACCCATTGTCTCTCGAGACAAGGAGGCCAAAGAAGAAGAGAAGATAGCAATATAAAGTTGAAGTCAATCCAATCCTGGACAATTTACAAGAAAAAAACTTTCTATCTGATTAGAAGTCCTACATCATCTATAGATACAAACCCCTCTCTCTATTGTGACCCATTTCTTTGTGTTGATACTACTATGGTCAGAGACCCTCTGAACTTTATTCTTGCATTCTTTCTAAACTCCAAGTGTGCATCTTGCATGTTGTTTCTTGTCACCTCTGTGCTCAATATGATGAAATAGAGTTGTTGTACAGGCTTTTGTATAAACCAAGCTTGGTGCCACCTACTCTTTGCCTCACCTCTTTTGTGATTTTTAACCTTGGTGCCTGCAATAGGGCCCTGGGACTTTGTCCTTAGTTTCTCAAAAAGAACTTAGCTTCCGGTTTGCTTTCACTGACTCAGCAAAGATAGAGTATGCCTTTATTTAATTACTTGCAACTGCTAAGTATATAATCTATCTTTTACTTCTATCCATCTCCACTTCCACTGAGCCTTCTCTCACGCCTCCCCCACATTTCCCCCCCCCCCCCCCCCGCCCCCCAAAAAAACAGAGTCTTTGTTCAGACTTTTTTGTTCTTTTTCATCAGGCATATTCTTCTTCACTCATCTACAAAGAGGAACCTTTTTTCATTGCTTCATTATTACATTAAAAATGGCACTGTACCCCAGATTTCTTGGTAGATTCTCCTTTCTAAACCTTTCCTTAACACAACTTCCAGAATTGTCTAGTTGAGATGTCTCAAAAATAAGCTTTTTTTCTTTTGCTTTTTGTCGTTCATGTTTCTAAGTTACACCAATGTACTTGTGGTAAAGGTTATTCAGCTTCACCTTTCAGCCTCTAAAATAATTTTACTCATACATTCACTTATCCTGCAAATGCTTCAGATCATCATGCAGTTCTCAGAATCTCAGGACTATGTCCCTTTTAAGAGCTGCTGTAGTCTCAACAAATGGTGTGGTGATCTCCTTACATGTACTATACATGAATCTTAGCTTGAAACCTTGCTCAGTTATTGTTGCCTCCCTAGTCCTGTTGTTTCTCTTTACCAGAAAGTGTTCTGCAGTTTCTCCTCTTTAGAACTGTATGCAATTGCTGCCCATGTATTTTCATCAGAAAATTATTAGAAAGCATCTTTGGATGTTTTGTGAATGGTCCTTGGAAAAATTATGACCTTTATTTGACAACCTATAATATTTTGGAGTAAGTGTTTTAAGTTCAATTTTGATGCAGCAAATAACAGAATTGATATAAATGCATTAAGATGCAAACAAAATAAAACCTATTTACATCACAACAAAATATAACCATTATAAACGGATGGATGCATGCCAAGTGCAAAGAAGGGGAAGGTGTGTGTGAGAGATGTACAGAACGTGCTTATTAAAAATCTTGTGTTGCCACTCAACTAGTCTGTCTGGCATGTGTACTAATGGCTAAAGGCTTTGTAGCTTAAAAAATGTTGCGTTTCTCTGTCCAGCTCAAAACAAGAGGATGCTGGATTCTTAGAAACTCTAAAGCAAAAATTACAATGAGTTCCTGAACAGGGATTAGCATTGAAGGTGAAATCTGAGGAAATTGAATTACAACAATGCCATCTCACCAAGCCACTTCGTGGGGGCACTCGTCTTTTTAACCAAATTCCATTTTTCTTACTTAATCTTCCATAGAGCTGTCTTATGAAGAAAGAAAAGGAAAAGAACGAACTGGCATTTATAAAGTTCCTTATCTCATCTCTCAGGACATCCATACTTCATATCCATTTCTTTTTATTCTTTCATGGGATGTGGAGTCATTAATTATACAGCACAGAAACAGGCCCTTTGGCCCATCGTGTCTGCGCCAACTGTCAAGCGCCTAACTATTCTAATCCCATTTTCCAGCACTTGGCCTGTAGCCTTGTATGCTGTGGCAGTTCAAGTGCTCATCTAAATACTTCTTAAATGTTGTGAGGGATTCTGTCTCTACCGCCCCTTCAGCCAGTGTGTTCCAGATTCCAAACACCCTCTGAGTGAAAAAGTTTTTCCTCAAATCCCTGCTAAACCTCCTGCCCCTTACCTTAAATCTATACCCCCTGGTTATTGACCCCTCCTCTAAGGAAAAAAAGTTTCTTCCTATCTAGCCTATCAATGCCCCTCATAATGTTGAATACCTCAATCATGTCCCCCCTCAGCCTTCCCTGCTCTAAGGAAAATAACCCTAGCCTTTTCAGTCTCTCTTCATAGCTGAAATGCTCCAGCCCAGGCAACATCCTGGTGAATCTCCTCTGCACCCTCTCAGGTGCAGTCACATCCTTCCTATAATGTGGTGCCCAGAACTGTACACAGTACTCCAGCTTTGGCCTAACTAGCATTTTATACAGCTCCATCATAACCTCCCTGCTCTTATATTCTGTGCCTCGGCTAATAAAGGCAAGTATCCCATATGCCTTCCTAACCACCTTATCTACCTGTGTTGCTGCCTTCAGTGATCTATGGAAAAGTACACCAAGATCTCTCTGACCTTCTGTACTTCCTAGGATCCTACCATCCATTGTATATTCCCTTGCCTTGTTAGTCCTCCCAAAATGCATCACCTCACACTTCTCAGGATTAAATTCTATTTGCCACTGCTCTGCCCATCTTACCAGCCCATCTATATCGTCCTATAATCTAAGACTTTTCTCCTCACTATTTACGACACCACCAATGTTCATGTCATCTGCGAACTTACTTATCATACCTCCTATATTCACGTCTAAATCATTAATGTACACTACAAACAGCAAGGGTCCCAGCACCGATCCCTGTGATACACCACTGGTCACAGGCTTCCACTCACAAAAACAACCCTCGACCATCACCCTCTGCCTCCTGCCACTAAGCCAATTTTGGATCCATTTTGCCAAATTGCCCTGGATCCCATGGGCTCTTACCTTCTTAACCAATCTCCCATGGGGTACCTTATCAAAAGCCTTACTGAAGTCCATGTAGACTACATCAACTGCTTTACCCTCATCTACACATCTAGTCGCCGCCTCGAAAAATTCAATCAAGTTAGTTGGACACGATCTCCTCCTGACAAAGCCATGCTGACTATCCCTGATTAATCCCTGCCTCTCCAAGTGAAGATTAATCCTGTCCATCAGAATTTTTTCTAATATTTTCCCAACCACTGATGTTAGACTCACCGGCCTGTATTTATCAGGTTTATCCCTGCTACCCTTCTTGAATAATGGCATTACATTCGCTGTCCTCCAGTCCTCTGGTACCACTCCTGTGGCCAGAGAGGATTTGAAAATTTGTGTCAGAGGCCCTGCTATCTCCTCCCTTGCCTCACATAACAGCCTGGGATACATCTCATCTGGGCCTGGGGATTTATCCACATTTAAGCCCATTAAAACAGTTAATACTTCCTCCCTTTCAATGCTAATATGTTCAAGTATATCACAATCCCCCTCCCTGATCTCTACACCTACATCGTCCTTCTCCATAGTGAACACAGATGCAAAGTAATCATTTAAAACCTATGTCCTCTGGCTCCACACACACACATTGCCACTTTGGTCCCTAATGGGCCCCACTCTTTCCCTGGTTATCCTCTTGCCCTTAATATACTTATAAAACACCTTAGGATTTTCCTTTATCTTGCCCGTCAGTGTTTTCTCATGTCCCCTCTTCGCTCTTCTAATTACTTTTTTTAGTACTCCCCTACACTTTCTATACTCCTGTAGTGCCTGCGCTGTTTTCAGCACTCTGAATCTGCCATAAGCCTCCTTTTTTTTTTTTCTTATCCAATCCTCTATATCCCTTGACATCCAGGGTTCCCTGGACTTGTTGGTTCTCCCCCTTCACCTTAACGGGTATGTGTTGGCTCTGAACTCTCACTATTTCCTCTTTGAATGACTCCCACCAGCCTGATGTAGACTTTCCTACAAGTAGCTGCTCCCAGTCCACTCTGGCCAGATCCTGTTTTATCATTGGCCTTCCTCCAATTCAGTACCTTTATTTCCGGCCCGTCTTTGTCCTTTTCCATAACTACCTTCAATCTTAGAGTTATGGTCACTATCCCCTGGCAAGGCCAGCGTTAATTGCCCATCCCTAATTTCCCTTGAGAAGGTCGTGGTGAGCTGCCTTCTTGAACCACTGCAGTCCATTTGGTGCAGGTATACCCACAGTGTTGTTGGGGAGGGAGTTCTAGGATATTGATCCAGAGACAGTGAAGGGACGGAGGTATATTTCCAGGTCAGGATAGTGTGTGACTTAGAGGGGAACTTGCAGGTGGTGGTGTTCCCATGTGTATGCTCTGCTTGTCCTTCTAGGTGGAAGAGGTTGCAGGTTTGGAAGGTGCTACCCAAGGAAGCATGGTGAGTTGCTGCAGTGGACCTTGTGGATGGTACACACTGCTGCAACTGTGCGTTGGTGGTGGAGGAATTGAATGTTTAAAGTGTTAGAGGATGCTAAGCTTCCTGAGTGTCGTTGGAACCACGCTCATCCAGGCAATTGGAGAGTATTCCATCAAACTCTTGACCCTTGTAGATGATGGACAGGCTGTGGGGAGTCAGGAGGTGATTTACTTGCTGCAGAATTCCCAGTCTCTGACCTGCTTTGTAGTTACATTATTTATATGGCTGTTCCAGTTCAGTTTCTGGTTAGTGGTAGCCGCCAGGATGTTGATGGTGGGGCATTCAGTGATGGTAATGCCATTGAACGTCAAGGGGAGATTATTAGATTCTCTCTTATCGGAGATAGTCATTGCCTGCCACTTATGTGGCGCACATGTTATTTGCCACTTATCAACCCAAGCTTGAAAGTTGTCTGGGTCTTGCTGCATGTGGATACGGACTGCTTCACTATCTGAGGAGTTACGGATGGTACTGAGCATCGTACAATTGTCAGCAATTATCCCCACTTCTGACCTTATAATGGAGGGAAGGTCATTGATGAAGCAGCTGAAGATGGTTGGCCTCGGACACTACCCTGAGGAACTCCAGCTGCAATGTTCTGGGGCTGAGATGATTGGCTTCCAAAAACCATGACCATCTTCCTTTGTGCTAGGTCTGACTCCAATCAGTGGAGAGTTTTTCCCCTTGATTCCCATTGACTTCAGTTTTGCTAGGGCTGCTTGATGCCACAATTGTCAAATACTGCCTTGATGTCAAGGGCAATCGCTCTCACCTCCCCTCTGGAGTTCGGCTCTTTTGTTCATGTTTGGACCAAATCTGTAATGAGGTCAGTGGCCGAGTGGCCCTGGCGGAACCCAAACTGAGCATCGGTGAGCAGGTCATTGCTGTGTAAGTGCTGCTTGATAGCATTGTCCACGACCCTTCCATCACTTTGCTGATGATTGAGAGTAGACTGATGGAGCAGTAATTGGATGGATTGGATTTGTCCTGCTTTTTGTGGATCGGACATACCTGGGAAATTCTCCACATTTTTTGGGTAGATGTCAGTGTTGTAGCCATAATGGAACAGCTTGGCTAGGGACATGGCTAGTTCTGGAGCACAAATCTTCAGTACTACAGCCGGGATGTTGTCTGGACCCATAGCATTTGCAGTATTTCATTACTTTTTCAAATGGAATCTGTGAAAGTATGTAGACAAATGAAGCAGTTATTTTTCAAATGATGGCAAGCAGCATTGAGATGAATGGCAAGTTAATCTATTTTTGGTGATGATGTCTGAGGGAGTTGTTAGCCAGAATAGTGCTCTGCAATTTTCAATATTCTGGGGCTTTGGTTTAACATCTGCACTTTTCAATACTGCAAGAAGGAAATTCTTCACGCAGACAGACGCACAAACATGGATGCACGCATGCAGAAACTAAATATTCTGAAAACATTTTAAGAAACAATTTGATGATGCGACGTCAGTGGGGGGATTGGATGTTGGGATCTTTCTGGAAGGATGACTTAGATTGACCAAATGGCCTTCCTCATCATAGTTGTATTGTGAAGTTTTGGACTTAATTACACGCTCACAAACTCCAGACTCAGATTTAGAGTCCTGCATCAATTATTTTGATGCTTAGTATTTTTTTGAGCCTTGGTCTTTTCTTTTACCCTATTAAGTCCTGATTTGCAAAGGTGATAAAACTTTGTATTTATTCGCATTCAAGTTACATTTTGGTTTTAGGAACATAGGAGCAGGAGTAGGCCATTCAGCCTGTCGAGCCTGCTCACCATTCAGCCAGATCATGGCCGATTATCCACCCCAACGCCACTTTCCTGCGCAATCCCCATATCCCTTGATGTCATTAGTGTCCAGCTATCCATTGATTTATATCTTGAACATTCTCAATGATTGAGCTTCCATAGCCCTCTGTATTTTTGAAGAATCAATCTCATTGAAACTTACAAAATTCTTACAGGGCGTGACAGGGGGGATGTGAATTGGATGTTTCTTTTGGCTGGTGAGTCTAGAACAAGGGGACAGTCTCAGAATAAGGGGTAGGCCATTTAAGACTGAGATGAGGAGGAATTTCTTCACTCAGAGGATGGCGAATCTTTGGAATTCTTTATCCCAGAGGGCTGTGGAAGCTCAGTCATTGAGAATTTTCAGGATTATGTAGCTATCCGTTTTGGGGATGGCTCGGTAGTAAATCTAATTTAGCATCAGTTTTGTTACTGTTTCACATGTTAAGCAGTTGCTGGTTATGAATTTTTTCCCACTTTCACTCCTCTCTTCCTGTTCTCCCTGATTTGTGAACTTTTCTTTGCAATATTGGAATCCTCACATACTTATTACAAAATTATGATTCTTTCTAATTCTAATTGTCGAAACAGGTGTCTCTACCTTTTCGAGGGGGACAGCTGCTACAAACTGAATATATATGCAGACATTTTTTGGAGAGAGGAAAGGAAGACTTTGATTGTAGTATCTTATTTATGAATAAAATGTCACTGATTACCTTTCGTAATGGTACAACGTGGTGCTATTATCTTCATTGAATCACAACCATGTAACAAGCATCTAGGTATAAGATATATTTTTAAAAAGTAGCCTGTCTTATCTTTCAATTCTATTGCCACTTTTATTCAGCAGTTCCTGATTTGCTGAAAAATGTTTAGCTTTGCGTCTGTGGTTTGTAGTTCAATGATGGGCATAAACAAGTGGTGTAAATTGAATGTAAGTACTAATGTCAGGATTATGGGGCAATGAAAGCTGTGAATTAAAACACTCTTATCCTGCAAAATTTGAATATCTTTCTGGAACAAATGGAGAGGAAGTATTCAAAGGATTGCTTTTGTTAAGCTAATTTTTTTGTAGTTATCAGTTTGGTGCTTTGAGTTTTAACAGGTGAAGGAAAGCAGTAATTATTGCTATGTATCCTGCAGTGCAGCCATTTTGCACACAAGATGCCCCAAACACAATGGCCATAACTCTGTTTTCAGTGATCTTGGTTGATGGAGGCCAGGACTACAGGAAAGCTCCCTGCCCTTCATATAGCACCACAGGATCTTTAACATCCACCTGAACCACCAGAGCAGGCAGACAGGGCCTCCGTTTAAAATATTTCATTCTACAAACAGTACAATCAGTAATGCAGCAGTCCCTCAGTTTGAAGTGTTGGCCTATATTATGTATTCAAGTGCTGCGGTGGGACTTGAACCTCAGCCACCTGATTTTGGTACGAGTGCTGCCAATTGTGCCAAGATGACATTTGGTAATACTACTTAATCTTTCCTTCTCCATTCAGTGTGTTTTTTTAAAAAAAAAAGATTCCATCCCTTAATGGTTCCTAACTAAAGCAGTGAGCAGCTTGTTCCTAAGCCTTTGCCAATTGCCATTCTCAGTCGACTTGAGAACTCACTGAATAAGAGCTCAGTAGTACACTGGCACATTAGCCCAAAAGGCCACAACACACAACAGCCATTCAATTCACTATCAAACACTGAGATTAGTAAGCTGTTTCTTTCTCTTTCAGAATTCAGTGACACGGAGTGCTCCCTTTTCAAATGACTCACAAGGTCGAAGTGGAGCTCGTTTTCACACCACGTATGACAGAAGATATGTGGTCAAAACTATATCCAGTGAAGATGTGGCTGAAATGCATAACATTTTGAAGAAATACCATCAGGTAATGCTCAGAAAATAATAGGATAATGTATGAAAAAGTGAACACGTCCTTTTATTTGTTTTAACTGTGCTTCCTTGCATTGATAAGAATAATCATGTTAAGTATTTCATAAATGATGTATTTCATTACATTATTCACTAAATAAAGGTCTGACTAGAATATTATCTACTATCTAAAGAGGTCATAGTATATTTAATATAATAAAATGTGGGCCAGAAGTTTTTGATTCTGCCTTTCCTTTGTATATTTTCCCACCAATGACTGTAAAATGAGCGTCAGAGAATGTTATATTAGCTGTGATGAACTGATGATACTAGCCTCTGTTATCCCTCAATTTGCACAATGGCAAAGTTCCCATAGTAAGAGCTCTGTGAAGTTTGTTTACATTTTGCTACAGGAACCTTATTTACCACAAAAGAGCAACACATAGAAATTATGCTTAAAGCAAGTTTTATTTGAGCTTCTTATGACATCCTTTAAGTGTTAATGACCGATTTACAAAGGAATGCTCCTTGTTTTTAAAAAAAAACTTGTAAAGTTTTGAAAGATTTTCGAAGACAGTCTGTTAGCTATTTTGTTTTCTAAGGAGTGTTTAACTTTACAGCAGCATTGCGTCAAGTATCCAGTTTATCCCCAAGAGTCATTGGTTCATCAGTGCCCTTTCCAAATTGGGCTGCATTGAATTTACTGCAGAGGAATGTACTGTAAACTAAAACAAATACAAAAATAAAATTGCTCCAAGAAGCTATATAAATTAATTTTTAATTTGAAAGACTTACTTAATCCATACATGTTAAATTATTAAGATAGATTAATACTGTGATGACAATTTTTTTATTCTTTCATGGGATGTGGGCGTCGTTGGCAAGGCCAGCATTTGTTGCCCATCCCTAATTGCCCTGACAATGTGGCTTGCTAGGCCATTTCAAAGGGCAGTTAAGAGTCAACCACATTGCTGTGGATCTGGAGTCACATGTAGGCCAGACCAGGTAAGGACAGCAGATTTCCTTCCCTAAAAGGACATGAGTGAACCAAATGGGTTTTTACGACAATCAATGATGGTTTCATGGTACCATTACTGAGACTAGCTATCAATTTCAAATTTGTTTATTAATTAATTGAATTTAAATTGTACCACCTGCCATGGTGTGAATTGCGCCCTTGTTTCTAGTGCATTAGCCAGATTACTAGTCCAATGACATTGCCACTATGTCACACTCTCCCCATGAGGTAACAGAATTGTAATAGTATAATGTAAAAGTTTTATTTCCTCTAATAATTGATGGTAATTCCTTCCAAAGACCGTGCTCTGTCTTTGTTCAGAAGGCCATAAATACCATACAACCATATGAACTAGTGGGAAACTTCAGTGGAATGTAAAGATTTACAGTTGGTATCACTTAGTTTGTCATACAAGAACTAATTGTAGAAATGGCATTGTCATTTTGACTAAGCAATCAAATAAATAACTTGAGTTCATTCAACCCTCATACACAACACCATTTCCACTTCAACATATTTGACTAATGCAAATCAGTTTCAATTGGAGATCTTGTATGTTGGGGGGAATTCTACTGAAGTTATAAACCAACGTAAAATTTGTATTTTTGATGAGTTTGAACTTTTAATGTTTTGAAGTATGATTTCTCAAATCATACACAATACTGATAGAGGAACCATTTCTGTTTAACATACCATAGCCTTTAGTGCAGTAACTTCACTTATGGATTAATTGCAGTTGTTCAGACCTTGCAAATGCTGTTTTATGGAGAAATCTAGCTTTGATGCTACATAATTTTTCAGTATGGATGTATGTTTACTTTCTTGTGTACTTGTTTAAAAAGCAGAAAACGTCAATAAATAGGAGCAGGAGTAGACCACATGGCCCATCAAGACTGCTCCACCATTCAATACATTAATAGCTGATCTTGGGCTTCAACTCCACTTTACCGCACGATCTCCATATCCCTTGATTCCCTGAGAGACCAAAAATCTATTCATCCCAACCTTAAATGTATTCAACGATGGAGCACCCACAACTCTCTGGGGTAGAGAATTCCAAAGATTCACAACCCTTTGAGTGAAGTAATTTCTCCTCATCTCAGTCCTAAATGATTGGCTGCTTATCCTGAGATTGTGCGTCCATGTTTTAGATTCCCCAACCAGAAGAAACAATCTTTTCTACTGTCTACCCTATACAGCCACTTCAGAATCTTGTATGTTTCAATGAGATCGTGCCTCATTCTTCTAACTCCAGAGAGTATGAGACCAATTTATTGGGCCTCTGATCATAGGACAATCCCCTCATCCCAGGGGTCAATCTAGTGAACCTTCGCTGTACCGCCTCCAATGCATGTATATCCTTTCTTAAATGTGAAGACCAAAACTGCACAGTACTCCAGATGTGGTCTCACCAGAATCCTGTACAATTGTAGCAAGACTTCTTTATTCCTATACTCCAAACCCCTTGCAATAAAGGCCAACATGCCATTTGCCTTTCTAATTGCTTGCTGTACCTGCATGCTAACTTTCTGCATTCCTTGCACAAACACACCCAAGTCTCTTTGAACATCAACACTTCGAGTTGTTGATGGGAGAGGAGCAATATATTGGTTAGTCTTTTGTGCTTGTGAAAGAGAGGAGTGATTATGCTGCAGAAGGATAGATTTTCTCATTACATTCATATCCAGCCCTCCCAGGTCAGATATGACACAGACAGTCACAGAGTGAGGCTCCTTAATGGTGTGTTGTGCTGCACTGCCTAGAAAAGTGGTCCACCAGCTCAAGTCTGAATTTTTCCATTTCAAACACAAAACATTGTTCATTGAAATTGAAGCAGCTTTATGTTGCGTGCCTATTCCTATAAAGAGTTGGGTTCAGACTGTCCAAGTTATTTTAATTAGAGGACCCTTAGAGCAGAAAGGGATATGTTGATCACATCAGACAGTGCTGGATTCAAATCCATTTCCCAAGGTGAAAGAACAGTGTGCTAACCCATTAAATTGCTCAGTTTGGCCATTATTTACATTTTTATAAGTTTTAACCATTTGTACTTTTCTGCACAGCCATAACCATCCATAATCCCAACCAAGTGTACAGGTGCCTCTGGCCAGATACTAGAGGTTACTGAGGGCTTTGTTTCTTACTACTTTTTGTTTGGCTAGACAAATCTATTTCTGTTGCATACTTTTATGAATATCTCAATCTAAGTTTGAGCATTGTAGGACTAAATGCTTACTTTTTATTATCTTTTCTCTTTGTACTCCCTTCAGTATATTGTGGAATGTCATGGGAACACCCTCATTCCACAGTTCCTAGGAATGTATCGACTGACAGTGGATGGGGTTGAGACCTACATGATTGTCACAAGGAATGTCTTTGGTCATCGACTCCCTGTTTACAGGAAGTATGATCTGAAGGTAATGAGTACTGAGTTCGAAACTTGGTTGTTCTGATTTTCTGCAATCAGTAAGTTTTGAGAACATTAACGATGACTGTTCTACCTTGAACTTTTCTAATTTTTAGTTTCTCTGATTTTTATTGTTTTAAAAAAAAAAAGGTTTGCATCTGCCATTTGTCTGTAGGACATGGGAAAATCTCTATAAGCCATAAAATCATGATGATCTCAAATTTCCCAGGAACCAATTAAAAACCACCTCTGAGCACATTTCTTAAAAGTAATTTTCCCAAGCCCTTTTAGTAGCCATGTTGGTTCTTCAACTTCCACTTTTACGATTTTTACATGCACTGTCACTTTTTTTTCCCTTTATTCTCCCTAGCCTAAAGACATTCTCCGTCATGTTTTTCAACTCTGCTTTTTTACAGCCCCAGCCATTCCCTTTCTTTCATTTTCAACCAACATTTTTCTTCTTTCATTTATTTATTTCCCAGATTAATCTGTTTACTGTTTTCCTTTACATGCCATCACCAAACACTCCTACTAATTCAATACTATTAGTGACTACCTCCCAATATAGATCTTCTAGCTAACAAACTACAATTACATGAAATAGAGTTGATTGCATGTTCCACCAAATATAGTTCTTCCCTCCCCATCCTCATCTCTTAACACATGCACACCCACCAGCAATTGCTACCTGCTTCTAATCATACAGTTAAAACACTCCCACTTTCCACTGGAAATACCAGCATGGCCGACTGGTGCTACATTTATACTGCGGCTATCCATCTTAGATCAGTAGCTTTAGGATGGGTTTCAGTCAGGCTTTATTCCATTGCTTTTGAGATAGTTTCTTAGAGCAGCACGTTCTGGAACCAACCAGAGAGCAGGTTATATTAGACTTGGCATTGTGTAACGTGACAGGATTAATTAATGACCTCAGAGAAAAGGCACCTCTAGGTAGCAGCGACCACAGTATGATTGAATTTTACATCCAGTTTGAAAGAGAGAAGAGTGGGTCAAAGACTAATATTTTAAACTTTAATAAGGGCAACTATGTGGGCATGAAAGCGGAGCTAGCTGAAGTGAACTTGGTTACTAGGCTAGGAGATAGATCCAATAGAGGAACAGTGGCCGACATTTAAGGGGATATTTCAGAATAGTCAGAATAAGTATATTCCTACTATAAAGAAAGATTCTAAGGGGAAGATCCACCATCTGTGGCTAACTAAAGAAGTTAAGGAAATTTGCTGATGACACAAAGATAGGTAGGAAAGTAACTTGTGAAGAGGACATAAGGGGGCTACAAAGGGATATAGATAGGCTAAGTGAGTGGGCAAAGACCTGGCAAATGAGATATAATGTGGGGAAAGTGTGAAATTATCCACTTTGGCAGGAAGGATAATAAAGAAGCATGTTATCTAAATGGTGGGAGATTTCAGAGCTCTGAGATGCAGAGGAATCTAGGTGTCCTAGTGCATGAATCGCAAAAGGTTAGTATGCAGGTACAGCACGTAATTAGGAAAGCTAATAGAATGTTATTGTTTATCACAGGGGGAATTGAATACAAAAGTAGAGAGGTTATGCGTCAGCTATACAGGGCATTGGTGAG
This sequence comes from Heterodontus francisci, assembly GCF_036365525.1. Taxonomy (NCBI): domain Eukaryota; kingdom Metazoa; phylum Chordata; class Chondrichthyes; order Heterodontiformes; family Heterodontidae; genus Heterodontus; species Heterodontus francisci. Next base: position 169,387,224 of record NC_090372.1, on the reverse strand, counting down.
ACCACATCTGGAGTACTGTTCCTTATTTGAGGAAGGATTGGGCGGCACAGTGGTTAGCATCACAGCTCCAGCGACCTGGGTTCGGTTCTGGGTACTGCCTGTGCAGAGTTTGCAAGTTCTCCCTGTGACCGCGTGGGTTTCCGCCAGGTGCTCCGGTTTCCTCCCACAGCCAAAGACTTGCAGGTTGATAGGTAAATTGGCCATTATAAATTGCCCCGAGTGTAGGTAGGTGGTAGGAGAATGGTGGGGATGTGGTTGGGAATATGGGATTAATGTAGGATTAGTATAAATGGGTGGTTGTTGGTCGGCACAGACTCGGTGGGCCGAAGGGCCTGTTACAGTGCTGTGTCTCTCTATGACTCTAAGGATGTAAATGCGTTGGAGGCAGTACAAAGAAGGTTTACTAGACTGATACCTGGAATGGGTGGGCTGTCTTATGAGGAAAGATTGGACAGGCTAGGCTTGTTACTGGCTGTAAGTAACACACGAGATTACTGCACAATATACATGGATTAAAAACAAAATTGGGAGAAGGTTTGTGGTGTTTTCCACAATTAATTTGTGATTTCTCATTTAAAGGTTAATGCTCCACTAATTAACAGTTAATTGAAGCATGTTAGTTTGTAGCAATTACTGGTTCATTGCCTTTTTTGCCATGAAAATTCAACTGCCTTGATACTGCGCTACCAGTCTAGGAACAGGAGTAGGCCATTCAGCCCATTGAGCCTGCCCCACCATTCAATATGATCGTGGCTGATCATCCGCTTCAATGCTTTTTGCCCACACTACCCCATATCCCTTTGTCATTGGTATTTAGAAATTTGTCCATCTCTACTTTAAGCATACTCCATGACTGAGCCTTCACAGCCCTCTGGAGAATTCCAAAGATTCACACCCTCTGAGTAAAGAAATTTCTCCTGATCTCTGTCCTAAGTGGCTTCCCCCTTATTTTGAAATTGTGTCCCCTGGTTCTAGACTCCCCAGCCAGGGGAAACATCTTAGCTGCATCTACCCTGTCTATCCCTTTAAGTATTTTGCAGGTTTCAATGAGATCACCTCTCATTCTTCGAAACTCTGGAGAATACAGGCCCAATTTCCTCAATCCCTCTTCATAAGACAGTCCCGCCATCCTGGGAACAAGTCTGGTGAACCTTTGTTGCACTCCCTCTATGGCAATAATATCCTCCCTAAGGTAAGGGGATCAAAACTCCACCAAGTACTCCAGGTGCAGTCTAACGAAGGTTCAATACAACTGATGCAAGACTTCGCTACTCCTGTACTCACATCCTCTTGCGATAAAGGCTAACATACCATTAGCCTTCTTAATTGCTCGCTGTATCTGCATGTTAGCTTTCAGTGACTTATTGACGAGGATCGGTCCCTTTGTACATCTATACTTTCTAATCTCTTACCATTTAAGAAATACTCTGCACATCTGTTCCTCCTACCAAAGTGGATAAACTCACAGTTGTGCACATGATATTCCATCTGCCATCTTCTTGTCCACTCACTAAGTCTGTCCAAATACCCTTGAAGCCGCTTTGCATCTTCCTCACAACACATATTCCCACCTAGTTTTCTGTCATCCGCGAACTTGGAAATATTAACATTTGATCCCATAGAACCATAGAAAGATTACAGCACAGAAGGAGGCCATTCAGCCCATCGTCTCTGCGCCAGTTGAAAAACTAGCCGCCCAATCTAATCCCACCTTCCAGCACCTGGTCCGTAGCCTTGCAGGTTACAGCACTTCAGGTGCATGTCCAAGTACCTTTCAAATGAGTTGAGGGTTTCTGCCTCCACCATCAATGCAGGCAGTGAATTCCAAACACCCACCACCCTCTAGGTGAGAGAGTTTTTCCTCAGGGGTCCTCTAATCCTTTTACCAGTCACCTTAAATCTGTGCCCCCTGGTAATTGACCTCTACTCTAGGGGAAACAGGTCCTTCCTGTCTATCTAGGCTCCTCATAATTTTGTACACCTCATTTAAGTCACCCCTCAGCCACCTCTGTTCTAAGGAAAACAACCCTAGCCGGTCCCATCTTTCCTCATTGCTGCAACATTCAAGCCCTGGCAACATTCTTGTAAATCTCCAATGTACTTTCTCCAGAGCAATTATGTCCTTTCTGTAATGTGGTGACCAGAACTTTACGTAATGTGGCCTAACCAGCATTTTACACAGTTTCAGCATTAGTGCCCACAGTCTCCATTTCCAAATCATGGATGTATATTGTGAACAGCTGGGGCCCAAGTACTGCTCCTTGCCGTACCCCACTAGTCGCAGCCTGCCAACGTGAGAATGACCCGTTTATTCCTACTCTCTGTTTTCTGCCTGTTAACTAATCCTTAATCCATGCAAGTATATTACCTGCTATCCCATGTGCTTTATTTTTGCTAATCTACCTCCTGTGGGGGACTTTATCAAAAGCCTTCTGAAAATCCAAGTATACTCTGTCCAGCGACTCCCCTTTATCAATTCAGTTAGCAACATCCTCAAAAAACTCCAACAGGTTCGTCAAACATGATTTCCCATTCATAAATCCATGTTGACTATGCCCAATCAGATCATTATTATCCAAGTGTCCATTTATCGCATCCTTTAGAATAGATTCTAACATTTTCCCAATGACTGATTTAAGGCTAACCGGTCTGTAGTTTCGGTATTTTCTCTCTCCCTCCCTTATTAAATAGTGGGGTGATATTTGCTACTTTCCGATCTGCAGGAACCATCCCAGAATCTATAGAATTTTGGAAGGTGATCACCAGTGCATCCATAGTTACCTCTTTCAACACTCTGCGGTGTAGAATATCTGGTCCTGGGGACTTATCAATCTTCATCCCCATTAATTTCTCCAATACATTCTTCCTATAATACTAATTTCCTTCAATTCCTCATTCTCCCTCGTCCCTTGGATCTCTAATTCTGGGATATTTCTTGTATCTTTCTCAGTGAAGACAGACACTCTCTGCCATTTCTGTATTCCCCATTATAAATTCTCCTGACTCTACCAGTAATGGACCCACATTTGGTTTAGCCAAATGTTTCCTTTTTATGTACCTATAAAAGCTTTTACTGACCATTTTTATGTTTTTTGCTAGTTTACATTCATATTCTATTCTTCCTTTCTTTATCAGTTTCTTGGTCTTCCTTTGCTGTATTCTAAAATCCTCCCAATCCTCGGGTTTACTACTATTTCTTTATAGGCCTTTTCTTTCTGCCCCCCTCTCCCCCCCCCCCCCCCCCCCCACCAACCATACCTAGCTTCATATTGAACTATCTCACTTTCAAACATAATTTAAAATTCTAGCATATTATGGTCACTCATCCCTAAAGGTACTTTTACAACAAGTACACTTTCTCATTACATAATACTAAATCTAAAATAGCCTGTTCTCTAATCGGTTCCTCAACATACTGTTGTAAAAAACCATCCCTAACGTTTTCCAGAAACTCATCCTCCACAGCATTAGTGCTCATTAGATTTAGCCGGCCTATATGCAGATTGAAGTCACCCATGATTACTTATTACCCATGCTACATGCTTCTATAATCTCCTGATTAATACCATGCCCCACACTACCACTGTTTGGTGGCCTATAAACAACTCCTACCAATGTTTGCTGTCCCTTGCTGTTTCTTAGCTCCACCCAAACAGATTCCACATTTTGTTGTTCCGATTTGAGATCCTCCCTTATCAATGTACTGATCCTATCCCTTATCAATGCAACACCACCTCCTTTTCCTTTTTGCCTGTCCTTCCTCAATGTCGAATATTCTTGAATATTCAGTTCCCAGTCTTGGTCACCCTGTAGCCATGTTTTCAAAATGGCAATTAGATCATACTCATTTACCTCTATTTGGGCCTTTAAATTATCCACCTTGTCGTGAATGCTGCGTGCCTTCGGGTAGAGTGTCCTTAACCTTGACTTTTTGACATTCTGCATTCTAAGCCTAATTGATACAAGTCTGTGTTTTGCCTGCCTTCTGATCTCGCTTGCTACTTTTCTACTTTCTGTTACCAGCTTTACTTTCTTCCAATTTGAGCTACCCCTCAGGTTCCCATTTCCCTGACAAGCTAGTTTGAACCATCTCCAACAGCACTAGCAAATCTCTCTGCGAGGATATTAGTCCCAGTCCTGTTAAGGTGTAGCCCGTCCATTTTGTACAAGTCCCACCTGCCCCAGAACTGGTCCCCATGCCTCAGAAATCTGATGCCCTCTCTCCTACACCAATTCTCCAGCCACGTCCAAATCAGTCAATGTAGAGTGCACCAGACAAGAACAAATTATACTACAGGCAGTAAGTCTCTTGGTTTCATCACAAGTGCATAGAGCTACCCCAGCAGCTATTTTGTGGGCAGTGGATATGGACAGCCACAGCTGCTTTTTCATGGTATTGTAAAGATTCTGTGCTAAGTTTATTAGTTACCAGGAGATTCAGCAAACTTAAATGCTTCTAATGCCAAGTACTTAATTTAATGTTGACATTTGTCAATTTTCTTTGATGATTTTAGAGAACTATGTTCTTGAACAGCTTGGAGTGTAGTAAGAATCCTGTTTGCCAAGAATTTGAAGTTAATGGGAAAGCAATTCAGTACCTGGAGTCATGTCTGATGCAAAGAAGATGGTGCTGGCCACAGAGTGTGTTAGGAAATCATCATCGTGACATAGACTCATTATGGCACAGAAGGAGGCCATTTGGCCCATAGAGTCCATGCCAGCTCTGTAGAGCAATTCAATCAGTCCCATTTCCCCACTCTATCCCCATAGCCCTGCAAGTTAATTTCCCTCAAGTGCCCATACAATCTCCTTTTGAAATAACTCATTGTCTCCTCTTCCACCACTCTCGTAGGCAGGAAGTTCCAGGTCATTACCACTTGCTGCATAAAAACATTCTTCATCACACCCCGCTGCATCTCTTGCCCAAAACCTTAAATCTGTGTCCCCTAGACCTTGTAACATCAGTTAAAGGGAACAGCTTTTCTTTGTCCACCTTATCTAAACCTGTCATAATTTTGTGCACCTCTATCCAATCCCCCCTCAATTTCCTTTACTCTAAGGAGAACAACCCTAGCTTCTGCAACCTCATATCTAAAATCCGTCATCCCTGGAATCGTTCTGGAAAATCTCCTCTGCACCCTCTCACAGACCCTCACAACCTTCTTAAAGTGTGGTGACCAGAACTGGACACGATACTCAAGTTGTGGCCTACCCAGAGCTTTATAAAAGTTCAGCATAACTTCCCTGCTTTTGTACTCAGTAGCTTTATTTATGAAGCTCAAGATCCCATATGCTTTGCTAACTATTCTCTCAACATGTCCTGCCACCTTCCAAGATCTATGCACATGCACCCCAGGTCCCTCTATCCCTGTACGCTCTTTAGAACTGTACCATTTAGTCAATGTTGCTTCTCTGTATGGTTTCTGCCAAGATGCATCACCTCATACATCTCTGTATTAAATTCCATCTGCCACTTGTCTGCCTATTCTGCTAGCTCATCTATGTCCTGCTGCAGTCGATTGGTATCATCCTCACTGTCTGCCACTCCTCCAAGCTTGGTATCATTGGCAAATTTTGAAATTTTACTCTGTATTCCAATTGTCAAATCATTCATATATATCAAAAAAGGCAGTGGTCCGAGCACTGAAGCTTGGGGAACACTACTGTCTACCATCCTCCAGGCTGAAAAGCAACCATTTACCATGACTCACTGATTTCTGTCCTGAAGCCACTTTGTTATCCAAGCTGACATTGACCCTCCTATTCCATGAACCTCAATTTTGTTAACCAGCCTTTTATATGGTACTTTGTCAAAGGCTTTCTTAAAATTCATGTAGACAACATCCCTTGCTTTTTCTTCATCAACCTTCTCTGTTAATTCATCAAAATATTCAGTTAGGTTAGTCAAGCATAATCTGCCTTTTACAAATTCATGCTGGCTCTCCTTAATTAACTCAAACCTCTCCAAGTGCCTGTTGATTTTTGCCCTGATTATTGTTTCTAAAACCTTACCCACCATTGATGTCCTGAGCCAAACCATCTTCAAATTTTTCATCAATTACCTTCCCTCCATTATAAGGGCTATTCGCTGACAATTCCACAATGCTCAGCTTCTTTGACAGTTCCTTTGATAATGAAGCAACCTATGCCAATCTACAGCAATACCTGGGTAACAGCCAGGCAGACAAGTGACGGGTAAATTCACGCCATATAAGTGCTAATGTAATGATCATTTCCAACAAGAAAAAGCTCAGTCATCTCCCCGTGCTCCCCATCATCAATATCTCAGAGGTTACCATTGACCAGAAGCTGAAATGGACCAGCTAAATGAACAATGTGACTACAAGAACAGGGCAGAAGGTTGGTGCTTTGCGATTACTGGCTCATGTCTTGATTCCCTCAGGTTTCCTCCACCAGCTCGAGTCAGGTTTGTGATGGAATACTCATCACTTGTGCAGATGGTTGCATCAATAACAGCATTTAAAGCTCCACACTGTCCAGGACGGAGCACTTTAGGGTGCGCCTATCACTCATTATGTAGTACTGGTACACTAACTGCCATATGTACATTCTGCAGGATTCATGGCTGCAAGGAAGAATGTGCAGGGATTATGGGGAGAAGGCAGGGGAATGGAGCTGAGGGAGTTGCTCTTTCAGAGAGCCGGTGTGGACACGATGGGCTGTAACGGTTCTGTGAACTCAGTGAGGTTACTTCAACAGCAGCTCCCCTAACAATAACCTCGACCACTGTGACGACCAAGAGCAGCAATATTGTGGGAGCATCATTTCCAAGTTCCCTTTCAAGTCTCTCACCATCTTGGCCTAGAGCTATATCACCGTCCCTTTGCTGTTGCTGGGTCAATATCCTGAAATTTCTGATCTAACATTACTGTAGGACCACCGTCACCAGAAAAGGGTGGAGCGATTTAGGAAGGTCCATCAGCAGCTTTTCAGGGTAGCTAGTATGGGCAGTGTCACCCATGTCCCAAGAAAAAAATACATATTTTTAAAATTCCCTACCCTTTCCCTGTATCTTTTTCAACTCCTCAACACACAGAGTGATTAACGTGTGAAATAGACTTCCAAGTAGAATAGTGAAGGGAAAATCTTTGAAACATTTAAGAAACGAGTGGGTGCTAAAGTGGGAGGACTTTAGGATCCTTCTGGATGACTGAATTAAGATGACTAGCCTTCCTCATCTAAAGTTATACATATAAAGTTCCTTCATTCTTGTGATGATCCTCAGTCGAAGCCCCCTTGTTACTGTTTCACCAAAGTCTCAATATTCACCATCTCAAAGCCTAACATAATTTCAGAAATTGATACTGGATTCCCCTAAACCTCTGTTCCATCTAAAATTAGTCAAAATTTCCAAGCATTTCTTCATAACTAAAATATCTAATTTCTGGTACAATTGTAATGAATCGTCATTGTATCCTTTCCATGGCTCTAATATGATCTGATCCTGGTGACTGTTTTATTAGACCCATGAATTTAATAGTATATTTTCAAATTTTTATTTCCAGGAGTGGCTGTACCACATTCTTATCAGGTAATTTGACATTCTTACCTTCAAATTCTTCTGTGAAAACTGACAGACAAGTAAGCATTACTGCCGTTCACACCCCTCAAGTACAACACGTTGCCGCCTTCTCTAAATGGTCTTACCCTTTCTGCAACTTCTTTTACACAGTATGTGCTTAGAAAACATTTAACTACTTCCTTTTATGTTGAATACCTTTGTTAGCAATACCTCTGAGATCACTTCTCAACCTCCTACTCTACTTTGCAGCCTCTCCAGGGATTGAATATCTCCTTTATATCTTGTTAACCAAAATTGGACCAAAACAGTGCTCGAGGTGTGGTTTGGTCAGGGCAATATATGATTCAAGCATAACATCCTCTGACTTGTACTCTATCTACTATTTGGGTATATAGTTCAGCATTAAGTTTATTTTGATTGCTGCTCCACAGTGTTTAGTCATGTTACTGTGGATCTGTGGTAGGATTTTATCAACATTCTTGATGACTATCAGTCAATGTGAAACAACGTTTAATGAATATTTTATAATCAACCCTAGATCCTTTTCCTATTTGATTTTTGTGAATGAACATTGCATTGTGTATGCATTTCCTCTTCCAAGGTGATTACTTTGCATTTATCTACATTAAAAATCCATCAGCCATTCCTTGGACTATTCATTTGGTTAGCAGCTGTTAAAAGAATCTACACCACTCTCTGTTATATATGTTGCCAGTGCACTGGGGAAGCCACTTCCATATCACACATGCCTGTAGTGGAATCTGCATGCTTCATGCACGCCTTGAGGGTGCAGGGGATAATAATTTTGTCAAAGTTCGCTACAACCTGGAGAAGTCTTTGCTGTTGCTTTTTGTATATGGGCAAATATTTGGTCTCCCTGAAGTGGGATTAGAACCAACTCTTCTATCCCTGCTCTTGCTGCCTCAGGCTAGTTAAGTATTGCAGTTAGATCTATTGTTTGACAGACCTTGGTGTGCCCTTGTCTACTTTTCTACATGTATCTTAATAAAATTGAACAGTAATGCTGGAATCTTTATAAAATCTCATGTGCGTATAGTATGGCTATTATACTCCATATGATAGTCTAAATTGCTAGTGCTTTAATGCACTTTTTATTTATTTATTTAGAGATACAGCACTGAAACAGGCCCTTCGGCCCACCGAGTCTGTGCCGACCATCAACCACCCATTTATACTAATCCTACACTAATCCCATATTCCTACCACATCCCCACCTGTCCCTATATTTCCCTACCACCTACCTATACTAGGGGCAATTTACAATGGCCAATTCACCTATCAACCTGCAAGTCTTTTTGGTGGTGGGAGGAAACCGGAGCACCCGGAGAAAACCCACGCAGACACAGGGAGAACTTGCAAACTCCACACAGGCAGTACCCAGAATTGAACCCGGGTCGCTGGAGCTGTGAGGCTGCAGTGCTAACCACTGCGCCACTGTACCGCCCGCACTACAGGAACACAATTTGAATGAGGAACCTAATCGAAGTTCAGTTGGTTGTTAAACCTGACATTTGTAGTAAAAGCACCATAAAACTGATTGAAGTGCATTCTTACAAGGCCAGTGCAAAGTGGAAATCTCTCCGTGTCGTTAATGTACATGTGGTTTTTTCAACAACTTTGTAGATTTTTGCTTCTTTAAAAATTAAATTTCCATAACCAGATTGCTAATAGTTACTGTTTTATAAAAGATCGGTATTTCTTGCAACAAATCTGAATTTTATTTTTGGGTTGGTACACTTTCAAACAAAGCTTTGTTCTGATTTCCATTAGCAACTATTTTGTGAAACCCCAATTCATTATGCCCTTGCTTAAGGGATTTCTGGTGTAAAATGAGTAACTGCCCCTAGAGAAGTGACAGCTGAGTAATGTGTTCATCTGTTCATTCTCTAACTAGTCTTCGTTACTGGCTCATTTATGAAACTTTTCTTGAAACCATTTCAGAAAATTTGAATGCACTAGTATGATGCAAGGCATGCGAGAAATCCACTCATAGCCTATCTGCTTAGTAACGTTAATGACAATCAGACTGGTTTATTTAAAGACAGTTATTGTTCCATTTTTCTTTGTGTTGAGTATTTGGTATGTCAGGAAATAGTGAAAATTACATTTGAGAAAAAAACGTGCTGAAACCCACTGCCACTGTTAGTTCAGTAAGGCAGGTCTCTTCCTATAACCAAGGTGCTTTTAACTCTTGGTCTATTCCACTTTACAGATAGTTTTCTTTTTGGTGTGACTATCCACCTGTGAAAGCAGGTGCTCTGCTAAAATAATTTTTTAAAAAAAGACTGAAAATTTCCTCCGAAAATCCCTGCTATGGGTAGCTGATATAAATGCAGTTTGAGATATGGGCTATTTCAGTAAAATTATCTTAATTTCTATTTTGAAAAATGAAATAATTTTTGAGTATGTGGAAATAGTACATGCTTTAATTATACTTGGACAGTTCTTTTTGTACAACCAGGGTGAAACAATCTCACTTGATTCTGTAACTCCTCTTCCATAACACCCCAAATTCAGAATCTGAAATTAAGTCCGAAAACAGAAGTGGTTACTCTCTGAACCCTCCGTACTGTAGTTGGTGTAGTGCTTGTCTTTTTTATTCCATATATGCATGAGCTCTTTGTTTATTTAGGTTAATTGAAGCCTTCCCTACAGTAATCCTGGTTTTTCTCTGTGTTTTAAGATGGCAGTAACTTTCTTGCATTAGCTCCCCTGCTCATAAAGGAATAATACTTTGTAGATAACTTGACAGATACAGATGTTGTACATTTGTTAATTACTTCCGAAACATATTTTTGTCATTTTTATTTTAAAAAGTAACCTAGATTCTTTCATACTACTTAGTCAGGCCCACTATGTTATATTGGTGCTGGAGGTACATTCCTTGCCCCCTCTGCTTAACCTCACAGTCCTGTTCTTTTTGGAACATGCAGAGCCACTGTTTTATTTGATAATGCATTTGTCATAGCATTATGCTAAAAATATGAATCAATATGTCTGAAGTGTCTGAAATACCTAGTATATTTATATGCCCAAATAATAACTATCACTGAATTGCACATCAAGATAATAGTTTAAAATTAAATTATTATTGGAACATTAAATTTTCTCAGGGATTGATGCAGCTCATTCTTTTCTCTTTCTTATTGATTGGTTGCCTCATGCCTTGTCGCAACTGTGGCCAAGAGGATGTGCAGATGAATTGTTCTTAAAACTGTTGCTGGAAGTTTCAGATTTCCCCTTTCCTCCATGTCTGGCATCCTAAACCAAGAGAGAAAAAAAGAAAAGTCCTGAAATGTACCGCATATTATAAATGAATAGCAGACCGGTCAGTATCTAAAAGAGAAAAGGGTGATTAACATTCTGCATAGGACCCTTTACAGAACTGGCACGTTTAGTCTCTTTATAGGACTGACCAAAAAGTAAACAGGGGAGGTGAGAACAAGTAGTACAGGCCAAAAATACAGATGTGTTAACTTTCTCTTCGTACCTGTAGTTAACATATTTAGTTACAGTAAACAGATGCTCAAAATTACATCCCAACATTCAAGATGTTCTGCTTGTTGGTGTTGTAGTGTGCTACACTGGAAACATAGATAGATAGAGAAGGAAAGAAATAGGCCATTTAACCCCAAGAGCCTATTCCCCCATTAAGTTAGATCATGGCTGATCTGTTCCTTAACTGCATTTACCCATTTTTGCTCCATATCCCTACCACATATCCATTAGAGAACCTATCTTTTTAATGTATTTATGAGATTTGTATGAAGCAAGTTGTCCATAAAATACTAGTGGATTCATTAAGGATGTTTGTTAGGGACAGTAGCTCTTATGAATTAAAATTCAAATGCCAAATTTGCAGGAACGTTCATGCCTTAGCCTCTGTATTGAAGTATATTAATGAGATTTCTTTGCTTGTGGATACAAAGATGCCCCCAGCTTCTTTTCTCTACTGCAAACCATCTCTTAAACCCCTCTCCTCTGTCTTCTGCACCCTCATCTCCAACAAAAATTGAGAGGAGGTCATGGACCTCTTTGCCACTAAGATTGAGACCATCCAATCAACTGCTACTACCATTTCCCTCCCTTCCACAAGTCCACTGAGCGAAACATCTTCTAAGGTTCCCCCCCTGCCCTAGCCCTGAATTCGCATCTTTTTCTATTTACTCTCCTATCTCCCCTCAAGCCCCTCTGCAAGCTCATCATGTCCATTTAACCCACCTCCTGCTCTCTTGAGCCTATTCCCAGTATACTGCTGACCACCCAACTTCCCTTCCTGGCTCCCATGTTAGCCGGTATTGTTAATGATTCTCACCTTCAAATATGCCATCATCACCTCTTCATCAAAAACAGCCCTTGACCCCTCTGTCCTTGCAAACAACAACCCATCTCCAGTATTCCTTTCCTCTTCAAAGTCCTTGAATGTGTTGTTGCCTCCCAAATCCCTGCCCATCTTCCCGGCACTCCACGTTTGAATCCCTCCAGTTGGGTTTCTGTTCCACCGCAAGACCAAATTGGCTCTTATCAAAGTCACAAATGACATCCTGTATTACTATGACAAAAGTAATTATTCCTCCTTGTCCTTCTCCACCTGTCTGCAGCTTTTGACACAGTTAACCACACCATCTTCCTCCACTGTCGTCCAGTTGGGTAGGACTGCACTCACCTGCTTCTACCCTTATCTATTCAGTCATAGCCAAAGAATCACCTGCAATGGATTCTGTCCCGCTCCCACGCTGTAACCTCTGGTGCCCCCCAAAGATCTCTCATTTTTATGTACATGCTGCCCCTTACCAATATTCCAAGACAGCTACAACACTGGCATCTCTCTGACAATGTGGAAAATTGCCCAGATTTGTCCTGTCCACAAAAAGCAGGACAAATTCTATCCGGCCAATTACTGCCCTATCAATCTACTCTCAATCATCAGCAGTGATGGAAGTTGCCATTGACAGTGCTGTTTAGTTTAGTTTAGAGATACAGCACTGAAACAGGCCCTTCGGCCCACCGAGTCTGTGCCGACCATCAACCACCCATTTATACTAATCCTACACTAATCCCATATTCCTACCACATCCCCACCTGTCCCTATATTTCCCTACCACCTACCTATACTAGGGACAATTTGTAATGGCCAATTTACCTACCAACCTGCAAGTCTTTTTGGCTTGTGGGAGGAAACCGGAGCACCCGGAGAAAACCCACGCAGACACAGGGAGAACTTGCAAACTCCACACAGGCAGTACCCAGAATTGAACCCGGGTTGCTGGAGCTGTGAGGCTGCGGTGCTAACCACTGCGCCACTGTGCTGCCCCAAGGTCTTGTGGTGGAGCAGAAACCCAACTGGAGGGATTCAAACGTGGAGTGCCGGGAAAGATGGGCAGGGATTTGGGAGGCGACAACACATTCAAGGACTTTGAAGAGGAAAGGAATATTGGAGATGGGGTTGTTGTTTGCAACTAAGATGCTTAGTTTGTGTTCTGCCAGGGCCACTAGGTTCCAGACCTCATTGCAGCCTTGGTCCAAATATGGACAAGCGAGTTGAATTCCAAAGGTGAGGGCGGAGTGACTGTCCTTGACATCAAGGCAGCATTTGACTGAGTGTGGCATCAAGGAGCCTTAGCACAATTAAGTCAGTGGGAATTAGGGAAAAAATTCCACTGGTTGGAGTCATACCTAGCACAAAGGAAGATGATTGTGGTTGTTGAAGGGAAATCTTCTCAGCCTGGGACATCGCAGCAGTAGTTGCTCAAGGTGGAGTCTTAGGCCCAGCAATCTTCAGTTACTTCATCAATGACGTTCCCTCCAACATAAAGTCAGAAGTGGGGATGTTTGCTGATGATTGCACTGTGTTCGGTACCATTCAGAACTCCTCAGCTGCTGAAGCAGCCTGTGCCCGCGTACAACAAGACCTGGGCATCATTCAGACTTGGGCTGCTAAGTGGCAAGTAACATTCGCACCACATAACAGCAAGGCAATGACCATCTCCAACAAGAGAGAATCTAACCATCTCCCCTTGACGTTCAACAGCATTACCATTGCTGAATCCCCCACTTTCAACATCCTGGGGGTTATCGTTGACCAGAAACTTACCTGGACCAGCCACATAAATATTGTGGCTACAAGAGCCAATCAGAGGCTGGGAATTCTGTGGCAAGTAATTCACCTCCTGACCACCCCCACGCCTGTCCACCATCTATAAGGTACAAGTCAGGAGTGTGACGGAATACTCTGTACTTGCCTGGTTGAGTGCAGCTCCAGCAATGCTCAAAAAGCTCAACACATGCAGGACAAAGCAGCTGCTTGATGGGCACCCCATCCACCACCTTAAACATTCACTCCTTCCACCACTCGTGCACAGTGGCAGCAGTGTGTACCATCTACAAGATGCACTTCAGCAACTCGCCAAGGCTCCTGCGACAGCACCTTCCAAACTCATGATCTCTACCACCTAAAAGAACAAGGGCAGCAGGCGCAAGGGAACACCACCACCTGCAAGTACCCCTCCAAGTCACACACCATCTTGACTTGGAACTACATCTCCATTCCTTCACTGTGGTTCCTTGATGCCACATTCCCTCACTAACAACACTGTGGGTGCACCTAGACCACATGGACTGCAGCGGTTCAAGAAGGTGGCTAACCACCACCTTCTCAAGGGCATTTAGGGATGGGCAATAAATACTGGCCTTGCCAGTGACATTCACATCCCATGAATGAATTTTTAAAAAGCACCAAAAACACATCAGTTTCTATGTATAAGCTGACACCACCCAGCTCTACCTCATCACCTCCTCTCTTGACCCCTCCTCTGTCTCCAAAATGTTACAATGCTTGTCCAGTATCTAGTATTGGATGAGAGGAAATTTCCTCCAGCTAAATATTGGGAAGACCAAAGCCATTGTTTTTGGTCCTCTCCACAAACTCTGTTCCCTAACCACTGACTCCATCTCCCTCACTGACAACTGTCTAAGGCTGAACCAGACTGTTTGCCATCTTGGTGTCATATCTGACCCTGGCTTCTGACCACATATCCAGACCATCACTAAGACTACCTATTTCCACTTCTGTAACATTGCCTGGCATTGTCCCCACCTCAGCTCATCTGCTGCTGAAACCCTCATCCATGCCTTTGTTATCTCTAGACTTGACTATTCCAATGCACTAGGTGTATGGTAGCATAGTTACTGGACTAGTAATCCAGAGGTCTGAACTAATGATTGGGAGAAGTGTCCACCACAACACCTGGGGAATTTAAATTCAATTAATTAAATAAATCTGGAATAAAAAGTTAGTATCAATAATGGTAACCATAAAGCTACCAGATCATTATCATAACCCATCTAAATCTCTCATGCTTTCTAGGGAAGCAAGTCTGCCATCCTTAGCCAGTCTGGCCTACATATGACTCCAGAGCTACAGCAATGTGGTTGACTCTTAACTCCCTCAGAAATGGCCTAGAAAGGCACTGGGTTGTATTCAGAAAGACGGCTCACCACCACCTTCTCAACGGCAATTAGGGATGGGCTATAAATGCAGGTTGTGCCAGCGAAGTCCATATCCTATGAATGAATTTTTTTAAAAACCTCCCACATTCTGCCCAATGTAAACTTGAGGTCATCCAAAACTCTGCTGCCTATATCCTAACTCATATCAAGTCCCATTCATCCATCACCCCTGTGTTTGTTGATCTACACTGGCTCCTGGTTAAGCAACACCTCAATTTTAAAAGTCTCATTCTTGTTTTCAAATCCCTCCGTGGCCTCACCCCTCCCTTTCCCTCTAATCTCCTCAATCCTCTGATATCTGCACTCCTCCAGTTCTGGACTCTTGAGCAACCCCAGTTTTACTTGCTCCTCCATTGGTGGCCATGCCTTCAGCTGCCAAGGCACTAAGCTCTGGAATTCACTCCCTAAACCTCTCTACTTTGCTTCCTCGCATTCCTTCTTTAAGACACTCCTTTAAACCTATGTCTTTGACCAAGTCTTTGGTCATCTGCCCTAATTTCTCCTTTTGTGGCTATGTCAAATTTTGTTTAATAACGCTTCTGTGATGCACCTTGGGACGTTTTACTATGTGAAAGGTGCTATATAAATACAGGTTGTTGTTGTTGGATGTGTGATGTGATACCCAACTTCTGTTTCCTCGTTTCAGGGTTCCACTGTGGCCAGAGAAGCTAGTGACAAAGAAAAGGTAAATTGCTAATTATGTCAGCGATAAGTTGTAGGTGGCAGCATACAGCATTAAAATTTAAACCAGAAAAAACAAAAATTATTTTAGAATGTGTTGATTATTTAAATAATTTGACTAAAATAAGAATTTAGTTAATTTAGTCTCTATTTCTCACAGATTTTATCATCAATTTGCAAACATAAATGCAGCAAATATATATTTTCATAGAGTAACATTACATTGGGACAATGTAATCCAAATTTAAAAAAACACTAGTTAAATTTTATTACAGAAAACCCACTACTGCTGTAACTCCAGTAGGAAATTGAAAACAGCAATTTTAAAAAAAGGTTAACACTGCTTGGCAATAAAGCTGAGATACGGGATTGAATGATGAGAGTAGTTGATAGCTGAGATCCATCAAAAATGAATGGCCTCATCTACTCGAATGGTCTTTTCCTATTTTTAAAAATATTTTCTACTTTTACCAAACAGCCCAATACTTTCTTCACTTTGTTACAGAAGTTCCATTTTTTGTGGTAAAACTTGGGAATTTATAATTTTAAAAACGAAGATAAAAGATTTCATGGACAGTGAAACATCTGGAGATAGATAAACTTTATGGATGCTTTTTTGAAAAAAGAGGAAGGTTAACAAGCGGGTCTTGGTTTTGACCAGTAAACAAACACTGGAAAACAGGTGATTTCAAGTATGCACCACAGGGGGGTTGACTTAAGAGCTATCCTTGATTGTGACCAGACAGAATTTATTATTAGCATGAGACTTGCTTGGAAAAGTAGTTTCATTTTGAACTGCTAAAAGCCAGTGGGTTTGGACTAAAGCAGGCAATTGGAATTGAAAATGGACCTGCTAGGAGTTCAGAAGAAAGCTATTACCTCTCTTTGAAGAATCCCTTGCTCTTGAAAAGCAAAAGCTTGTATGAAGTGGTATTGTTGCCTCCTGTAATTTTGAAGACATCCTTAATGCTTGCAGAAACCTTGCATCTCCAAATGAACATTGTCTCGAATGTGTGTGAGAACTGACACTTGTTGCTGCACACCTGCTGGAAGACCTATGTGAAGCCTTCTGCAGTTGAATTTCTTTGAACGCCTACCCAAAACAGACTGTTCATCAACCTTGCCTGGAAAAATTCCTAATGGCAGCCAACTATTCGACTTTGGGACACCTTGCTGTAACAGCTGTAAATAGGGGAGGCGGTGGCGTACTGGTACTGTCACTGGACTAGTAACCCAGGGCATTACTCAGGGGACATGGTTTGAATCCCACCACAGCAGAAGGTGGAATTTGAATTCAATTAATAAATTTGGAATTAAAAGTTAGTCTAATGGTGACTATGAAACCATTGCTCGATTGTTGTAAAAACCCATCTGGTTCAGTAATGTCCTTTAGGAAAGGAAATCGGCTGTCCTTACCTGGTCTGGCCTACATGTGATTCCAGACCCACAACAATGTGGTTAACTCTTACATGCCGTCTGAAATGGCCTAGCAAGCCTCTCAGTTGTATCTAACCGTTACAAAATCAAGAAAAAAGAATGAAACCGGAAGGACCACCCGGCATCGACCTAGGCACTGATAATGACAACGGCAAACCCAGCCCTGTCAATCCTGCAAAGTCCTCCTTACTAACATCAGGGGGCTTGTGCCAAAGTTGGGAGAGCTGTCCCACAGACGAGTCGAGCAACAGCCTGACATAGTCATACTCACGGGATCATACCTGACAGACAATGTCCCAGATACTGCCATCACCGTCCCCGGGTATTTCCTGTCCCATCAGCAGGACAGAAACAGCAGAGGTGGTGGCACAGTGGTATACAGTCGAGAGGGAGTTTCCCTGGGAGTCCTCAACATCGACTCCGGACCCCATGAAGTCTCATGGCATCAGGTCAAACATGGACAAGGAAACCTCCTGCTGATTACCACCTACAGCCCTCCCTCAGCTAATGAGTCTGTACTCCTCCATGTTGAACACCAGTTGGAGGAAGCACTCAGGGTGGCAAGGGCACAGAATGTACTCTGGGTGGGGGACGTTAATGTCCATCACCAAGAGTGGCTCGGTAGCAACACTTCTGACCGAGCTGGCCGAGTCCTAAAGGACATAGCTGCTAGACAGGGTATGCGGCTGGTGGTGAGGGAACCAACAAGAGGGGAAAACATGCTTGACCTCGTCCTCACCAATCTGCCTGCCGCAGATGCTTCTGTCCATGACAGTATTGGTAGGAGTGACCACCGCACAGTCCTTGTGGAAGCGAAGTCCTACCTTTACATTGAGGGTGCCCTCCATTGTGTTGTGTGGCACTACCATCGTGGTAAATGGGATAGATTTCGAACAAATCTAGCAATGCAAAACTGGGCATCCATGAGGCGCTGTGGGCCATCAGCAGCAGCAGAATTGTACTCAACCACAATCTGTAATCTCATGGCTTGGCATATCCCCCACTCTACCATTATCATCAAGCCAGGAGACCAACCCTGGTTCAATGAAGAGTGCAGGAGGGCATCCTAGGAGCAGCACCAGGCATACCTCAAAATGACAGGACTACTTGCATGCCAAACTGCATAATCAGCATGTGATAGACAGAGCTAAGCGATCCCATAATCACAGATCAGATCTAAGTCCTGCAACATCCAGTCATGAATAGTGGTGGACAATTAAACAACTAACTGGAGGAGGTGACTCGACAAATATCTCCGTCTTCAATGATGGGGGAGCCCAGCACATCAGTGTGAAAGATAAGGCTGAAGCATTTGCAACAATCTTCAGCCAGAAGTGCCAAGTGGATGATCCATCTCTGCCTCCAACTGAAGTCCCCAGCATTACAAATGCCAGACTTCAGCCAATTTGATTCACTCCGCTTGAGATCAAGAAATGACTGAAGGCACTGGATATTGCAAAGGCTATGGTCCCTGACAAAATTCCGGCAATAGTATTGAAGATCTGTGCTCCAGAACTAGCTGCGCCCCTACCCAGGCTGTTCCAGTACAGCTACAACAGTGGCATCTACCCTGCAATTTGGAAAATTGCCCAAGTATGTCCTGTGCACAAAAAGCAGGACAAGTCCAACCCGACCAATTACTGCCCCATAAGCCTACTCTCAATCATCAGTAAAGTGATGGAAGGTGTCATCAACAGTGCCATCAAGCGGCACTTGCTTAGCAATAACCTGCTCAGTGACGTTCAGTTTGGGTTCCGCCAGGGCCACTCAGCTCCTGACTTCGTTACAGCCTTGGTTCAAACATGGACAAAAGAGCTGAACTCAAGAGGTGAGATGAGAGTGAATGCCCTTGACATCAAGGCAACATTTGACCGAGTATGGCATCATAGAGCCCCAGCTAAACTGCAGTCAACGGGAATCGGGGAAAATTCTCTGCTGGTTGAATCATACCTAGCGCAAAGGAAGACGGTTGTAGTTTTTGGAGGTGAATCATCTGAGTTCCAGGACATCACTGCAGGAGTTCCTCAGGGTAGTTTCCTAGGCCCAACCATCTTCAGCTGCTTCATCAATGACCTTCCTTCAATCATAAGGTCAGAAGTGGGGATGTTCGCTGATTGCACAATGTTCAGTACCATTCGCGACTCCTCAGATACTGAAGCAGTCAATGTAGAAAGGCAACAAGACCTGGACAATATCCAGGCTTGGGCTGATAAGTGGCAAGTAACATTCGCATCACACAAGTGCCAGGTAAAGACCATATCCAACAAGAGAGAATCTAACCATCTCTCCTTGACATTCAGTGGCATTACGATAGCTGAATTCCCCACTATCAACATCCTAGGGGTTACCATTGACTAGAAACGGAACTGGAGTAGCCATATAAATACCGTGGCTAGAAGAGCAGGTCAGAGGCTAGGAATCCTGCGGTGAGTAACTCACCACCTGACTCCCCAAAGCCTGTCCACCATCTACAAGGCGCAAGTCAGGAGTGTGATGGGATACTCTCCATTTGCCTGGATGGGTGCAGCTCCAACAACACTCAAGAAGCTCAACACCATCCAGTACAAAGCAGCCCGCTTGATTGGCATCCCATCCACAAACATTCACTCCCTCCACCACTCGTGCACAGTGGCAGCAGTGTGTACCATCTACAAGATGCATTGCAGCAACGCACCAAGGCTGCATAGACAGCACCTTCCAAACCCACGACCTCTACCAACTAGAAGGACAAGGGCAGCAAATGCATGGGAACACCACCACCTGTAAGTTCCCCTACGCGTCACACACCATCCTGACTTGGAACTATATCACCATTCTTTCACTGTCATTGGGTCAAAATCCTGGAACTCCCTAACAGCACTGTGGGTGTACCTACCTCCCATGGACTGCAGCAGTTCAAGAAGGCAGCTCACCACCACCTTCTCGAGGGCAATTAGGGATGGGCAATAAATGCGATTGTGTCCAGCGACGCCCACATCCCATGAATGGAAAAAAAAATCCCTTTTTTCCCAGTTAACCGGTTTTTGGATGTATGTGTGTTTGTCTGTCTGGGCGAGGGTATAAAAAATACAGGGCTTTAATATTTCAATTCACGTGTATATTTACTTCAGTATCGGTTAAGACTTGGTTTATAATCGGATAATTTTGTTGTTTATTAAAGAAACCTTGTTGGTGTGCTTTATTCTGGAAGGGACAAATGAGGATCTAATTGACTGTTTCGGTATGTGGGACAATTTATTGATATGCTGTGACCTGTGGAGAAGTGGGACTGAATTAACAGTGTACTCCTCCTGCCTCGGAATTCACAACTTTTAAACATTTAATTAATTTTTGCAATTCATGTATACGTTCTTTGTGGAGAAACTAAAACTGAGCAGGAAATTCATTTTTTCTTTCATTCTTCCCTCCAGGTAATTACTGAAGTGTTTCTCAATTGTTTATTACAAGTTAGTTTAGAACATCTGAGTTCATTTATAAAGACCACATGGTCTGACATGGATTCTTCTCTGAACATGAGATTAATGGGAAAGTTAATCACTTGCCATTATAAGGAAAAATAAATAATTTTACTTGTTGAATTGGGAAAGGCTTAACCCAAGAAATATGAATCTCTCGGCTGACCTTTTAGTCTAAAAATCTCATGGCGCACTTGGTGGCCAAAATAAGTGATTGGAAAGCTCTAGCCCGAGTAGTGGGAAACATTTGCAGTAGTTAAATGAAGAGATTAGCAAAATAATTCAGGATTTGTTTCAGCGCAGAATATTTTCCTTTGCATTGTACAATGTTGATTATTGTTATGGAACAACATTTTTGAATAAATAATACATCTTTTACATGGATATATATTTGATGTAGAGCAAGATTCAAGGGTATGGGGAGACTGTTGGGCAGTGGTATTAGTTTTGGGCTCTTCTAGTAAGGAGCCAGTACAGACACAATAGACTGAATGGCCTCAATCTGTACTGTGAACCTCTATGGTTCTTGTCCTTCAAACATTCCTGGTTTTGAGATGATATTGATCTTGTTAGGTTTCTGTGGAAAACATAACCCAACATCGGCTCCTTGATTGGCAAATGATTTTAGATGAGCTATTTCCTGAGTAATATTACCATAATTTAAGCTTGCATATTACAATTATCTGTGCAGCTGAATCAAATAAAAGGAGATTTGGATTCAGAAAGAAAGTTGAAATTGAGTTTGCTTTACTCATTTGATTTTCTTTTGGTAGAGGGGAAGTAAATTTGTGCACCTGTGGTGACATACACCAGTGCTGAGAAATGGAGCATCAAATTAGCAATAAGTACTCCCAAGTCAAATGCAATTTGAACCATCTGTTGTGTAGAACTCTCTGATCTGGCTGGATAGTGTCAAATCTCAGAAAAGCACAGATTCCTATGCGTGTAAAAATTGTCCCTTCTTGGTCACTTCGAATGAGATTGGCAATTTTGTTTCAATTTGTGCAGAAATTTGAACAGTTTTGTCCTGTGGGGCAAGGAGCCAAACCTCACTTAAGATTTGCCAAACTAATTTAGGCAGGATCCTTTCAGCCAAGAGAGAAGAGATATTCATCCCATCAGCTTTTGCTAGATTCAAGGATTCTAGGTCTCAGAGCTAAAAGGGCAATAGGTTCACTCCCTATGCCGCTCAGCCCTTTTTCCTAATATCAGCTTGACCAGCTTTATTGCCAACAAGAACAAAAAAAAGCAAATGTAGTAATTTATTAGAAAATATTTGTAGGATTTTGCTACCATTTGAACTCCTAGTTTGGAGAGGCAATTTAGTTTAATGTTTAAAAAAAAACAATTCAAAAAGCTGCATCTTTAGCGTAGCTCTAACTTTCAGACACTAGTACTTTCTTTCATTAGTAAATTGTGTTTCCTGTTTACATGAGAATTCATTTAGTTCTTAGGTTTAGAAGGTTACATTTCTCAGATGAAATATTCATACATTCCTTTTTTTAAAGACGAGCTGCCACCTACATATAGAAAAATAAATAATAAGCCAGAATTTGATGTAGCAGCACATCTAATAATGTCTGTCATTGGTTTGAAAGTGCAAGCTGATAATGGCACAGTGAGGGAAACAAGGCATCTGGGACTAAAGTGAACAGGGCAGCTAAGAGGGTATCTCCTTAACCAGTGAAATTTAAAGACTGGGAAATGAACACAGGAAGGACTGAGAAAGGGGATGAATAGAGGGTGAATTCAATGTTAGATCAGTTACAGAAAGAGAACTAAAGAGATGGAAAGATTAGATTAAGAGAGAGAAAATAGAGAAAAGTAAGAATTCTTTATAAAACTTTAGCATTTTAAAAATTTCCCTGTAAATTCAAAATGTGAAAGAATGAGACTTCACACTTGTAATAGTTAATTTTCATAGAATGGTTACAGCACAGAAGGAGGCCATTCAGCCTGTTATGTTTGTGCTGGCTCTCTGCAAGAGCAACTCGCTTAGTCCCACTCCCCTGCCTTTTCCCCATAGCCCTGCAAATTTTTTCTCTTCAGGTAATTATCCAGTTCTCTTTTGAATGCCTTGATTGCCAGAAAGGTTGATTGGTGGTCATTAACAGTTACTGTGTTGTTAAAAGATACTTGTGCTTGTAATGATGAATTGACTTTCTGTGGCAAGTTTAATGGGCGAATACAGCAAGTTCCTTTTTTTTTAAAAAAAAAAGGGAAGTTAAGGACACGATGCTGCTTTTGCAAAGCTAACCATGGAGCTTTACAACTCTGATAGCATCTTTTGGATATTCGCATCTTCGTCTGAAGTTTCTGTACCATTTGTACATAAATAATGGTGAGTGCCATTAGCATTGCTGTTATTTTGACAGCAAATTCGGGTCCATTAGTCATTGCTTTCCAAATTGTGCCTCACCATAGACAGAGGGTAAACTGCAGGAAAGCACAGCTGTGTTCAATGTGGAGTTGAAGTGAGTGGGCTAGAGGTTTATTAAAAACAGTGACATGTTTTATGTGTCACTAATAGCAATACAATGTGATGACATTGTGCTTCATAATAACAGTAAGGCTTTTATTATGGACTTTGCTACAAATATATTCACAATACATACTTAATAATCCTCAAAACACATGTTCTCAGCAGCTTGAGATTTTAAGGCCATGTAATAAACATGCAGGCATACCCCATTGTATGCAGCAGCTTGGGAAAGACCAAAAAAGCTCGTTTGGGCCAGATCTAACAAGACTAATGCATAGGTTCACAGTGACAAGTCAGAAGCAAATTGTGAGTGGGTAAAATTGCTCACCCCCACACTTGCAATACATCAGAATTGCACACAAGTAGACTTTACTGGACTGTATGACCCCAGAAAAAAATCAATTCCAGCAACTTCTTTGTAAATAATTTAGAAGTATGTGTATAAAAGTATAGCTAATTTTTCTTTGAGTCCACTTCAGAAAAATTGCAGAGGGTAGAGTGGGGGGTGCTGGTGTCAAACAAAATAACTTGGCCTGCATTAATGCTACTATTTTGAAAATTTGAGAATAAGTTTTCATGGAACAATATTAACAATGTTTTGATATCACCATGTTGGGAGTAATATGTCTTTTTTAATATGTCTCCAAATATTCATGCATAGATACTACTCATTACATTTCATTACTTCTTGATGTTGCTGAAATTCAAATATACGAAATATCAAAAGTTGAATGAAGTATTCTCCTCAAGACACAATGGTTTTGCCATTTGTTTGCATTAAACGGATGAGGTTTTTCCATGTAAATTAAACCTCCCTTTAGAATAGAATAGTATTGGTCAGGAGGTGTATTGGATTTTAGATTAAATGATGCAAGAGATCAGGCATTGCAGGTTTGCACTACCAAATGTGTTTGTAATTTATTTCAACAGTAGATTTTAAATCTGAAAAGCTGGTGCCGTGGCAGAATAAAACAATTCTCAGGGTTAACTGACATTAGAAATGGAATTGTCCTTTGCAGTGGGGAGTGCACTGATATTCAGTATTTAAATAAAATACTTCAAGTGCAGTGAGGTCAGTGTGAAAGGTACTGTTGCATTGCAATTTCTTCAATTTTGGTTGACATCCTTTCATCTACGAAAGATGATGAGCACACAGCAAACAATCCATTTAGGTGAGGTGTCTTCTCTTGGTGCACCTTTGTTGATAGCTGTGAATGCCAATCCATGAGAGGCAGGTTCTGTCACAAGTGCTGCACGTGAAGCTGCCAAGTGATGCTGAGAGTTGTTGTTTTTGGCATTGGCACCTGTTGCCAAGCTGCTGTAGGCACTGGTCGTAGTGGTAGTGCACGCCAGTCCACTGAATGTGTCGCCATTTCCCTATTTCTCCAGTTATTGACTCCCAGATGTGATAGTCAACATTTAGTGCTTTCATGTCATGCTTGCAAGCATCCGTGAAGCGGAGCTTTGGGCACTGCACTAGTCGTCTGACCCCAGCAACCTCACCATGCAGAAGGGTATGTGACCATCTTCCATCCTGCAGACATGACCAATCCACCAAAGCTGCCTCTGTTTGATTAGTGCCAACACTCTTGGGAGCTCTGCTTTTGAAAGGACAGCTGCATTTGTGATTTTATCCTGCCAGGATATACCCATAAATGCGCCGCAGACAGCGAAGATGGAAATTATTGAACTTCTTTTCCTGGTAGCTGTAAGTCGCCCATGTTTCACAACCATACAGCAAAGTGCTGAGAACACAGGCCTTGCATCAGCTTGGTCCTAAGGGTCAGCTTGGTGTTATCCCATGCGCATTTCACGAATCAGCAAAAGGTGGTAGCTGCTTTATCAATGTATGTTTCGAGCTCTGTGTCAAGAGACAGGTTGTCTGTCACCGTGGACCCAAGGTAGCAGAATTTGATAACCACTTCCAGCTTCAATCTACCATTATTGAAATTCACAACTTGTCTGTAATTGCCAATGCTACATCTCCTTTTCCCTTACTTCAGCAATCACCCACCCAGTGAAGTAAAATAGTAAATTGCAGACGACATATAGAATTTCAATTTTAATTTATTTATTCTTTGTTAACTAGTAGCCCTATGGGAATATTTTATCATTGTGTGTAATTGTACATGAGTTAACGTTCAGATCTGTGAACTTTTATCAGAACTGGGATAAGTTAGAAATGTAATAGGTTTTGAGCAAGTGAAAGGGGGGTGGTGGAAAGAAGAATAAAAGGGAAGGTCTGTAATAGGGTGGAAGCTAGGACAGATTAAATGATAAAGCCAAAGGGACACGTAAGGAAACAAAATACGTGTCTCGAGCAGGTGTGAATGGCAGGATAGCAGCCATCCAAATACAAAGTAAAGGGATTTTAAAAAAGAGAGAGAAAAAAAGCAACAAAAAACAAAATGGGAGCAGAGGTTATGATCTGAAATTGTTGAACTCAGTGTTGAGTCCAGAAACTGTAAAGTGCCCAATCGAAAGATGAGGTGCTGTTACTCGAGCTTGCGTTGAGCTTCATAGGAACATTATAGTAGGCAGAGGACAGAAGGTTAGAATAGGAGCAAGGTGGAGAATTAAAGTGACAGGAAGCTCGGGGTCATGCTTGCAGACTGAATGGAGGTGTTCTGCAAACCAGTCTGCATTTGGTCTCCCCAGTGTAGAGGAGACCACATTGTGAGCAGCAGATACAGTATACTAAATTGAAAGACGTACAAGTAAATCATTGTTTCACTTGGAAGGAGTGTTTGGGGCCTTGGACAGTGAGAAGGGAGGAGGTAAAGGGGCATCTCCTGCACTTGCATGTAAAAGTGCCTTAGGAAAGGGAGGTAGTGCTGGAAATGTCTGAGGAGTGGACTAGGATGTCACAGGGGGAACGGTCCCTTCAGAATGCTGAAAGGGAAGATGTGTTTTGTGGTGGCTTGACGCTGGAGGTGGTAGAAAAGATGAAGGATGAATACAGAGACTGGTGGTGGAAAGTGAGGAATGGGGGGACCCTATCATGGTTCCGGGAGGGGTGTCAAATATTCACTATAAGCCCATGGACTCCAACCTTGGCTACACTTCTCACACCCCGCTTCCTGTCAGGACTCTATTTCATTCTCCCATTTTCTCCCTCTCTGTTGCATCTGTTTGGTGCAGAGGAACTTGGAGTGGGAGGGGAAAGATCCAGTTGTCGTGGTCCATGTAGGTACCAACGATATAGGTGGAACGAGGATAGAGGTTCTGCTGAAGGAATGTGAGCAGCTAGAGGCTAAATTAAAAAGCAGAACCAAAAAGGTGGTAATCTCCGGATTACTACCTGAGCCACAAGCTAATTGGCACAGGGTCAATAAGATTAAAGAGGTAAATGCATGGCTCAAAGATTGGTGTGAGAGAAATGGGTTCGAATTCATGGGACATTGGCACCATAATTGGGGAAGGAGGGAGCTGTTCCGATGGGATGGGCTGCACCTGAATCATGGGACCAGAGTCCTGGTGAATCGCATAACTAGGGCTGTAGATAGGGCTTTAAACTAAATAGTGGGGGGAGGGTTCAGTTGCATGGAAAATTAGGAAGTCAGAGTTATTGGAGAAGGTAGGAGCGCAGGTTAGTGATGAGGCTGATTGTTACCAGAAAATAAAAGGTAGGGACAGAACATGTGAACGTCATATTGCACCAAGGAATCATACAAGAGTAAGGAAATTTGATAACAGAACAAACTTAAAGGCTTTGATCTGAATGCACGAAGCATTCTGAATAAAATTAATGAGTTAACCGCAAATAGAGACGAATGGGTATGATTTAGTGGCGATTAACTGAGACGTGGTTGTAGGGAAACCAGGTTTGGGAATTAAATATCCAAGTGTACTCAGTATTTCAGAAGGATAGGCAGGAAGGAAAAGGAGGTGGTGGAATTTTGTTAGAAAAGGGAGAGATCAGTGCTGCAGTGAGAAATGATATAGGCACTGGCGATCAAGACGTAGAATCAGTCTGGGTAGAAATAAGAAATAACAAGGGAAAGAAGTCCCTGGTGGGAGTAATCTATAGGTCCCCAAACAGTAGTTCCGCAGTGGGGCACAGTATAAACCAGGAAATATTGGGGGCTTGTAAGAAAGGTCGGCAATAATCATGGGTGATTTTTATATGCATATAGACTGGATTAATCAAATTGGCAAGGGTAGCTTCGAGGCAGAATTCATTGAATGTATTAGAGATTGTTTTTTGGAGCAATATGTTGTGGAACCTAACAGGGAGCAGGCTATTATAGATTTGGTATTATGTAACGAGGTGGGATTAATTAATGATCTCATAGTTAAGGATCCTCTAGGGAAGAGTGATCAAGCATGCTAGAATTTCAAATTCAGTTTGAGGGCGAGAAACTGGAGTCCCACACTAGCGTTCTGGAGTTAAACAAAGGTAATTACATGGGAATGAGGACAGATTTGGCCCTAGTGGACCGGGCAGGAAGACTAAAAGCTATGACAGTTGATGAGCAGTGGCGGATGTTTAAGGAGATATTCAATTCCTCCCAACTAAAATATATTGCAGAGAGGAAGAAAGATTGTAAGAGGGGGAAAGAACATCCATGGCTAAGCAAGGAAGTTAAGGATAACATAAAGACAAAAACTAAGGCATACCATATTGCAAAGGCCAGTGGCAGGCTGGAAGATTGGGAAACTTTTAAAGATCAACAAAGGGTTACTAAAAAAGTAATAAAAAGAGCAAAGGTAAATTATGAAAGAAAACTAGCGCAAAATATAAAGCGGGTAGCAAAAGCTTCTATAAGTATATAAAAGGGAAGAGAGTAGCTAAAGTGAATGTTGGTCCCTTGGAGGATGTGACTGGGGAGTTAATAGTGGGGAACACAGAAATGGCGGAGACATTAAATCAGTATTTTGCCTCAGTTTTCACGGTGGAGGACACTAGTACCATCCCAATAGTAACAGGTACTGCAGAGGTTATAGAAAGGGAGGAACTTAGAACAATCATCATCACTAGGGAAAACGTACTGTGCAAACTATTGGAATTGAAGGCAAATAAGTCCCCAGGGCCTGATGGCCTACATCCTAGGGCCTTAAAGGAAGTGGCAGCGGAGATAGTGGATCCATTGGTTATAATATTCCAAAACTTCCTGGACGCAGGAAAGGTTCCAGTGGATTGGAAAAATGCTAATATAACACCCTTATTCAAAAAGGGAGAGAGGCAGAAAGTAAGAAACTATAGACCAGTTAGTTTAACAACTGTCGTGAAATTGTTAGAAACCATTATTAAGGAAGTAATAACAGGACATTTAGAAAGTCAAAACGCAATCCATCAGAGTCAGAATGTTTGTATGAAGGGTAAATCATGTTTGACTAATTTGCTAGAGTTCTTTAAAGATGTAACAAGTAAAGTGGATAATGGGGATCCTGTAGACGTAGCATATCTGAACTTCCAGAAGGCATTTGATAAGGTGCCAAAAGGTTAATACACAAGGTTAGATCACATGGGGTTAGGGGCAATTTATTAGCTTGGATAGAGGATTGGGGCTAACCAACAGAAAACAGAGTGTCGGGATAAATGGGTCCTTTTCTGGTTGGCAAGATGTAACTAGTGGGGCGCCACAGGGTTCGGTCCTCAGGCCCCAACTATTTACGATCTATATTAATGACTTGGATGCAGGGATAGATTGTACTATAGCCAGATTTGCAGATGACACTAAAATAGGTGGGATAGTAAGTTGCAATAAAGAAATAAGAAATTTACAAATGGATATGGATAGGTTAGGTGAATGGGCCAAAATTTGGCAGATGGAGTTTAACGTGGATAAGTGTGAAGTTCTCCATTTTGGTCTGAAAAATAGAAAGGCAAGTTATTATCTAAATGGAGAAAAACTTCAGAGTGCTTCAGTGCAGAGGGATCGGGGTGTCTTCGTGCATGAATCGCAGAAAACTAGTATGCAGGTGCAGCAGGTAATAAGGAAGGCAAATGGAATTTTGGCATTTATTACGAAAGGAATAGAGTATAAAAGTAGGGAAGTGTTGCTGCAACTGTACAAGGCATTAGTGAGACCGCACCTGGAGTATTGCGGACAGTTTTGGTCCCCTTACTTGAGGAGGGATGTAGTTGCATTGGAGGCAGTTCAGAGGAGGTTCACTAGATTGATTCCAGAGATGAGGGGTTTGTCTTATGAAGAGAGATTGAGCAGTTTAGGCCTTTACACTCTAGAGTTTAGAAGAATGAAAGGAGATCTAATTGAGGTCTATAAGATGATTAAGGGGATCGACAAAGTAGATGTAGAGAGGATGTTTCCACTGGTGGGGCAATCTGGAACAAGAGGTCATAGTTTTAGATAAGGGGTAGCAGATTTAAAACAGAGATGAGGAGAAATTACTTCTCTCAAAGGGTTGAGAGTCTGTGGAATTCACTACCTCAGACTGCAGTGGATGCCGGGATATTGAGTAAATTTAAGAAGGAGATAGACAGATTTTTAATTAGTAATGGGATGAAGGGCTATGGAGAATGGGCAGGAAAGTGGAATGGAGGCTGAGATGAGATCAACCATGATCGTATTGAATGGCGGAGCAGGCTCGAGCGGCTGAATTGCCACCTACTACTCTTAGTTCTTATCATGAAACCTTCCAATACTAGCGCTTCCGATAGGTCTTCCTTTTTCCTCAACCAAGGATACCCCCACCCCACCCCCGGTTGACAGGGCCCTCGACCTTGTCCGTTCTGTGTCACGCATTCTGTTCTAACTCCTTCCCCTCCCTCCCAGGGATCTGCACTGGGCTTTCTACGCTTTATCATTACATATCCACATTTGTGGATGACACGAAGTTAGACACAGTAAGGTGTGTAGATGGGAGTAGGAAGTTTTAAAGGGACTGAGAGACTAAGTGAGTTAGTGAAATTATGGCAGATGGAAGTCAGTGTGGCAAAATGTGAGGTCATCCATTCTTATATGAGAAAGACAAATTGGAATTACTTAATGTGGAGAGACTAGAAACTGTCCATATATACAATTCAGTAAAAGTTCATGCACAAGTACAAAAGTAACCAAAATACTGTTGACACGTTGGTCTTTATCTCAAGGGGATTGTAATCCAGGATGCTGCTTTGATTCGACTCCATCTGGAGTACAGTATTCAGTTTAGGATCCTGAACCTCAGGAAAGATATATTGGATTTGGAAGGGTTGCAATGCAGATTCATCAGAATGCTGGAATCTCAGAATCACGGAATCGTTACAGTGCAGAAGGAGGCCATTCAGCCCATCGTGTCCGCACTGGCTGTCTGAAAGAGCAATTCCCTCAGTTCCATTCCCCCGCCTTCTCCCCATAACTCTGCACATTCTTGCTTTTCTTATCACTGTCTAATTCCCTTTTGATTAGTCTTAAAGGGTTAATTTCTAAAGACAAGTTCATAAACTTGGTTCCTATTCCCTTACGTTTAGAAGGTTGAGGGGTGACCTGACTGAGGTGTTTAAAATTATAAAGGAATTCAATAGGTCGATGCAAAGAAACTGTGGGGAGAAATTCATTAATGTAGTGCCGTTTCTGGCAGCATAGCGCAGAGTTACCTCGATTCCGCAGGGGCGGGCAATGCCGCCAGCCGCTACCGATACAGTCTACGTGGCATTCTTTATCATTGAAGCACTAGAAGTGGCGCTATGAAAATTAATTTCTCCCCCTATTTCCTCTGGTGGGAGAATCCAAAACAGCAGGGCAGGGCATAACCTTCAACATAGAGCTAGGCTATTTAGCACTGAAATCGGGAAGTACATTTTCACACAAAAAGTAGTGGCGATCTGAAACACACTCTCACAAAAGGCTGTTGATGTTGGGCCCATTAAAACTTTACAAACTGAGATCAATAGATTTTTGTTGGGTAAGGGTATCAAGGGATATGAAACAAAGACAGATAAATGGAATGAAGGTAAAGATCAGCCATGATCTGACTTAAGTGGCAGAACAGGCTCAACGGGCTGTGGTCTTCTCCTGTGTTCTTACATATGTGGTGAAATATCTCTTTTGTACTGACGAATTCTATTTTCATGGTCGCCACCTTACATTTGTATAGTACTCCAGGAATAGCTGTGAACTTTCCAAGTCCGAGAGGAAAGAAATAAAGGGAACTGGATGGAGAAGGAAGGAAGAGATCAAAGGCATTATTGAAGTGATGGGTTTTCAGGAGACTTTGCTGTCTCTCTGTACATTTCAAAGTGATTTTAGTAGGGAATTCTGGAGGTTAAGTCATAAAGATTGAAAGATCAGGCTCTGATAAGAGCAGAGAGGATGGGAGTCGAGCAGTAAGCAGATGTCAGAAGATGCAGGCTGGGATGATTACCCATTGAGGGATTTCATAGCGAGTGCAAGGATCTTGAACAAAAGGCAAGTACTGTAGTTGCTGGAAATCTGAAATAAGAGCAGAAAATGCTGGATATACACAACAGCCTAGGTATTACCTGTGGAGAGAGAAACACAGTTAAAGTTTCAGGTTGATGACCTTCCGAAAGGGGTCTCTCCACAGATGCCGCTTAACCTGCTAATTCTTTCCAGCATTTTCTATCTTTTATTACAAGAATATGAAGTTGACTTGATGGGGCATTGGGATCCGAAGAGTCTGGGAAAGGTTGCGAGGAGGACTGATGGCTATGTGCAGCAGGAGACTCGGGCTGTAGAGTTCTTGATTGACTGAAGTTTACAAAGGATGGACACAGAAAAATCAGCGTGGAGAAAATTTGAGAAGTCAATCCATGTGGTTGCAGACATAGATGAGGGTTTGGAGAGCAGTAGAGGGAACGAATTAGGGGCATACGCATAGGGAGTGGAAGAATGCATTCTTAGTAATGTACTAAACACGGGATAGAAAGTTGAACAAAATGGTCAGATTGAGCTCTATTGAGTGCAGCCTCAGCAACCAGCAACACATGGATTCCATCAAGAACTGAACAAAATAGCTTCAATTTTGTGAACATTCAGCAGTACAAAGTTATGACTCATAGAGGATGATGCCACATTTGTATATATTGTGGTAGTTTCCTCTCTGGGCACAATTGGTGATCCGGGTGCAAATTGTGCCCAAAATTGTGCTAGTTTTGTGAAGTGTTTTTTTTTCCTTGTGTTTTTTGCCAAACTCATTTGCAGATTGCCAAACGCACAATCTGCCATGAACCAACTCAATCATTCGTGAATGCAATTTAAAAACACATTTGCTTTAAAAAAAATTTCATACATATCTTTCAATGTGGTAACTTGGTAGTTTTATTAATGCAGCTGAAAATGGGGTTATCACAAAAAAGCATTTTAATCTGTATCTAGTCAACTACCTGTGAGCAACCCGATTTCAAATAACTGAAAAAGACTTTTACAAGAAGTTAAACAGGACTTTTTGCTAGTTATACTTTGTACTGTAGTCAGTTCCTTAGTAAATTAACAAAAATTGTATTCAAAAGCTTTTAAAATGTTCGTATTAGTGTCCTTGTAATGTAAATGTAATTTTAGAACCTCCTCAAAGGCCTGCAAATTACAATTAGTGGAAACTTCCATTGGTGATTAATTCAAGCTGGGGGTGTGGCCACTTTTGTGGATGGGCCTGGCCTTTACCATGGTTTATTTTAAACTAGCGCAAAAGATCATGGCTATTCCAGTTGCACTGGTTTTGCTGATTTCAGGCGAATTGCTTTAAAAAAAAAATGTGTAACTGAACAGAAACTCCAAGCCATTTTCCGTTAAGCATATGCTGCTTTTAGTAGTCCTGTATACAACTGAGTGATTTTGTTCTAAGTTTGAAGATAAATTTTTTTTTGTGTAGGATCATGTGGGAAAAAGCTCAATTATTTCATTTTCAAAATATTGATTTTTTTTTTAACAAACTTCAGTAATATAATGGGTATCCACTCAAAAGATAAACTGTCTTAGTTTATGCTGTGTAGTTTTAGAATGCTATATTGTATTTGTAAGGGGAGAGCCAACTGTGTAACAGCCCCGACAAACAAATTTATCTGCAGCACCTGTGGAAGAGCCTGTCACTCTAGAATTGGCCTTTATAGCCACTCCAGGCGCTGCTCCACACACCACTGACCACCTCCAGGCGCTTACCCATTGTCTCTCGAGATAAGGAGGCCAAAGAATAGTATTTGCTCAAATGTTGATCTTCACATCTGTGCCATTGATTGTTTTGCAGCAGCACAATTGCGCCACCTCTGGTTCATTCTCAACTCTCTTAATTTTGGAAAGCATTTTGTGTTTTTTTAGTTGTTTGAATTGTACCTCCTAATGTGAATCGAGCGATATAGGAAATAGATTTGAAACTTTCATGATCTGCCACTTTCTTTGCTTAAGGACTATGCAAATGATTGCATGAACTTTTGTTGCAGGCCAAGGAGCTACCAACATACAAGGACAATGATTTTATTAATGATGGGCAAAAAATTTACATTGATGAAAGTAACAAAAAGATGTTCCTTGAAAAACTCAAGAAAGATGTTGAGGTAAGAAAAGAAAATAAGGATTGTGTAATTGCAGTTAACTATTTTAGAGTGTTTCTGCTACTATGCTTTAAATACATGAGACCATACAATAGTAACATGCAGGAAAGACCAGGTGGTACATCAAGTTCATTCTATACATGATGCCTGGACCATTATTATTAAACACTGCCTCGTTCCACAGCCATATAATTTCTGGGGAGAAGGAAAAAAAAAACCCAGGGCCCATCAGAGAAAAATAACTTCAGAAAATTCCTCTCTGACCCTCTCAGGCACTTGAAACCAGTCCAGACCATGTGTACATGAACCTTTGGTCCATTTACCTTCTATATGATGTGATCCTGTGCCCTAGCCAAGAACTTGTCCAGCTCCTTCTTGAAAAAGTCAGTACAAAGCACACAAGTCAGCAACTCAGTTCCAGGACTCACCATTTTCTGAGAAAGGAGAAACCACCTAACATCTAATATATTCCTATTTTTGTGTAGCTTAAAGGTATGTCCCTAGCCCCTGGTCCCCCCCCCCCCCCCCCAGTCTGTCAAACTGAAATAATCTATCAACAGATTATTTTTTATTGGTTCCTGGGATGTGGGTGTCGCTTGCTAGGCCAGCATTTATTACCCATCCCCAATTGCCCTTGAGAAGGTGGTGGTGAGCTGCCTTCTTGAACCGCTGCAGTCTATGTGGGGTAGGTACACCCACAGTGCTGTTAGGAAGGGAGTTGCCGGATTTTGACTTTAAATACCTCTATCAGGTTGCCTCCAAGTCTACACCATTCTAAAGTAAATAGACCCAGTTCTTATAGCCTATTTGAGTAACTAAGTTTCTTTGAGCTCGGAATCATTCTTGTAGCTCTCCTCTGAATCATTTCTCGGAATTGTTCTTGTAGCTCTCCTCTGAAGCTTTTCCAAGTCCACTATATCACCCACTATGTGAGGAACCAAATCTGGGCACAGTGCTCCAGATGCAGTCGAACTAACAGCATGTATAATGACAGAATGGTTTCCTTTGATTTGCTGTGGTTCAATCAGTACAATCTGTTTGCTTTGGCTACAGCTTCTCTGCATTGGTCATGAACTTTCAGTGATCTGTGCGCAATAACATCTAGATCCTTTTCTCAACTGCTTTCAATATTGTTCCCAGTAAATGATATGTGTTGGTCTTATCTGCATGTATGATGATGCATTTTTATAAGTTAAATGCCATTTACCATTGTTTGACCCATTCCCCTATTGCATCTAAATCCTTTTGCAGAAGATTGTGCTCCTCCCTTCATAAATTTTCTGCAAGCTTACAGACCACACCGCTGACACCACTGACCATGACTACTTACCTTAAAAGAAAATATTTTTCTTGACATTCCCTACTCCTTTGAAGCCCATTGGGAACAATACAAGCAAAGACTGGCATATTCTTGGACAATTATATTTCTCTAACAATTTACATATTATCTTTTCTGCACATATGCTAAAATATTTTCCATGAGCAGAAGCAATCGGGTGATAAGACGCAATATATTATGGAACAAGTTTATTGATGCCTGAGTCTTTCTCTTTGAATCAGTAGTGCAGTTGATGTGGTCTACTTGGATTTTAGCAAGGCTTTTGACAAGGTCCCACATTGCAGACTGGTTAAAAAAATAAAATCCCATGGGATCCAGGGAAATGCAGCTAGGTGGATGCAAAATTGGCTCCGTGGCAAGAAACAAAGGGTAATTGTTGACGGGTGTTTTAGCGACTGAAGGGCTGTTTCCAGTGGCGTTCTGCAGGGCTCAGTACTGGTGCCCTGCTTTTTGTGGTATATATTAACGATTTGGACGTAAATGTAGGGGCATGATCAAGAAGTTTGCAGACGACACAAAGATTGGCCATGTGGTAGATAGCGAGGAGGATAGCTGTAGGCTGCAGGAAGATATTGATGATCTGGTCAGATGGGCAGAAAAGTGGCAAATGGAATTCAGCCTGGAGAAGTGTGAGGTGATGCATTTGGGGAGGTCAAACAAGGCAAAGAAATACACGATTAATGGGAAAATACTGAGAAGTGTAGAGGAAGTGAGGGCCCTTGGAGTGAATGTCTACAGATTCCTGAAGATAGTAGGACAGGTTGATAAGGTGTTAAGGCGTATGGAATCCTTCCCTTTATTAGCTGAGGTATAGAATATAGAGTCATAGAGTTGTACAGCATAGAAACAGGCCCTTCGGCCCACCGCGTCCATGCCGACCATAATGCCTATCTATACTAATCCCACCTGCCTGCATTAATTCCATATCCCTCTATGCCTTGCTCATTCAAGTACCTGTCCAGATGCCTCTTAAATGTTCCTGCCTCCACCACCTTCTCTGGCAGCTCATTCCAGATACCCGCTATTCTTTGTGTGAAAAACGTACCCCTTTGATCCCCTTTAAACCTCCTCTCTCTCACCTTAAATCTGTGCCCTCTAGTTTTAGTCACCCCGACCATGGGAAACAGACTCTGGCTATCTACCTTATCTATGCCTCTCATAATTTTATATACCTCGATCATGTTCCCGCTCAGCCTCCTTCTTCGCTCCAGGGAAAACAGACCCAGACTATCCAACCTCTCTTTATAACTGAAGCCCTCCAAACCAGGCAACATCCTTATGAATCTTTTCTGCACCCTCTCTAGCTTAATAACATCTTTCCTGTAATGCGGCGACCAGAACTGCACACAGTACTCCAGGTGCGGCCTAACCAACGTTAAGTACAACCGTAACATGACGTCCCAACTCTTGTACTCAATGCCCTGGCTGATGAAGGCTATACGCATTCTTCACCACCCTGTCTACCTGTGTTGCCACTTTCAGGGAACTATGTACTTGCACCCCAAGGTCTCTCTGCTCACCAACACTCGCCAGGGCCCTGCCATTCACTGTATATGTCCTACCCTGGTTTAACTTCACAAAATGCATCACTTCACACTTGTCTGCATTAAATTCCATTTGCCAATCCCAGTATAAGAGCAAGGAGGTTATGCTGGAACTGTATAAATCATTGGTTAGGCCACAACTTGAGTACTGTGTGTAGTTCTGGTCACCTCATTACAGAAAGGATGTAATTGCACTAGAGAGGGTACAAATTTACAAGGATGTTGCCAGGACTGGAAAAATGCAGCTGTGAGGAAAGATTGGATAGGCTGGGTTTGTTCTCCTTGGAACAGAGAAGGCTGAGTGGAGATCTGATTGAAATCTACAAATTTTTGAGGGCCTGGATAGAGTGGAGGTGAAGGGTCACCATAGCAGAGAGGTCATGGACGAGTGATTGTTGGAAAAATTAGTGGGGAGATGATGAACACCTTTTCACCCAGAGGGTGATGGGGGACTGGAACTCACTGCCTGAAAGGGTAGTTGAGGCAGAAACCCTCAACTCATTCAAAAGGAGTCTGGATATGCACCTTACGTGCTGTAATCTGCAGGGCTACGGACCAAATACTGGAAGGTGGATCAGTTTTCGGCCGGCATAGACATGATGGGCAAAGTGGCCCCTTTCTGTGCCTTAAACTTTCTATGATTCTATCTCAATTGCTTTATTTCTGTATGCCATGGTGCATATGCTGTCTGCTGTTTCTTTACTGTCGAAATGATTATAATCAGAGGCTAGAATATAAACACAAGTTTGTGACCTAGGAATAGTTCGGATATAATTTTTGGGCACCACTTTGCCCCCCATCTGCCCCTCTAGATTTGCTTCCAGTGTGATAGAAGGTGTCATCACTGGTCTTATGGGCTCTGGCGATCGCTGGCAACTGACTCCCATGACTTGTGATCAATGTCACAGGACTTCATGTCGTGTTTGCAGACGTCTTTAAAGCGGAGACATGGACGGCCGGTGGGTCTGATACCAGTGACGAGCTCGCTGTACAATGTCTCCTTGGGGATCCTGCCATCTTCCATGCAGCTCATATGGCCAAGCCATCTCAAGCGCCGCTGGCTCAGTAGGGTGTATATGCTGGGGATGTTGGCCGCCTCGAGGATTATAACCATTTTTAATATGGACTTTAATTAGCCATTTAGCTGGTGAAAAATGGAGGTAACCTTCAGCATAAACAAAGTGTAACCTGCTCAATTGCATTTAGAGCTGGCACCAATTCTCTCTTCTCTTGGCATTTCTTTGCGGACGAAGATTTTGGGAAGGTTGTACTGATCGGTTGCAGGCCCACTAGTGGCTAGTCAGGCCTATCCATGACCGGCAGATTCTCCCACAGCAAGTTCAAGTGACAGTGTAGTCGCTGCTGGGATCAATTGGATCTATCCTTCTCTTTTTCTCTTTCATGCTGGTTCTTCGCTCTGTAGACCTCCTGATGTAGCATCTCCAGGCATCACGATCTGTGGCCTGTGCTTCCCACTGGCGATGGTCAATGTGGCACGCAGAGAGGGACTTCTTCAGGGAGACCTTGAAACGTTTGCGTGGAGCCCCTCTGTTCCTTATAACAGTCGTCAGCTCTCCATACAACACAATGTGACCCGCCCAACACAGTTGGCTTTGCAGGAGGATGGCCTGGATGCTGGTGATGTTGGCTATTTCCAGAACTTCAATGTTTGTGATGCGGTCCTGCCTTTGGATCTTGAGGATGCTGCAGAGGCAGCGCTGATGGAAGTGCTCTCGAAGGTGTACATGATGGCAGTATAGGACCCACAACTCGGTGCCAAACAGAAGGATGGTGAGGACTATGGCTTTGTACACTTTGAGTTTGGTCTGTGCTCTGAGGCTGTGGTCGACCGAATGTACTGCTGGCTTTTGAAAGCCTGTTGTCCACTTCCTTGTCTATGGTGGCATCAAACAAGATGACTCTCTCCAAATAAGTAAATTGCTTGATGGCATTCAGCTCGGTTCCCTCGATGACAATGCTTGGTGGTCTGTATTCCTCTTGACGTGCAGGCTGATGCAGGACTTCAGTTTTCTTTAAACTGATTTTTAGTCCGAAGAGTTGTGCCACCTCGGAAAAACAATGTTGTTGTACATTGCAGGTCTGACTGACTGTGGGCCAAGAGAGCACAGTCATTGGCAAAAAGAAGTTCACGGATGAGTTTTTCTTGTGTCTTTGTGCGAGACTGAAGATGCCTGAGGTTGAAAAGGCCTCCATCAGTCCAGAAGCGTACATAAACTCCCTCCTTAAGGTCTTCTGTTGCCTGCTGCAGCATCATGCTGAAAAAGATGGTGAATAAGGTTGGGGCCAGCACACATCCCTGCTTCACGCCATTGGAGATTTGGAAGGGACTCGAGAGGTTGCTGTTTTGCTTGACTTGTCCAAATTGATTTTCATGAAACTGCTTCACTATGACCAGGAACCTGGGTGGTCATCCAAGCTTTTCAAGGGTTTTTCAAAGTCCATCTCTGCTCACAGTGTCGAATGCCTTGGTGCGGTCTAGGAAAGTGACGTACAGGCCTTTGTTTTGCTTACAACACTTTTCTTGTAATTGTCTGAGTGTAAATACCATGTCTGTGGTGCCTCTGTTTGCTCTGAAACCACACTGGCTCTCTGGGGGGTTTTTTAGAATTAGAATATTACAGCGCAGTACAGGCCCTTCGGCCCTCGATGTTGCGCCGACCTGTGAAACCATCTGACCTACACTATTCCATTTTCATCCATATGTCTATCCAATGACCACTTAAATGCCCTTAAAGTTGGCGAGTCTACTACTGTTGCAGGCAGGGCGTTCCACGCCCCTACTACTCTCTGAGTAAAGAAACTACCTCTAACATCTGTCCTATATCTATCACCCCTCAACTTAAAGCTATGTCCCCTCGTGTTTGCCATCACCATCCAAGGAAAAAGACTCTCACTATCCAGCCTATCTAACCCTCTGATTATCTTATATGTCTCTATTAAGTCACCTCTCCTCCTCCTCCTCTCCAACGAAAACAACCTCAAGTCCCTCAGCCTTTCCTCGTAAGACCTTCCCTCCATACCAGGCAACATCCTAGTAAATCTCCTCTGCACCCTTTCCATAGCTTCCACATCCTTCCTATAATGCGGTGACCAGAACTGCACGCAATACTCCAGGTGTGGTCTCACCAGAGTTTTGTACAGCTGCAGCATGACATCGTGGCTCCGAAACTCGATTCCCCCTACTAATAAAAGCTAACACACCATATGCCTTCTTAACAGCCCTATTAACCTGGGTAGCAACCTTCAGGGATTTATGCACCTGGACACCAAGATCTCTCTGTTCATCTACACCACCAAGAATCTTCCCATTAGCCCAGTACTCTGCATTCCTGTTACTCCTTCCAAAGTGAATCACCTCACACTTTTCCGCATTAAACTCCATTTGCCATCTCTCAGCCCAGCTCTGCAGCCTATCTATGTCCCTCTGTACCCTACAACATCCTTCGGCACTATCCACAACTCCACCGACCTTAGTGTCATCCGAAAATTAACTAACCCACCCTTCTACACCCTCTTCCAGGTCATTTATAAAAATGACAAACAGCAGTGGCCCCAAAACAGATCCTTGCGGTACACCACTAGTGACTAAACTCCAGGATGAACATTTGCCATCAACCACCACCCTCTGTCTTCTTTCAGCTAGCCAATTTCTGATCCAAAGCTCTAAATCACCTTCAACCCCATACTTCCGTATTTTCTGCAAGAGCCTACCATGGGGAACCTTATCAAACGCCTTACTGAAATCCATATACACCACATCCACTGCTTTACCCTCATCCACCTGTTTGGTCACCTTCTCGAAAAACTCAATAAGGTTTGTGAGGCACGACCTACCCGTCACAAAACCGTGCTGACTATCGCTAATGAACTTATTCTTTTCAAGATGATTATAAATCCTGTCTCTTATAACCTTTTCCAACATTTTACCCACAACCGAAGTAAGGCTCACAGGTCTATAATTACCAGGGCTGTCTCTACTCCCCTTCTTGAACAAGGGGACAACATTTGCTATCCTCCAGTCTTCCGGCACTATTCCTGTCGACAATGACGACATAAAGATCAAGGACAAAGGCTCTGCAATCTCCTCCCTAGCTTCCCAGAGAATCCTAGGATAAATCCCATCTGGCCCAGGGGACTTATCTATTTTCACACTTTCCAAAATTGATAACACCTCCTCCTTGTGAACCTCAATCCCATCTAGCCTAGTAGTCTGAATCTCAGTATTCTCCTCGACAACATTTTC
The DNA here is from genome assembly GCF_036365525.1 of Heterodontus francisci. Lineage (NCBI taxonomy): Eukaryota > Metazoa > Chordata > Chondrichthyes > Heterodontiformes > Heterodontidae > Heterodontus > Heterodontus francisci. The sequence goes on along the minus strand of NC_090372.1, from coordinate 169,346,496 downwards.
TTTCTCTACTGTAAATACTGACGCAAAATATTCATTTAACACTTCCCCTATCTCCTCTGATTCCACACACAACTTCCCACTACTATCCTTGATTGGCCCTGTTCTAACTCTTATCATTCTTTTATTCCTGATATACCTATAGAAAGCCTTAGGGTTTTCCCTGATCCTATCCGCCAATGACTTCTCGTGTCCTCTCCTTGCTCTTCTTAGCTCTCCCTTTAGATCCTTCCTGGCTAGCTTGTAACTCTCAAGCGCCCTAACTGAGCCTTCACATCTCATCCTAACATAAGCCGCCTTCTTCCTCTTGACAAGCGCTTCAACTTCTTTAGTAAACCACGGCTCCCTCGCTCGACAACTTCCTCCCTGCCTCACAGGTACATACTTATCAAGGACACGCAGTAGCTGCTCTTTGAATAAGCTCCACATTTCGATTGTTCCCATCCCCTGCAGTTTCCTTCCCCATCCTACGCATCCTAAATCTTGCCTAATCGCATCATAATTTCCTTTCCCACTGCTATAATTCTTGCCCTGCGGTTTCTACCTGTCCCTGCCCATCGCTAAGGTAAACCTAACCGAATTGTGATCACGATCACCAAAGTGCTCACCTACATCTAAATCTAACACCTGGCCGGGTTCATTACCCAGTACCAAATCCAATGTGGCATCGCCCCTAGTTGGCCTGTCTACATACTGTCAGAAAACCCTCCTGCACACACTGGACAAAAACTGACCCATCTAAAGTACTCGAACTATAGTATTTCCAGTCAATATTTGGAAAGTTAAAGTCCCCCATAACAACTACCCTGTTACTCTCGCCCCTGTCGAGAATCATCTTCGCTATCCTTTCCTCTACATCTCTGGAACTATTTGGAGGTCTATAAAAGACTCCCAACAGGGTGACCTCACCTCTCCTGTTTCTAACCTCGGCCCATACTACCTCAGTAGACGAGTCCTCAAACGTCCTTTCTGTCGCTGTAATACTCTCCTTGATTAACAATGCCACACCCCCCCCCTCTTTTACCATCTTCTCTGTTCTTACTGAAACATCTAAATCCCGGAACCTGCAACATCCATTCCTGCCCCTGCTCTACCCATGTCTCCGAAATGGCCACTACATCGCGATCCCAGGTACCAACCCATGCTGCAAGCTCACCCACCTTATTCCGGATGCTCCTGGCGTTGAAGTAGACACACTTTAAACCAGGTTCTTGCTTGCCAGTGCCCTCTTGCGTCCTTGTAACCTTATCCCTGACCTCACTACTCTCAACATCCTGTACACTGGAACTACAATTTAGGTTCCCATCCCCCTGCTGAATTAGTTTAAACCCCCCCGAAGAGCACTAACAAATCTCCCCCCCAGGATATTGGTACCCCTCTGGTTCAGGTGAAGACCATCCTGTTTGTAGAGGTCCCACCTACCCCAGAAAGAGCCCCAGTTATCCAGGAAACCAAAACCCTCCCTCCTACACCATCCCTGCAGCCACGTGTTCAACTCCTCTCTCTCCCTATTCCTCGCTTCGCTATCACGTGGCACGGGCAACAACCCAGAGATAACAACTCTGTTTGTTCTCGCTCTAAGCTTCCACCCTAGCTCCCTGAATTTCTGTCTTAAATCCCCATCTCTCTTCCTACCTATGTCGTTGGTGCCTATGTGGACCACGACTTGGGGCTGCTCCCCCTCCCCCTTAAGGATCCCAAAAACACGATCTGAGACATCACGAACCCTGGCATCCGGGAGGCAACATACCAACCGTGAGTCTCTCTCGTTCCCACAGAACCTCCTATCTGTTCCCCTAATTATGGAGTCCCCAATGACTAATGCTCTGCTCCTCTTCCCCTTTCCCTTCTGAGCAACAGGGACAGACTCTGTGCCAGATACCTGTACCCCATTGCTTACCCCTGGTAAGTCGTCCCCCGCAACAGTATCCAAAACAGTATACCTGTTGTTGAGGGAAACGGCCACAGGGGATCTCTGCACTGCCTGCTGGTTCCCTCTCCTTCCCCTGACGGTAACCCATCTACCTACTTCTTTTACCTGAGGTGTGACTACCTCCCCATAACTCCTCTCAATAACCCCCTCCGCCTCCCGAATGATCCGAAATTCATCCAGCTCCAGTTCCCTAACGCGGTTCTCGAGGAGCTGGAGTTGGGTGCACTTCCCGCAGATGCAGTCAGCAGGGACACTCTTGGCGACCCTTACCTCCCACATTCCGCAGGAGGAACATACAACTGCCTTAACTTCCATTCCCACTATTCTAAATTCCCAACAAATCTACTGAAAAACCAAAAAAAAAATGTCAGAACTTGTTAGGTTAGCAATCCAACGGACAGAACTTCTTAAATTTCTTCTGCAATGGAAGGCACAAGTCTGTTCGGAAGTATTCTAGCCAGGATCTTCCCAGCAATAGAAAGGAGGGTGATCCCACAGTAGTTGGAGCAGTCTGATTTTTCTCATTTGTTTCTCTTCTGCATTTACTTAAGTTCATTCTGCATTATAACCATTTTTAATATGGACTTTAATTAGCCATTTAGCCAGTGAAAAATGGAGGTAAGCTTCAGCATAAACAAAGTGTAATCTGTTCAACTGCATTTAGAGCTGGCACCAATTCTCTCTTTCAATGAACTGTAAAATACCAAAGTACAAATTAAATGTGTGTTGTGACATGTGGTTTTTATGATGACTATTGATCTGTGGCACTTGTGGGATTTTAAATAAATGGCTAACTCATTGGAAATAAACAAAATTCCAATGCACATTCAAAATGCAAATGAATCATATTGTGGCTTTGCATTTTTACAAAAGATTTTGGGCAGATGCAACTTCAGAGCATAAGAAAAATAAGGAATGAGCGAAAAGTCATCTGGCTATTGAAGCTCATTCCTCTGGTATATTAACTGCCTCATTATGGCATCTGAAAATTATAGCTGTTTGATGTACTTCCACTAGATGCAATTTACTCAGTAATCCAGCACTGAAGGAGACACGATCATTAATCATTATGTGAGAATCATCAAATGAGGTTCATCACATCTTGAGAATGTAGAACACACTGTCAGTTTCTTCTGCATTGACATTTGTCTGCACAATATTAAAATCCTTCATAAAATGAAAACCTTATGTTATGAATAATGGTAATTTTGGTATTGTGAACCACATAAATTATGGTCTTAAATTGATTTAAACCCATCAATTAAAAGCACTGCTTTGAAATCACTTGTTAGGTTTCTGTTATATTCTCCATGTAATGAGAATTGAATTCCTTTTATATATAAGTTTAAGAAATAAGTGCGCACATTTTATGCACAAATTATTTTAGAACGTTCAAAGTATATGTTACATCAGGTTACTGTTGTATGATTGCCTTTAAGAGTGATGTCCTTTGAGATTTTAGTATGCTAATGAGCTAAGTACCAGGCTGTAGTCATGCGACTCATGAGCCAGCGTCACTCTGCAACTGTAACAGCCAGAGTAAGATTCTTTAAATAGTTAGCTCTGTACTGTACATAATAGCTCAGCAGTTGATAAACCTGTTTGCGATCTTCAACCAACTGAACTCCACGCATCTCATTTATGTTGCATCAGACAACATAAAGAACCAATTACATGGTGGCAGCTGTGGTGAGAAGACAAAGTCTAAGTTGAAGACCACAGGAAAACAACTTTAAAAATGACCCCTTCCTACAGCCACTAGAGAGTAAGTTTAAAAAAAATACTGGCTCAAAACAGTGGGGAAAAAAGGAACTTGCCTCAAGCTGTAGATGACAGAGCACAGAACGACAGGCTGCAAGTAAATCGGGTGAGTCATTGTACCGACGGTCGAGGGATGCTGGCTTAAAAGAAAAACAAGCTTTGAAATCATTAAAAAGCTGATTTTTTCTTTCCAGAGCCTTTGCAAAAAAAAAAAGACCCCACTCCTCTCTCTGGCTCGACGCCATCAAAGGGGACATCCCATTGCAAAAGCGCGGGAAACCCCCAATCACTGCTCAGCTTCATCCACGCAGGCAATGTTTTTTAAATAATCGCATTAAACCACTCAAGCGTGAATAAGAGCTTCCATTCACAAAGCCACAGCTATAAAAAATACCATTAAACCACTCGAACGTGAAGAACATAAACTCTAGCAAAAAAAGCCATTGAACTGCCTAGTGAACAGCTGTGTAACAGACCAGCTTAAGTGCTGAAAGCAAGATAAACCGAGCACTTTGAAACACCTGCTCCTCTCCATCAAAGTAGCTACTCTGAATAACAGAGTTTCTTAAAAGGGAAACAGCACTGAGTCATAGAACAAGTCTTAAAGCAAGTTTTAAAACAAAAGAACAGCAGGAAGATGGATACCAAATTTCTCAGCATGAACTGGAAGGTCACGGATATCCTATCCGAGTTCAAACAGTATCTGCAAGCACGAGATGCAGCCAAACGTATCGGTGTGATAACCAAGTCGAAAAGAGCAAGCAAGCCATGTGGTAAGTATGGTTGGTCCCACTCACTGCAAAGTTGTTGTGCATTTCAAGACCTGTGTAAGGCGTACAGTGCAAAAGGATACTGGGCCCGCCTATGCAACAAATCTGGCCCCAAAGATGCAGCCAGAAGTCACAGTAGGATAAAATCAAACAAACAGACATGGCAACAACAGCAAGGAAAGTACCAGAAACCTGCATAAACGCAAGCCGCTACACGAAGTCCACAGTGAAAGAGACCTGAGACCAGACTCAACAAGAAATAATTCTCAGTGAAAAGGTGAACAGGCATTGCACATGGTGAACCTGACACATCATGTAGATGAAGTCAAACAAATGGAAGCTTTTGCCATCATTAACATCACATGCCCAAGAAAGCTGGCAAACATACACTCGCTTAAATTGACACTGGAGCTAGTGCAAATATCCTACCAGTCCGAATCCTGAAGAATATGTACCGGAGTCATTGGAAATCAATGATACAACTGACAACTACAAAGTTATCCGCATACAATGGATCACCCATCCTTTGCAGTGGCACACGAGGAATTAATAATGGAAAAGGTTGACAGGAAATGCATGCACATGTATGATATTTATTTTAGATAATAGTTTTTATGTATGGTATGTATTTATATACAAAATGATTCCTGACAATGCAGCCGGCCGCTGACGTCATCAGGCTGCTCCAAGATGAGCACATGGGCTCCTGCTCTCTGCGCGTGCGCAGCGTTCCGATTTGCCAGGACTGTTTAGCGCATGCGCCAACAACGTCATCACGTAACATGTACATCTTCGTGCAACGCACCTGGTTGGCTCCGCTCCGCCCCCACCCCGCCGCGCTCTCTGGCCGCTCTGCCCCCCCACGACTCTCACCCCTCCCCTCCCCAACTACTCCGCCGCTCTCTCTCGCACCCCCCCCCCCCTCCCACCGCGCCGCTCTCTCCGGCCATTCCACTCTCTTTCCACCCCCCCCCCCAAACACCTCCGGCCACTCCGCTCCCCCCCACCCCGCCACTCTCTTCGGCCGCTCCACTCCACCTCCATCCTGCCACTCTCTTCGGCCGCTCCGATCCCCCCTCACCCCGCCGGTCTCTCCCCCACCCTACCCCGCCGGTCTCTCCCCCACCCTACCCCGCCGGTCTCTCCCCCACCCCGCCTCTTCCCCCGCCCCCGGCTCTCCCCCGCCTCCCGCTGTCTCCCCCAATCCCTCCAGACGCTAGCTCAAGGCGGCGCCGCTTCCCTCCTCTCTGCCACATGCTCCTACATCACCTTCTTAGGGCGGTGCGGTGCGGGAAGGAAGCAGGAGGCAGAGAGCGAGGGGCCAGAGCGGAATGGCACTGAAAACAATTAGAATTCTGCAGCACTGTCAGAGGTGCTGTACTTTCGATTTCTATTGCGTGCTGCCATAGGTTTGCTTTGTCATTCTGTGATTATTTGAGCAGCGCCATGTTTAGTCCTGGCAGCTGCCTTAACGTCGCAGACTGTGACGTTTAAGTGGAACAGGCTGAATTTGCGCATGTGCCAGTACAGCGCCACCTAGTGGTTGCATTGTCAGCAAATGTAGCCATTTATATATCCTCGTATATGCTGCTTGTGAAAATGTAGGCATGCATTTCCTATCTAGTGCATTTCAAATGCCCATCACACTACAAAGGTAACATACTCCCAAATGGAAATTTCTTGCAAAGTCACCGCCATTCCCCCACTTCCCCCAATCATGTAACCAAGGTAGCAATTTGGAATGTACAGGCAAAGTCTCCAATCAAAGAAAATATCAGAGGTTCTTCAATTGACTCTAAGCTCACACATTTGTATCAATTAGACTATTGTAGCCTTAAAGGGAGACATCACAGCACTTATAACAGCAGAATAAATTGTGTTTTTATATGCTTCAGTGTTTCTGTCTTTATAAATCGTGCATCTGACTTTCTGCAAGTATGACCATGGAACCCCTGTAATTTCACCAAAACTTGATTCTATGATTCTATACCTATGCACTTCAGAATCACAGAGTAATACAATGCATTAAAGACACCTGACCTGTCAACCTAATCCCATTTGCCAGCATTTGGCCCATAGCCTTGAATGTTATGATGTGCCAAGTGCTCATCCAGGTACTTTTTAAAGGATGTGAGGCAACCTGCCTCTACCACCCTCAGGCAGGGCATTCCAGACCGTCACCACCCTCTGGGTAAAATATTTCTTCCTCAAATCCCCCTTAAACCTCCTGACCCTCACCTTAAACTTGTGTCCCCTCGTAACTGACCCTTCAACTAAGGGGAACAGCTGCTCCCTATCCACCTTGTCCATGCCCCTCATAATCTTGTACACCTCAATCAGGTCACCCCTCAGTCTTCTCTGCTCCAGCGAAAACAACCCAAGCCTATCCAACCTCTCTTCATAGCTTAAATGTTCCATCCCAGGCAACATCCTGGTGAATTGCCTCTGCACCCCCTCCAGTGCAATCATATCCTTCCTATAATGTGGCGACCAGAATTGCATACAGTACTCCAGCTGTGGCCTTACCAAAGTTCTATACAACTCCAACATGACCTCCCTGCTTTTGTAATCTATGCCTCGATTGATAAAGGCAAGTGTCCCATATGCCTTTTTCACCACCCTATTAACCTGCCCTTCTGCCTTCAGAGATCTATGGACAAACACGCCAAAGTCCCTTTGTTCCTCGGAACTTCCCAGTGTCAGGACATTCATTGAATACTTCCATGTCACATTACTCCTTCTGAAGTGTATCACCTTACACTTTTCAGGGTTAAATTCCATCTGCCACTTTTCTGCCCATTTGACCATCCCGTCTATATCTTCCTGTAACCCAAGACACTCAACCTCACTGTTAACCACTCGGCCAATTTTAGTGTCATCCGCGAACTTACTGATCCTAACCCCACATAGTCACCTTTGTCGTTTATATAAATGACAAACAATAGGGGACCCAGCACAGATCCCTGTGGTACGCCACTGGACACTGGCTTCCAGTCACTAAAACAGCCGTCTGTCATCACTCTCTGTCTTCTACAGCTAAGCCAACTTTAAATCCACCTTATCAAGTTACCTTGTATCCCATGTGCATTTGCTTTCTTGATAAGTCTCCCATGTGGGACCTTGTCAAAGGCTTTGCTGAAATCCATGTAAACTACATCAACTGCACTACCCTCATCTACACACCTGGTCACATGCTCAAAAAATTCAATCAAATTTGTTAGGCATGACCTCCCTCTGACAAAGCCATGCTGACTATTCCTAATCAAATTTTGCCTCTCCAAGTGGAGATAGATTCTCTCCTTCAGAATTTTCTCCAATAGTTTCCCTACCACTGACGTGAGACTCACTGGTCTGTAGTTCCCCAGCTTATCTCTACAACCTTTCTTTAAATAGTGGAACCACATTAGCTGTTCTCCAGTCCTCTGGCACCTCCCCCGTGGCCAGAGAGGAATTAAAACGTCCTTTCTATTGTACTCCAGGTGCCCATCACACATTGTCAATTGCAAATCTCTGTGCTGTACTTTTTATGTTTTACATAATTTTCTTTCGGAAGAGAAAATACAGATGCCACAATATATACAGCCCCCATTAGCCCTGAATGAAACCCCATTGTTTATCTAATCAACTAGAAATTATAACCTTAAAGGGACATACACCTATAATTTAGCAGAAGATTATTACATTGTTTTTTACATTGTAATGTTAGTCCTGTTCTGGAAGCAAACCAGGCCAGTAATTTTTTTATTCATTTATGGGATGTGGGCAGTGCTGGCAAGGCCAGCATTTATTGCCCATCTCTAATTGCCCTTGAGAAGGTGGTTCGTATTCATACATATAGAAATATCTTCTAATCCACCTTGGATGTGGGCGTGGTGCCAGAGAACTGGAGAGTTGCAAATGTTGCAGCCCTATTCAGTAAAGGGGAATGTAATAAACCAGGTATAACTGACCAGTCATAATGTTGGGGGTGGGGAAACTTGTAGAAATGATAATCTGGGACAAAATTAATTGATAGTTGGAACAACATGAGTTAATCAATGACAGCCAGCACAAATTTGTTAAAGGCAAATAGTGTTTGACTAACTTGATTCCATTTTTTGCATGTAGTAATGGAGAAGGTTCTTGAGGATCGTGTGATTGATGTGTATATGGATTTTCAAAAGGAGTTTGATAAAGTACCACCTAATAAACTTGTAAACAAAATTGAAGCCCATGAGATTAAAGGGACAACATGGATATGAAATTGGCTACGCTACAGAAAGCAGAGTATAGTGGTAAATGGACATGGGCATAATTTCAATGTTTGCAATTGACAAATTGAGAAGTTATACACAGTGAGGAGATGGTAGCAAACTTCAGGAGGACATAGAGTGGTGAAATGGGCAGATGCAGATGAAATTTAATGCAGAGAAGTGAGAAACGTGCGGTTTGAAAAGGATGAGGAGAGCCAATATAAATTAAATGTTACAGTTGTAAAAGGGGGTGCAGGAACAGAGAGACCTGGGGGTTTGTGTACAAAAATCTTTGAAGGTGTCAAGACAAGTTGATAAGGATGTTTTTGAGAAAAAGCATACAGGATCCTTGGCTTTGTAATAGAGGCATTGGGTACAAAAGCAAGGAAGTTATGCTAAACATTTATAAATCACTGGTTAGGGCTCAGCTGGAGGATCATGTCCAATTCTGGATACCACACTTTAGAAAGCACTTGGATAGGGTGCAGAGGAGATTTACTAGAATGGTACCAGGGGTGAAGGAGATGAGAAGCTGGGAATGTTCTCCTTACTGAGAAAACTGGGGAAATTTAATTGAGGCAGTAAAAATCATGAAGGATTTTGATAGAGTAGATAAAGAGAAACTGATCCCATTGGCTGAATGGTCAGTAACCAGAAGACATACAGTTAAGGTAATTGGTAAAAGAGGCAGAGGTGAGATGAGAAATTATTTTTACGCAGCGATTTATTATGAATGTACTGCCTGAAAGTGTAGCGGAGGAAGATTCAGTAGTAATTTTCAAAAGGGAATTGGATGCATACTTAAAGGAGAGAAATATGCAGGTCTTTGGGGAAACAGCAGGGGAGTGGAACTAATTGGTAGCTCTTTCAAAAACTCAGCACAGGCATGATGGATTGAATGGCCACTTTCTGTACTGCAAGATTCTGTGGGCTGGACTTTGTTGCACAGGCGGGGCTTCTGGCGCCAGGCAAAAAAGGCAAAGGGAACCCCGCCTCGGCCTTTCGGAGCACCCCCAGTGCGATTTTTTTTTTTTTAATTCTTTCATGGCATGTGGGTGTTACTGGCAAGGCCAGCATCTGTTGCCCATCCCTGATTGCCCTTTGAACTGAGGGGTTTTCTAGGCCATTTCAGAGGGCAGTTAAGAGTCAATCACATTGCTGTGGGTCTGGAGTCACATGTAGGTCAGACCAGGTAAGGACAGCAGATTTCCCTCCCTAAAGGACATTAGTGAATCAGATGGGTTTTTACAACAATCGATTGTTTCTTGGTACCATTACTGAGACTAGCTTTCAATTCCAGGTTTTTATTAATTAATTGAATTTAAATTCCACCAGCTGCTGGTATCCCGCCTCCAAGAGCTGCCAGCCAATCATGGGGCCGGCAGCTCAGTAGTGCAGGCAGCGCCACCAGGAATGGTGGCCATTGCCAGTGCTGCAAGGGGCCTCGAACCCAGGCCCAGCGCTGGAGCCCGAATCCAAGGTGAGTGAGCGGGGTCGCTGGGGCCAGTCTGGCAGGCCCCGGTGGGAGGGGGGAGGGAAGAGTGGGTATTTAGTGTAGAGGGAGGGGGGTTAACAGAGGTGCAGTTTATCTCAGCAGAGACCCTCTGTGGGCCACACATAGTCCAGGGAGGAGGCCACCCCTCACCCCCATCAAGCCCACAGGGAGATCGCCTCGTTTTACTGGGCAACCTCTCTGAATGCGGAGGTTCCACCACCGCCCCCCCCCCCCCCGCCGCTGCTTAAATCCCAGCAACGGCAGGAAGAGGCCCTTTAGTGGCCGGTAATAGACCACTTAAGGGTCTCGTGACCTCTTGTCGGGAAGGCTGTCTTCGGCTTTTCCTGCCCTCGACAAAATTGCGTTGCAGTGGTGAGGCGACGGGACCTCCACGTCCCCCCACCTCCCTTCACAATTCTATGGGGCCTCCCTGCCTCTGAACCGTTGCCGGAGGCCCATAAAATTCAGTCCTATGATCCTAATTGTAAAAATCCTTTTTAAAAAAGTTTATTTCATAACTGCACTTACTACACTTACAACTGTACTATTCTGTTTAGTTGGTTGTAACTTACTTTTCTCTGGGTATCTGGGTCAAAAGTACCAGGGCTGAGAGTCAATCAAGTGGTGTGAGTGATGCTTTCAGGTGTGTGAGAAGAAATTTGCAACAAAGAAATGTGTTACAGGTGGTAAGTAACAACTTGAACTGTGCAAAAGATATATGATACGGATGGATATATTTTGTCTGTCAGTTTGCTTATTGATTAAACTTGTTTTTCATTTCTAATTAGTTACTTTCTATTTGAAAGTTCACCAGTCATATTGTGCAAAACATTTCTTCCTTTTCACCCCCAACCTGCCCATCAAAAAAATTCCATCCAGTCTCATTGCAGGGAAAGTAATTTCTCCCGAGTTACAACTGCCTGAACATACTCTACCCACGTTCTGACTGAGAAAAATCTTTTAATAAGAGTGTTGCATCAAGTATATATTGTGAAATGAGTGAAATATCATAGGTTTTAAGGAATAAAGCAGACAGGCATTATCTGGATAAACCTGAAATTCCATTTACAAAATAACGATGTAAGAGTACTTGGCCTTTCAGAAGCTTTCGATAACAATTAAGGAATTTGCCCAGCGTTCCAGTCTTCTTTGTTTCCCTCCTTGGCCTGTCTGCACTTCAGCTGCACTCTATCTCTCGGCTTTGAATATCCTTCTGGATGCTTCACCTCCATCTCTGTGCTCCAACCTTCAAAAAAGTTGTAACCCAAGGTTTTACCAGATGCACAGCCTAACATCATCCCTTACCCATGAGCAATGACAAAGGAGATCTGTTTGCATAAATATACAATAAATGCAATTCTTTGTATCTCTAGCTGGTAGGAAGTTAATTGAGCATTTAATTACCATTAATTCCTTGTCTGAGGCTGTACTGTAGTAATCATGGATTGAATTTCTTGAGTTATTTTATATACTAAAATAAGACTGAGAGCAATTGGTAGTTTTTATTTCATTGCCTCTAATCTTAACCCATGATTACATTTTCCTGTTTCTCTCCTCTTAAGACTTTAACTCATATTGGGTGCAGTTCTACATGTAGCTGACACCATTCGATTGGTCATTCTTCACGAGCCTAGACATTAAGTGTTGACAGGCTGTTCACACCTGGGTAGCATAATGGGCAAGCCAGATCATGTCCTCCCAGTGGGAATTTGCATCATGAGTTACCAGCTAGGATTCATTCAAGAGTGAGAAGCTTGACTGATATTTTCCTCTCTCAAGCCCAGAGGAATTCATAACAAATGTAGTGGCTCTATTTTAATGTGATAAATATGTAGTTTTTTTTATTCTTCAAGGTGCATGAATATCATTTTTGCAGTTTTGCTTATTAACAACAAAGAAAGAACAAAGAACAGTACAGCACAGGAACAGGCCATTCGGCCCTCCAAGCCTGTGCCAATCTTGATGCCTGCCTAAACTAAAACCTTCGGCACTTCCGGGGCCCATATCCCTCTATTCCCATCCTATTCATGTATTTGTCAAGATGCCTCTTAAACGTCGCTATCGTACCTGCTTCCACCACCTCCCCTGGCAGCAAGTTCCAGGCACTCACCACCCTCTGTGTAAAGAACTTGCCTCGCACATCCCCTCTAAACTTTGCCCTTCACACCTTAAACTATGTCCCCTAGTAACTGACTCTTCCACCCTGGGAAAAAGCTTCTGACTATCCACTCTGTCCATGCCGCTCATAACTTTGTAAATCTCTACCATGTCGCCCCTCCACCTCCGTCATTCCAGTGAAAACAATCCGAGTTTATCCAACCTCTCCTCATAGCTAATGCCCTCCAGACCAGGCAACCTCCTGGTAAACCTCCTCTGTACCCCCTCCAAAGCCTGCACGTCCTTCTGGTAGTGTGGCGACCAGAATTGCACGCAATATTCTAAGTGTGGCCTAACTAAGGTTCTGTACAGCTGCAGCATGACTAGCCAATTTTTATACTCTATGCCCTGACCGATGAAGGCAAGCATGCCGTATGCCTTCTTGACTACCTTATCCACCTGCGTTGCCACTTTCAGTGACCTGTGGACCTGTACGCCCAGATCTCTCTGCCTGTCAATACTCCTAAGGGTTCTGTCATTTACTGTATACCTCCCACCTGCATTAGACCTTCCAAAATGCATTACCTCACATTTGTCCGGATTAAACTCCATCTGCCATTTCTCCGCCCAAGTCTCCAACCGATCTATATCCTGCTGTATCCTCTGACAATCCTCATCATTATCCACAACTCCACCAACCTTTGTGTCGTCCGCCAACTTACTAATTATAGTTTATAATTCTAATTATAACTTATAGTTATGAGTACCTTTAAATGTGATTTTCACATTCTATAATGTTACTTTAGTTCCTTGCTCAGCTGAAGATCATGGACTACAGTCTTCTGGTTGGTATTCATGATGTCGAGCGAGCTGAACAGGAAGAAATGGAGTTTGAGGATGAGGAAGATGAAGGAGAAAGTGATGGGGCTGGAGCCTATACAACTGGATCATGTGGAACGCCTCCAGATAGCCCTGGAAATATACTGAACAGTTCAAGACCATTAGCACCTGGTGAATTTGACCCAACTATTGATGTGTATGCCATAAAAAGCCATGAAAGTAAGTAATCATTTACATTTTCTAAACATAATAAAACACACAAAATAATAAAGGATACAAGTCGTTTCCAATGACTATAACAAAATAGTTGTTGGCATTAATGTATTGATGCAATTTACTCAAAAAAAAAAAGAGCTTCATTGTCAGTATAATAGAGTAATTTACAGCACAGAAGGAGGCCGTTTGGCCCTTCGTGTCCATACTGACTCTCCACAGAGCTATGCTGTCAGTCCCACTCCCCGGACCGATCTTTTTAGCCCTGCAAGTCTCTTTCTCTCAGGTGGCCATCAACTTCCTTTTGAAGTCTTTTTTTAAAATTCATTCATGGGATGTGGGCATTACTGGGTAGGACAGCATTTATTGCCCATCCCTAATTGCCCTTGAGAAGGTGGTGCTGACCCATCTTCTTGAACTGCTGCAGTGCATGTGGAGTAGGTACACCCACAGTGCTGTTAGGAAGGGAGTTCCAGGATTTTGACCCAGTGACAATTATAGTTCCAATTCAAGATGGTGTGTGGCTTGGAGGGGAACTTACAGGTGCTGGTGTTCCCATGCATCTGTTGCCCTTGTCCTTTTACGTGGTAGAGGTTGTGGGTTTGGAAGGTGCTGTCTCTAAGGAGCCTTGGTGCGTTGCTGCAGTGCATCTTGTAGATGGTACACACTGCTGCCACTGTGCATCAGTGACAGAGGGTGTGAATGTTTGTGAATGGGGTGCCAATCAAGCGGGCTGCTTTGTCCTGGATGGTGTTGAGATTCTTGAGTGTTTTTGGAGCTGCACGCATCCAGGCAAGTGGAGAGTATTCCATCACACTCCTCACTTGTACCTTGTAGGTGGTGGACAGGCTTTGAGGAGTCAGGAGGTGAGTTACTGGCTGCAGGATCCCTAGCTGCTGAACTGTTCTTGTAGCCATGGTATTTATGTGGCTACTCCATTTCAGTTTCTGGTCAATGGTAACCCCCAGGATGTTGATAGTGGGGGATTCAGTGATGGTAATGCTATTGATTGTCAAGGGGAGATGGTTAGATTCTCTCTTGTTTGGCATGGTCATTGCTTGGCACTTGTGTGGTGCGAATGTTACTTGCCACTTAACAGCCCAAGCCTGGATATTGTCCAGGTCTTGCTGCATTTCTACACGGGCTGCTTCAGTATCTGAGGAGTCACGAATTGTGCAGTCATCAGCAAACATCCCCACTTCTGACCTTATGATTGAAGGAAGGTCATTGATGAAGCAGCTGAAGATGGTTGGGCCGAGGACACTACCCTGAGGAACTCTGCTGTGATGTCCTGGAGCTGAGATGATTGACCTCCAACAGCCATGACCATCTTCCTTTGACACCAACCAGTGGAGAGTTTTAGCCCTGATTCCCATTGACTGCAGTTTTGCTAGGGCTCCTTGATGCCATACTTGGTCAAATGCTGCCTTGATGTCAAGGTCAGGAGCTGAGTGAACCCAAACTGAGCATCACTGAGCAGGTTATTGCGAAGCAAGTGCCACTTGATAGCACTGTCGATGACACCTTCCATTGCTTTAGTGATAATCGAGAGTAGATTGATGGGGCGGTAATTGGCTGGGTTGGATTTGTCCTGCTTAATCATCTGTGCTTCCATTACCCTTGTTGGCAGTGAGTTCCAAGTCATTACCACTCGCTGTGTAAAAAAAAAAAAGTGCTTCATCATATTCTCTCTGCATCTTTTGCCCAAAACCTTCAATCTGTGTCCTCTGGTCCTTGTACCACTTGACAATTGGACAGCTTTTCCCTGTCTAACTTATCGAAGCCTGTCATAATCCTGTATACTTCTATTAAATCTCCCCTCAATCTCCTTTGTTCTAAGAAGAACAAAGAACAGTACAGCACAGGAACAGGCCATTCGGCCCTCCAAGCCTGCGCCAATCTTGATGCCTGTCTAAACTAAAACCTTCTGCACTTCCGGAGATCCGTATCCCTCTATTCCCATCCTATTCATGTATTTGTCAAGATGCCTCTTAAACGTCGCTGTCGTACCTGCTTTCACCACCTCCCCCAGCAGCAGGTTCCAGGCACTCACCACCCTCTGTGTAAAGAACTTGCCTCGCACATCCCCTCTAAACTTTGCCCCTCTCACCTTAAACCTATGTCCCCTAGTAACTGACTCTTCCACCCTGGGAAAAAGCTTCTGACTATCCACTCTGTCCATGCCGCTCATAACTTTGTAAATCTCTATCATGTCGCCCCTCCACCTCCGTCGTACCAGTGAAAACAATCCGAGTTTATCCAACCTCTCCTCATAGCTAATGTCCTCCAGACCAGGCAACGTCCTGGTTAACTTCTTCTGTACCCTCTCCAAAGCCTCCACATCCTTCTGGTAGTGTGGCGACCAGAATTGCACGCAATATTCTAAGTGTGGCCTAACTAAGGTTCTGTACAGCTGCAGCATGACTTGCCAATTTTTATACTCTATGCCCTGACCGATGAAGGCAAGCATGCCGTATGCCTTCTTGACTACCTTATCCACCTGCCTTGCCACTTTCAGTGACCTGTACACCTGTACGCCCAGATCTCTCTGCCTGTCAATACTCTCAAGGATTCTGCCATTTACTGTATACTTCCCACCTGCATTAGACCTTCCAAAATGCATTACCTCACATTTGCCCGGATTAAACTCCATCTGCCATTTCTTCGTCCAAGTCTCCAACCGATCTTATATCCTGCTGTATCCTCTGACAATCCTCATCACTATCCGCAACTCCACCAACCTTTGTGTCATCCGCAAACTCACTAATCAGACCCGCTACATTTTCCTCCAAATCATTTATATATACTACAAACAGCAAAGGTCCCAGCACTGATCCCTGCGGAACACCACTAGTCACATTCCTCCATTCAAAAAAGCACCCTTCCACTGCTCCCCTCTGTCTTCTATTACAGAGCCAGTTCTGTATCCATCTCGCCAGCTCGCCTCTGATCCCGTGTGACTTCACCTCTTGTACCAGTCTGCCATGAGGGACCTTGTCAAAGGCTTTACTGAAGTCCATATAGATAACATCCACTGCCCTTCCTTCATCAATCATCTTTGTCACTTCCTCAAAAAACTCAATCAAATTAGTGAGACACGACCTCCCCTTCACAAAACCATGCTGCCTCTCGCTAATAAGTTTGTTTGTTTCCAAATGGGAGTAAATCCTGTCCCGAAGAATCCTCTCTAATAATTTCCGTACCACTGACGTAAGGCTCACCCGCCTATAATTTCCTGGATTATCCTTGCTACCCTTCTTAAACAAAGGAACAACATTGGCTATTCTCCAGTCCTTTGGGATCTCATCTGTAGCCAATGAGGGTGCAAAGATTTCTGTCAAGGCCTCAGCAATTTCTTCCCTTGCCTCCCTCAGTATTCTGGGGTAGATCCCATCAGGCCCTGCGGACTTATCTACCTTAATGCTTTGCAAGACACCAACACCTCCTCCTTTTTGATAATGAGATGACTGAGACTATCTACACTCCCTTCCCTTGGCTCATCAGCCACCAAGTCCTTCTCTTTGGTGAATACTGATGCAAAGTACTCATTTAATACCTCGCCCATTTCCTCTGGCTCCACACATAGATTCCCTTCTCTGTCTTTGAGTAGGCCAACCCTTTCCCCAGTTACCCTCTTGCTCTTTATATACGTATAAAAAGCCTTGGGATTTTCCTTAATCCTGTTTGCCAATGACTTTTCAGGACCCTTTTTAGCCCTCCTGACTCCTTGCTTAAGTTCCTTCCTACTGTCTTTTTTTCCTCAAGGGAATTGTCTGTTCCCAGCCTTCCAGCCCTTACGAATGCTTCCTTTTTCTTTTTGACTAGGCTCACAATATCCCACGTTATCCAAGGTTCCCGAAACTTGCCAAACTTATCCTTCTTCCTCACAGGAACATGCTGGTCCTGGATTCTAATCAACTGACGTTTGAAAGACTCCCACATGTCAGATGTTGATTTACCCTCAAACAGCCACCCCCAATCTAAATTCTTCAGTTCCTGCCTAATATTGTTATAATTAGTCTTCCCCCAATTTAGCACCTTCACCCGAGGAATACTCTTATCCTTATCCACAAGTACCTTAAAACTTATGGAATTATGGTCACTGTTCCCGAAATGCTCCCCTACTGAAACTTCGACCACCTGGCCGGGCTTATTCCCCAATACCAGGTCCAGTACGGCCCCATCCCTTGTTGGACTATCTACATATTGTTTCAAGAAGCCCTCCTGGATGCTCCTTACAAATTCTGCCCCATCCAAGCCCCTAGCACTAAGTGAGTCCCAGTCAATATAGGGGAAGTTAAAATCACCCACCACTACAACCCTGTTACCTTTACATCTTTCCAAAATCTGTCTACGTATCTGCTCCTCTACCTCCCGTTGGCTGTTGGTCGGCCTGTAATAAACCCCCAACATCGTGACTGCACCCTTCCTATTCCTGAGCTCCACCCATATTGCCTCGCTGCATGACCCCTCCGAGGTGTCCTCCCTCAGTACAGCTGTGATATTCTCCTTAACCAGTAATGCAACTCCCCCACCTCTTTTACATCCCCCTCTATCCCGCCTGAAGCTTCTAAATCCTGGAACATTTAGCTGCCAATCCTGTCCTTCCTTCAACCAAGTCTCTGTAATAACAACAACATCATAGTTCCAAGCTCTAAGTTCATCTGCCTTACCTGTTATACTTCTCGCATTGAAACAAATGCACTTCAGACCACCAGTCCCGCTGTTCTCCACAAAATCTCCCTGCCTGCTCTTCCTCTTAGTCTTACTGGCCTTATTTACTAGTTTCCCCCTCATTTATTTCACTTGCTGTCCAACTGCTCTGGTTCCCACCCCCCTGCCTCACTAGTTTAAACCCTCCCAAGTGACGCTAGCAAACCTCGCAGCCAGGATATTTGTGCCCCTCCAGTTTAGATGTAACCCGTCCTCCTTGTGCAGATCCCATCTGTCCCTGAAGAGATCCCAATGGTCCAGATATCTGAAACCCTCCCTTCTCCACCAGCTGTTCAGCCACGTGTTTAGCTGCACTATCTTCCTATTTCTAGCCTCACTGGCACGTGGCACAGGGAGTAATCCTGAGATTACAACCCTCGAGGTCCTGTCTTTTAACTTTCTACCTAACTACCTAAACGCCCCCTGTAGGACCTCGTTACTCTTCTTGCCTATGTCGTTGGTACCGATGTGTACCACAACCTCTGGCTGTTCACCCTCCCCCTTCAGAATGCCCTTTGTCCGTTCAGAGACATTCTTGACCCTGGCACCAGGGAGGCAACATACCATCCTGGAGTCTCTTTCACGTCCACAGAAGCGCCTATCTGTGCCCCTGACTATGGTGTCCCCTATAACTATTGCTCTTCTGCACTTTGTCCTTCCCTGCTGAACAACAGTGCCAGCCATGGTGCCACTGCTCTGGCTGCTTCTGTTTTCCCCTGACAGGCCATCCCCCCCAACAGTATCCAAAACGGTATACTTGTTAGAGAGGGGGATAGCCACAGGGGATTCCTGCACTGACTGCCTGCCCCTTCTAGCGGTCACCCCATCTATCTGCCTGCACCTTGGGTGTAACCACTTCTCTAAAACTCCTGTCTATGATGCTTTCTGCCACCTGCATGCGCCTAAGTGCATCCAGTTGCCGCTCCAACCGAACCATGCGGTCTGTGAGGAGCTGCAACTGGGTACACTTCCTGCAGATGTAGTCGTCCAGAACGCTGGAAGCGTCATGGACCTCCCACATCTCATAGGTGAAGCACTTCACCCCTCTAACTGACATTTCTAGCACTAATTAATAAATTAATTTAAAATAAATACTTATTAAATCCTTACTAAATTGTTAGAATTAACTATTTGGTCCCTAGTGCTAGATTCCTACTATAAATATTAAATGCTAACTAAATACAGTAATCTCCTCCCTCTGGTTTAGTTACTCTACTTATTGATTAGTTAATTAGGGTTTTAATCAATTTTTATCAATGCTTTATTTTCAAATTCAGTAAAAATTCCCTACCAGCCAATCAGGTCACAGCTTTCCTGTGACATCACTCAGTTTTTTTTTACCAGAGGTTCGCTTTTTATACTTACCGGTCTGAACTCCGCCCTCCGAGTCTTCTCCCAGTCAGCTGTGCTCTTTGGAAACTCTTGGCTCCCCTCACTCTGAGGACAGGTAGGAAATGAAAGGAGCTCCTCGCTCCCTCCTCACCGAACTTCCACAGTTACTAAACTTCCACTATAGCACTCTAATGCAAACAAAGTCAGCACTGTAAGATGGCTCACTTTTATACTGACTGACTCTAGCCCGTGAAAACTGGTTTACGCCAATTCTCTAATTAACAAGGTGAAGCTGCAAGCTGAGCCTGAGTGAACCCTGTTTCAAGCTGGTCTAAAACTCACCTTCTCCAACCCTAACAGCAACTGTTAAGTTGATCTGCTAAATAAAAGACAGATTAGATTTAAGATAAAATTAACCCTTAATTATCCTCAGTTACCAAACTTCCACTATCGCACTCTAATGCAACCCAAGTCAGCACTCCAGTGCAAATCCAGCTTTTCCAGCCTAACCTTGTAACTAAAAACCTCCATCCCTGGAAACATTCTGGTAAATCTCATCTGCACCTTCTTAAGGACCCTCACATCCTTCCTAAGTGTGGTGACCAGAACTGGTCACAATGCTCCAGTTGGGGCCTAACCAGAGCTTTATAATGGTTCAGCATATGTTGAGAGGGAAGGTGAAGAGGTAAATAAGACTGGCAAAGAGAGAATATAAAAATAGAATGGCAGTCAACATAAAAGGGAACCCAAAGATCTTCTACCGATATCTAAACAGTAAGCAAGTAGTAAGTGGAGGAGTGGGGCCTATTTGGGACAGAGAGGGTAATATATGCTTAGAGGTGCAGGGCAAGGTGAATATACTTAATGAGTACTTTGTATCTGTATTCACTAAGGAAATGGAGGCTGACAAAATATCAGTAGAAGCAGAGGGAGTAAAGGCAATGGATAGGATAAAAATTGAGAGGTTGGCTATGCTTAGGGTAGATAAGTCACCTGGTCCAGATGGCTTGCATCCCAGGTTGCTAAAGGAAGTGGGGATGGAGATAGCGGAAGGGCTTGCCATAATCTTCCAATCTTCCTTAGATGTAGGGGAGGTGCCAGAGGATTGGAGAGTGACAAATGTAACACCCTTATTCAAGAAAGGGTGTAAGGACAGTCCTAACAACTACAGGCCAATTAGTTTAACATCAGTGGTGGGTAAGAAACTATAATCGGGGAAAAAAATCAACAGACACTTGGAGAGGTTTGAGTTAATTAAGGATAGCCAGTATGGATTTGTAAAAGACAGATCATGCTTGAGAAATCTAATTGAATTTTTTGATGAAGTAACAGAGAAGGTTGATGAAGGGAATGTGGTGGATGGTGGTTATATGGATTTTAAGAAAGCATTTGATAAGGTACCACATAAAAGGCTGGTTAACAAAATTGACACTCGTGGAATAAGAGGGTCAGTGTCCAATTGTATAAAAAAAATTGGCTTATGGACAGAAAGCAGTAAGTTGTAGTAAATGGATGCTTTTCAGACTGGAGGATGGTAGACAGTGGTGTTCCCCAAAGGTCAGTGCTGGGACCACTGCTGCTTTGCTATATATAAATGACTTGGATCTTGGAATACAGAGTAGAATATGAACTAATTTAAATCAACAATGATGTACCTGTCTGAAAAAGCATTCAACCGTTGATATAGGGACAATTAAATGCAAATTCTAATTATTATAAATGGGTAATTCATTTTCCCCAGAATGCATTTTTGCAGATCTTGATTTAACCAGATTATTTATTTCTAAAATAAATCTGTTTTTATCATTTGCATATTAACACTTAATTCACACATGCAGTGATTTTTTTTCCCACTGGTTACTCTGAGATGTCCTGTGGTGCTGCTTATGGATTACATAGAATCACAGCATGGAATCTACAGTACAGAAAAGACCCTTTGACCCAACTGGTCTATGCTAGTGTTTATTCTCTGCAGGAGCCTTTACCCACCCTACCCCAGTATTAGAGTCAGGCCCTTCGGCCCATTCCCCTAGTCTGTTCTCATGTATGTGTGCACACTTAAATGCATTAATGCTATCTGCTTCAACCACACCCTATGGCAGCACGTTCCACATTCTCACCACTTCTCTATATAAAGATATTTTTCCCGAATTCTTTATTTGATCTGTTAATATTTATCTTAGATTTATGCTGCCTTGTTTTGAACTCTCCACATCCACCTTAATGAACCCTTCACTAATTTTAACTACCTCTATCTGATCTCCTTATAGTATTCTCTTTTCTGGAGAAAAGAGCCCCAGCCTGCTGAATCCTTTATATTCGTTAGATCCCCCCAATTCTGGTAGCATCCTTGTAAATCATTTATGCAACTTCTGTAGTGTTTCAATATTCTATTTTAGTATGGAGGCCAAAACTGCATACAGTACTCCAAATGTAGTCTAACCACAGTTCCAAATAAATGTAACTTCCTAGTTATATATTCCATTTCACAAGAAATGAACTCCAGTACTTTGTACTCTTCATGGTCTTATTAACTTGTGTTGTTACTTTTAATGATTTATGTATCTATATTCCAGATTTGTTTGCTCATTTAGTCCATTTAATTTTAATTCATTATCTTCCAAGAAATAAGTGGTCTTATTTTGTCCACTAAAATGAACCACCTCATACCGATATTGAATTTTATTTTCCATTTATCCACCCACTCTGCAAGCCTGTTTATGTCTTCCTGTATTTTGGTGCAGTCTTCCACATAATTTCTAATTTGATATCATCTGCAGTTTTCAACACCATACTTCCAATCCTTGAGCCCAAATCACTTATGTGATCTCAGTATGGAACCCTGTGGAACACCACGTCCATCTTTCTGCCAGTCTGACAAACATGCCTTACCACCTACCATCTGTTTTCTGCTTTGTAGTCATCTTTCAATTTATTCTGTTACCTGGCCTGACTGATCTTTCTCATAGTCACTTATGTGGCATTTTATCAAAGGTCTTCTGAAAGTCTGTATTTACCACACCTACTACATTGCCCTTGTCAATTCTTTCTGTTCCTTCTTCAAATAATTCAATAAGGTTGGTTAAATATGACCTTCCTTTTAGAAATCTGTGCTGACTAGTTTTTAGTATATTTTTTGTCTCAAGATGTTTTGTTATCTGTTTTTTAGCAATGTTGCTAATATCTTTTCTACCACTGACATTAAGGTAATTGATCTTTAGTTCTAATCCATTTTTGAAGCTAGGAATTACATTCGCTGTTCACCAGTTCTGTGGAACTATTTCCTAGGTACTTTTTGATATGTGGATAATAAATAATCACTTGGTAGTACAGAACTTGAGTATTGCTGAAAATAGAGACATGTTGTCGAAGCTTTTTGTCTTGCACTCATCAGGACAATCCGTAAGAATACCAATGTAAGGGAAAACAATGACTTTATACTGTATGAGAAGAGAGTGCTGATTGGTTGGCAATGGACTCTGGTAGAGGCGTTGCCATGGAGAATGCACCAGTTTATGGTGATTGACTGTTAACTGCTAAGCTTTGTTTGAAATTTAAACCAGACAGCTTGACTCTGATTGGTCAAGGCATTACCCTGAGGAATAAACCAGTGAATGGCTGTCACTTATTTTGTTTAGCTGGAACAGGCACAAAGTTTGTGCATGTTCTTTCTGTCTGCAAAGAACAGGGCCCTGTTTAATATATGTAGCTTCCAGTACGCGCAAATGCACCACACTGCGAGCCCTACTGACAATCTTAAATTGGTTGTCTGTAATTCTTAACCTATCTTCACTGGTCAATACACGCGTTGGGATTCTTACAGTTCCTTGTGCTATAAGATTGGCCATTCCATAGGCCGTACGTCCCAAAGACTGGCGGATTGTATCAAACAACATGTCCCTTCCACTGTTCGCAACGGGCAAGGTACAGGCTGTACCCAACCAGCCCGTGCTTGCAAAACTCAAAACACAGTGTCCAACAATAGATGTGATTCTGCGATTGGACAACATTTGTTAAATAATCCTCAGTGTGCTAAGAATTATGCTGACAACCAATTTAAGATTGTCAGTAGGGCTCGCAGTGTGGTGCATTTGTGTGTACTGGAAGCTTCATATATTAATACACAGGGCCCTGTTCTTTGCAGACAGAAAGAACATGTACAAACATTGTGCCTGTTCCAGCTAAACAAAATAAGTGACAGCCATTCACTAGTCCATTCCTCAAGGCAGTGCCTTGACCAATCAGAGTCAAGCTGCCTGGTTTAAATTTTAAACAAAGCTTGGCACTTAACTGTCAGTCACCGTAAACTGGTGTATTCTCCGTGGCAACGCCTCTACGAATCAGAATTCCCTTGCCAACCAATCAGCACTCTCTTATACAGTATAAAGTCTTTGTTTTCCCTTACATTGGTATTTTTGTGGATTGTCCTGATGAGTGCAAGACCAAAAGCTTCAACAACATGTCTCTATTGTCACCTCCTAGTGAGAATGTGTGTGTAGTTCATCTGGAGCTGGCATCTTGTCCTCAGGTTTGGCTCGTTTAGAATTTCCTTACTTTCTATCTTAACTGTTGTAATATTGCTCGTGACTTCTTTTACGACTGTCATTTCCTCTTTGTTAGCCTCTCCGGTGAAAACTGAGGCAAAGTATCTATTTAGTATCTCCATCATTTCAGTATCGTTTCCGATGAGTTTGTCTTGGTTTACCCATGGTGGGCCTATCTCTATCTTAATTCTCTTTTGTTACTTATTTGCTTGTAAAATATTTATTTTTATATTCTATGATGTTTTCATTCCAAATTTCCTCTTTGTGTCCCTAGTTGTCTTTTTTTCCCCTCATCACATTCCCTTTTGTTATCATTTGCTTTATTGTTCATGTACTAAGGTATGCCTTTTCTTTAGATTCAATTTTATCCTCACCTCCTTATTCATCCATGCATCTGATTTTTCATTGGCTTGTTCTAATTTATTCTTTTAATGTTTTTCTCCAATTTACCTCCTTAAGTTTCATCCTCATTACATCTTAGCTGGCTTTTTTTGGTCTTTGTACTATCTATCTTTCAATCATTACTTTAAACTTATTATATTGTAATCACTACGCTTGTGCTCACTTTTCTTACCTTTTGTGATTCATTTCCATTGCTAGGTCTAGCAGCACTTCTTCCATGGTTGGGCTTCTTGCATAACGGGACAGAAAGGAGTCTTGTTTAAAACCTCCAACCCCTTCCCCCCACCACCTTTCACTCTATTTTCTTGCCAGATTATTTGGGGGTAGTTGAAATCCATTATGATTGTGTTCTTGTACTCATTTCATAAATTTGCCTACATATTTCTCCCTCCACTTATTTTCTGTAGGTCTGTATTATACCTGTAATGGTGTGACCGTCCCTTCTCAATCCATATGGATTCTGTTTCAGTATCATGCTAGTTATGTCCTTCCTTGCCAATATCATATTTCTGATTAACACAGCTCTCACCACCCATTCTTCCTTCCCTATCTCTCCTAAAATACCTTTATAAGCTGTAATATTTAACAGCCAATTCTGACCTGTCTGTAGCCATCTTTCTGTTATCCTGATTGCACCTGTTTCCTCACTACTGATTACTGCCTCTAATTTGTTACTGTTGCTCCGTACTTTGCTATACAGGCAATTTAATATGTTCTTATTTTTTGTTACTTGTGCTTTATTTTTAACAGGTATTACTACTTTCACTAACCTGTTCTGTTCTGAGTATTTGTTGTCTTTATCCCAAATTGTATTCTGTCCTTTGCTCTTCACCCCTTTTTCTTATCTTTAGGTGACTATTATTTCCACCCAGATCCTCTTTTCTTCCCATCCCCACCTCACCCCGACTTCCCTCTGGTTTGGTCTTTTCTATAGTCATATTTATCCTTTTCACTAGGATTTTGCTGCAAGCCAAGTTGAGCTGAATTCTATCCCAATTGTACAACAACTTCTGTCCCATTGCTGAAGCAAGTGTCTCCTGAATTGGAACCTTTTCTTCCCGCACCATTCTTCTAGTCCCTGTGCCAATTAGCAAGTGACTCAAGTAACAATCTAGAGATTATCACCCTTGAGGACCTGCTCGTTAATTTAGCTCCAAATTACTGCTTTAGTGAGATCTCCTCCCTGTTTTTTCCTGTATTATTTGTTCTGACATAAACCACAACAGCAAATTCTGCAGTTCCTCTTTCACTCCATCCACCTAGTTTCTCCCTATTTTGCTGGCTGTCAGTCATGCTCTCCTTTCCTGCATCTGTATTTCTCTATGGTGTGACTGCATTCTGGAATAAGCTATCCACATATTACAGTCCCTTAAGTGTCTCCATCGCATGCTCTATCTAGCTCAACGATTCTGAGCCAAAATGATTAGGGTCATAGACATTGCCCAGAGATTTTGTCAACTTTACCCTGCCTACAACAAAGATAACATTGTGAAGCTTAGAAAGTATATTTGGGGTGGGTTGGAAAAAATGTGTTAGAATAGATTTTTAAT
Source organism: Heterodontus francisci (assembly GCF_036365525.1). Taxonomy (NCBI): domain Eukaryota; kingdom Metazoa; phylum Chordata; class Chondrichthyes; order Heterodontiformes; family Heterodontidae; genus Heterodontus; species Heterodontus francisci. Next base: position 169,320,617 of record NC_090372.1, on the reverse strand, counting down.
ATAAATAGTCACAGTTATCTTTATTACTTCAGACTCCTAGAGCAATAACCAACAAAAAGATGTTTACCATATTAGCACATCATAACTTCTTCCAGAAAGTGTAGACGAGGGCAAACATTCCCACAAACTGATTACACCCTGTTTACTGATTTTGAAGAAGCTTGTCATAATAATTGAGTGCATTTCTAAACAAATATTGTCATCATCCTCCATGGCACCATGCTGTTTTTATTGTTTGGATTTGAGAGAGGGGAATTGTTTTATGATTATTGGGATGAGGATGTAATTCCTGAGAATCAACATCTATTTCATTTTGGCAGATGGCATCAGCGTCATATGCTTCCCCATGAACACAGCAAAGTTTCCTTTACTCCACAAAAGCAATGTACCTGAACCCCAATCTTAGATCCAGTACATCACTATAAATTTTTACATTTCCCACACCAGCCATTCTTATGGCATCAGCAAAATTTACAATTCAGTTCTAATTAATGCCAGATTTTGAGCAGTCCTGAATTATAGAAGATCAACACAAGCTCGAGGAGCAGCACCTGATCTTTTGATTAGGCACTCTACAGCCTTGCAGACTGAACATTAAGTTCAATAACTTCAGAGCATGACTGACCTTTTTTTATATTTTTATATATTTTTTAACCATGTGCCTGTTTCTCATGTAGACAGAGCTGCTCATTATTCCGCTATTAACACTCTCTGGACTAATGCTTTGTCTTTCACCACAAGCATTAACATAGTCTTTTAACTTGAACGTATCTCCTGTTTGTAGCAGACAGTTTCAATTTGCTGTTTTTGGTTCCCCTCTCCCTCCTCCTTTGGCGACCCACCATTTTGGATTTCCACTGACACCTGGAGCTATCCCAGTGATACGCCTCCAGGTTAGCATCCAGTCCAAAGCCTGGAGTTGCTGTGGGATGTATGGAGATGAAAATGGCAAGCTTCCATGGGAGGAAAAAAGTAGCTCACGACTTCAAAGTTATCCCTTACAAGTTAGGATACACATTCTTCAATTTTATAAAAAGTTAGAAAGTAGCTTATACTGAAAGTGCTCCCCTTGTTCATTCTTTTAGCATTTGAAAGATAGCTCCCACCTCTGTGTTCTGCATATGGTAATTAATGGTAGTAATATTTTTATTTCATGTTTTCCATCTTTTTAATGAAATCTATTTGTACATTTTAACAACACCCTGTTCATAAATTGTATATTTATTTTACAGGCTCCCTGAGGAAGGAGGTTTACTTTCTGGGAATTATAGACATTCTAACACATTATGATGCAAAGAAGAAAGCTGCACATGCTGCCAAAACAGTCAAACATGGTGTAAGTCATTTCTACTTTCATATGTTTTCTTACAAAAACTCTTTTGAGGTCTGAGGAGTACAACTAAACATGGTCTTGCAGTTATTAATTTTAGTGAGTGCATTAATTCAGGTTGAGTGCAGTTATGTAACACTAGAGTATTTCTAAGTGACTGTACTAGTGCATTTGAGTGTAAACCTGCCTCAGCTGGCAGTGCTTTTGCCTCTTGAAACTTAAGATTGTAGGTTCCACTCAGGACTAAAGTACATAATCTAGACTCACTTCAGTGCCATACTGAAGGAGTGCAGCACCGTCGAAAGTTCCATCCTTTGGATGAGACAATAAACTGAGGTCCCATCTGCTTGTTCAGATGGAAGTAGAAGGTTGTGACGCTGTTTGAAGGAGAGCAGGGAGCTCTCTGTGTCCTGCCCAGTAATCAAATTTCAAGCAACACCACCAAAACACTCAATTATCATTTATCACGCGTGCTGTTTGTGTGCGTGATCTGTCTACATAATAGTGACTGCATTTCAAAACCTTTCTACAGCTGGTTACTCAACACCTGACCTGATTGCGTTTGTTGCTGACAATGGATGCACAAAATGGGAGATTATTCCAGTAACCAATGCTGATGTTCCTCACCTTAATGACAGCAGAACATATAGAATAAATAGCTTTCTTCCTTTCCCCAATTTAAAATTAATTCACACATCATTCACTGGCTACTATTTGACATGCCTCAATTCTACATTTGGGTCCAATCATCAGGAGAAAATGAATGGTTGAAATTGATGCACCACATTATTATCCTCCTGTTGGGAAGAATTGTTTAGGCTTTTCTTGAACCTTTTCTGTCGGCAATCACAAGGAAATAAGCACTTTTTAAAAAAATATATTCAAAGTTATACAGAATCCCATGTTAAATGGTTATTAATGTTTAAATCTGTACTTTTGAAAAGTGTTAAATAGAAAATGGTGATAATTATATTTTTTGTGTGTTACAGTCTGGTGCTGAGATCTCCACCGTCAATCCTGAGCAGTACTCGAAGCGCTTTGTGGAATTTATCACCAGTATTTTGACATAGCTTAATCTGGATCACATGCAAGGAATGGGAGGTGTGACAAGGATGTGGGAATGAAATGGGCTAAATGAAGTGGCATCTGCAGTGTTCGTCTTGCTGAAAGCGTCCCCTTCTTTACATCTTCTGAATAAGGTGACTGACAGAAAATAGCTTTAACTGCTTCCTGAAACTGCCAGCACAGTACTCACAATTAATGACTTTATTTTGTGGGAAGAATATAAAAATCATCAGAGTGCACTGCTTTAGCAACACTCCAAGACCAGCTGTGATGGAACTTTATGGGAGGAGGTACTTTCAATAATGGGAAGAGAGTGCATGTTAATTGACACACAGCAATTACTGGTATCAAATTATAAACTGTAGATCAGTTTATCACTTGAACTGAAAGATGCAGAGCAGTATTTGTTTAACTTGCTAATGTTACACTTCCATTGTGCACACTGGCACTCCTCAAGGTAGCTTCATGGTTTATTCTTTCTTCAACGGGAGTCTTGACATAATAAAACTTGCAAAGTCCTGTAAATTTATGTTGAGATAAATTAGTCTTAAATCCCCACTTTAGGCAGCTTATGTTGTTTGTGTTTAAAAGTTAAAATTATTTCTAGGAGGAAATCCAATTAAGAAATCAGAAATTTTGGTCACAATCATTCACGGTAATTGGGTGTTTTGAAGCTCTGATAAATTAACTGAGTTGTCACAGTACAGAAAAGATGTGCATTAAGTGTCAAGACCTGCCTCGTGATTATTTAACGTTGTTTTGGGCAACATTTTACTACATATCTAACTTTCTTTCATTTGAAGTAATTGAGTTAGATGTTAAAGGATTAAAAGTCACCTGGGTCACTTTATACACAGCAGATCCCTTTGTAGTAGTGATTAGAATACTGTTGTGGGAAGTAAAATTATATTTATAACACTTCACATTACCCATCATAATGAATTGTGCAGATTGATTTCATTGCAAAGTAAAAACTTTTTTTTAAATTCCCCTTGTTACTAGTGTTTACTAGAGAAGTGTCTGATGTGTCACATAATGAGCAGCTTTTTCATATTAATATGGTTTCAAATGAAAAGTCCTTAGAGAAAGCCTATCTCCACCATAGTATAAATGTTCCAGAGAGTTCTAGCACCTAAATTAAATATGGAATGCTTGAACTATTCATTGCATTTTTCATAGAGAGGAACACATTAAGATTGTCTAAACACAACAGTAATATTTCAGAATTCACAGTTGCCTTTTTAGTTTCTGCAACATTTTTTTAGGTATTATGTAAATATGTAATAAATGGTTGCCTGAAACTATGATCATCTTTGTTATTTGTTAATGCTTTGAAGTATGAATTGATCTTTTCTGTAATACTTCCATGACCTCTAATTAAGCAGATATGCCTTGTTAAGTAAAACATGCTTAATATCTTCAAAGACTACACTGTGCAATTGGTGTGCCTTTTTCCTAGGTGTGTCATTGAAATTGCTGTTAAGACTATATCAATTTCATTGCTGTGCCCTCCCCAGAAGTTTGGGAACTTAAGCAAGCAAAGGAGTGCCAGAATGCCTTTCCTATTAAAAATGTCAGTGCTGTTTGGACTGCAATTTTTTTAAATGCTTCACATTAGGTAGCAATTACCTAGATTGTACTAGGATTCTAGTGAGTATCAGCATCTTCAGTGGCCAAAGGCAATATCATCAATGTGTCTATGTAATAATTTAACATGGTTTTGTTACTCTTGGTATAGTGATGGTAACACTGTAATGTAAATGTACAGTTATATATTTTATGTATTTAAAAAAATTTCCATAATCATTGTGCAGGTCATTTTCATTTCAAATTTTCTGTAGTATGCTGTAGTTTCCATTAGTAATAGGACTACAAGAAACAAGCCCCATGTGGGGAAAAAGAGGTACACGTACAAACAATATATTTGGGCAAAAAAAGTTCCCTTTGTGGCTCATCTGTGTATTTTAAATGCTTCTGGCAGCTTAAAATATAATGCACAACGTTTTGTCTTTATTAGTCATTCATGTAGATAAATTGTTTTTTGTTTAAGTGAGGCAACTTCATACAATATGTACTAGTGCTGCATTCTACACACTCCACACCTGAGCTTTGCTTTATGAAATAAAGCGCCCTGTTGTCTCAAAACGCTTCTTGCATTCATGTTGTTTTCATACTGGTGGTGAGAGTAACTACAGTTGCCTATTCTAACATTCCTAACCCATTTGGGAAAAATAGAACTGATGCCTAGAAGCTGTTAGAACTCTTTCCCAGTCACTGTATAATCACCTTGCAGCAATTAGTATGATATTATATCTATTACTGAGACATGGCTGAAAGAAGAACAAGAATGGCAGCTCAACATTCCTTGTTACAGAGTTTTCAGATGAGATGGGGGATAATAAAGTGGGGGGCGGGGGGGTGTACTATAGGCCCCCAAACAGTCAGAGGGAGGTAGAAGAGCAAATATGTAGGCAAATCTCTGAGAAGTGCAAAAACAATCGGGCAGTAATAGTGGGGGATTTCAACACCACTTATATAATTGGGATAGAACTAGTGTGAAAGGCACAGAGGGAACAGAATTCTTAAAATGCATTCAGGAGAACTTTTTTGGCCAGTATGTAGCAAGCCCAATAAGAGAGGGGACAGTTCTGGTCATAGTTTTAGAGAATGAAGCTGGGCAGGTGGAAGGGATATCAAATGGGGAGCACTTTGGTGCAAGTGATCATAATTCAGTTAAATTTAGGGTAGTTATGGAAAAGGACAAAGCTAGACCAGGAATTAAAGTTCTCAATTGGGGAAAAGCTAATTTTACTGAGCTGAGATGTGATTTAGCTGGACTGGAATCAGCTACTTGAAGTAAATCAGTGCGAGATCAGTGGTAGGCATTAAATGAAGAGATAATGAGGGTTCAGAGCAAGTATGTTCCCTTAAAGAAAAAGGAGGGAGTAACAAATCCAGAGCTCCCCCCCCCCCCCCCCCCCGCCAGATGTCAAGGATCTTAAAGGAGAGGATAAAGAAAAGGGGAAGCTTATGACAGATACTATGAGCTCAATACTGTAGAAAATCTGGAGGAGTATAAAAAAATGTAGGGTGAAATTAAAAAGGAAACTAGGAAAGCAAAGAGAGGGCATGAAAAAATATTGGCAAGTAAAATTAAGGAAAACTCAAATATTTTTTATAAATACATAAAGAGCAAAAGGATACCTAAAGAATAGGGCCTATTAGGGACTATAACGGTGACTTGTGTGTGGAGGCAGAGGATGTTGATATGGTTCTTAATGAATACTTTGTGTCTGCTTTCACAAAATAAAGGGGCAATACAGTCATTGCAATCAGGAAGGAGGAGTGTGACATATTGGATGAAATTCACATTGTGAGAGAGGAAGAGGAATCTTTGAAAATGGAAATATCTCCAGGCTCTCTCAAAATAATTCCTAGGCTGTTAAGGGAAGCAAGAAAAGAATTAGTGGAGGCTCTGACCATCATTTTCCAATCCTCTCTGACTACAGGTGTGGTGCCAGAGGACTGGAGGACAGCAAACGTTGTACCATTGTTTAAAAGGGACAAAGGGATAGACTGAGTAATTAGAGGCCAGTCAGCCTAACCTCGATGGTGACAAGAATATTGGAAAAAATTCTGAGGGACAGCATAAATCTTCATTTAGAAAGACACAGATTAATCTGGAGACAGTCAGCACGGATTTGTTAAGGGAAGGTCGTGTCTGACATGATCTGAGGAGGTAACAAGGAGGGTCGATGAGGGTAGTACATTTGATGTAGGCTGTATGGAATTTAGCGAGGTCCCACATGGCAAACTGGTCATGAAAGTAAAAGCCCATGGGATCCAAGGCAAAGTGGCAAGTTGGATCCAAAATTGGTTCAGAGACAGGAAGCAAAGGGTAATGGTCCATGGGTGTTTTTGTGACCGGAAGGCTGTTTCTAGAAGAGTTCCACAGGGCTCAATACTAGGTCCGTTGCTTTTTGTGGTATATAATCAATGATTTGGACTTGAATGTAGGAGGTATCATTAAGAACTTTGCAAACAATACAAAAATTGGCCGTGTGGTTTATAATGAAGAAGAAAGCTGTAGACTGCAAGAAGATATCAATGGACTAGTCAGATGGGCCAAACAGTGGCAAATGGAGTTCAATCCGGAGAAGTGTGAGATAATGCATTTTGGGGAAACCAAACAAAGAAAGGGAATACACAATAAATGGTAGGAGACTGAGAAGTGTAGAGGAACAGAGGGACCTTGGAATGTATGTCCACAGATCCCTGGAGGTGGCTGGACAGGTAGATAAGATGATCAAGAAGGCATATGAGATACTTGCCTTTATTAGCTGATGCATAGAATATAAGAGCTGGAAAATTATGCTGGAACTGTAAAAAACCTTAGGGACTGAATTTTGTCCTCCCGCCGCACAGAAAATAGTGGCCACACCGCACGGTACCTACGGCGCCACAAATATGCGGCAGGCAGCCACTTAACGTATTGACAGCGGCCGCCCCCCCCCCCCCCAATCTACATGGTGGGGGCGCGGCATTGCTGACGCCATTCATGGCATCACCTGATACAGGATCAGATGCTGGTGCAATTTTTAAAAGGCTGCCAGCCCTGCAAACAGTTCAACATAATGCAGAGTTGACCCCTCCCCCCTTCCCCATACAAATCATTCAGAGTTGACCTCTTCACCTTGGTGGCGCCAGCTTCTCCTGGATGGGAAAGTGAAGGTGTGTGAATGCCACACGACGAGCTCAAGATTGGGAACTGAAGGTAAGATTGCGGGGAATTGAATTTAAGTTTATGCAGAGAGGTATTTTAAATATTTAAAGTAGGATCCCGTCACAGAGTGGCAGAGGTGCCGCCATGGAGCCTTGCCGCCGCCAGGAAGATTGAGCCTGGCAATCCCAGCATCGGGCTCTGTGGCTGCCGCTGTGATTCTCCGGCCCCCCTGCCATGAAACGCGACGTCGGGCTGAGAACAAAATCCAGTCCTAGTTAGACCACAGCTGGAATACAGCGCACAGTTCTGGTCACTGCACTATAGGAAAGATGTGATTACATTAGAGATGGTACAGAGGAGATTTATGAAGATGTTGCCTGGACTAGAGAACTTTAGTTAGGAGGAAAGATTGGATAGGGTAGGGTTGTTTTCTTTGGAACAAGGGAGGCTGAGGGGTGACCTAATTGAAGTGTTTAGAATTATAAAGGGTCTAGATAGCGTGGATAAGGAGGCCCTATTCCCCTTGTTTGAGGGGTCCATAACCAGAGGCGTAGGTTTAGTGTAAGATTTAGTAGGTTTGGAAGGGATTCCAGGGGAAATTTTTTTCACCCAGAGGGTGGTGAGGATCTGGAACTCACTGAAAGGGTGGTAGAGGCAGAAACCCTCAAAGCATTTGAAATGTACTGGGATATGTACTTGAAATGCCGTAACCTACAAGGCTACGGACCAAGAGCTGGAAAGTGGGATGAGGCTGGATGGTTACTTGTCGGCCAGCACAAACACAATGGGCCAAATTGCCTCCTTCCATGCTGTAAATTTCTATGAATTGAGCAGCCCTTTCTTAATTTGTAGACAGAGAATGGTATAATAGCAGGTAATAGATGCCTTTCTTACAAGTTAAGTGTCACTCTGACCATGCAGTAGTATTTGTAATTGATCTACGTAGATATCGGACCCATGGATACACTGCCATCAAGGAAAAGAAAAATGAAGAGCATTCCAGAGCTCCAAAATGTTTGTGGAAAATCAAGATCCTTTTGTTTTATGAATAAAATTATTCTTTATCCTCCATATTCCTTAGGGATAGGCCCATTTACCAACAGGGGGAGTTATTGTCACTTTGTTTCTGTAGGCTCTCTGAAGTGATGTAAGTCATACTAATGAAGCTGTTCACAATTTTTTTCACTCTTTCCATTACAGGAAGCATTGTTCTTCTATTAGTGAAACATTGTTTTCTGATTTGAACTTAGGCAATTTAATTCTAATTGATACCTTAACAAAAATTATGTGTATATTTCTATAGTGAAGTATTTTATGATCTATTCAAAATCCTACTGTGGCTAATAAACCCGACTGCGCAGTTACACACTTTCCTCAGAATCTATCACATTCTGGAGTTATTCTTCAGCAGAGAGCAGTAATCCAAAGTGTCTTTGGCTGCAATTATACTCAAGGAAGAAAACTGTATGATACCTAGTCTTAATGAGTGAATGATTTAGAATATATAAGCACATATATTTTTTCATCTAACAGCCCCATCTTTCAGAAAGTAATTTTTACATAATGTAAGAGTAATTCCAAAGCTGTTATGAAAATGATGGTACTTTTCTCATAGCTATAGGATATGCCAGCAAGCAGGATATTTATGTTCTGAAAATTTAAACATGAAAGCTTGTTTACTGAAAGGTCAATACCAACAGAAGCAGAATGTAATTGATAAAGAGCAAGGATGCGTGTTGCCTGCAGGAAGAACATGTGGATGCAAAAATCCTATTTCAACAAGCTTTGCTCTTCTAGAAATCAGCCTTTGTCAAGAAGTTTTGATTTAAGCTTCAGACCATTGCAATATATTTTAGGTACAATGTAAAGTTTGTCAATTTGGTGAATGACAATGTTTATTAAACATAGGTATAATGCTTATATTTCGACAATGTTCTACCTTTGTTATAAATAGTAATTTAAGATGCACATTTCTAACGAGAAACCCATCTCAGTCCAACACGTACTTGCATTATCTGATTTGCTTCAACTGTGGTCAATAGTTGCTTTCCCAGTGCCAATGTTACATTACAATAGTTTTTATGATCACATACTGGAAGGCAAACATTTTTATTCTAGTTAATTTGTAAAGGTAGTGTCTGGCCTCTCAGTGACTGCTGTCCAGATATTGCTTTGGTTCAAATCGCGTTTACAGGAAGCTGCGATGCGCTCAGACGAATCTCACTGGCAAATGGAAATTACTAAAAAGAGAATAACCTCACTTCCCTAAACTTACTTATATGTAGTATAACAGTTCATTGTGTATTTTAAGGGCATATAATGAATTTTGTGGGCGAAATACCATTACTGTAAACAGTTTTTTTTATATATATATATATATATGTATGTATGTTTGACAGTTGACTATTTCAGTCTTTTTATTCTTTTAACAATGTTTCCATCCTAATTGATAGTAGAAGCATAGAAATGCTAGCATGGCAATTAAGTGTGGAAAAGGTCATATTGCATTAGTACAGATACAGTGGAGAAAGATTTAATCTGTGTGCCATGTGATACAAAACTATAAACATGTTCTTAATAAACTGGTGTATGATTTTGTTACACATAATGAACAAGGGAAATCTTCTCCCAGTGTTCCCTAATCTGTTTGTACTGAAACTCAAGAGATTCCATTTCTAATTCAGGCTTGACCAACTATTTTATCTTCTCTTCCTTGCCCCTCTCTTCTGAAACACTCAACATTTGAATCTTCAAATTATCAAATCATAAAAGATAGATTTAGATCCATCTCTGTAAACAACACCAGAATCTTCTCAATTTAAGTTGGACTGTTCAGAGCATTATCTTACCTGTTAGTCCTGAGGTGTGATTCCAAACATTGTTATATTTTAGTGAAACATTCTGATGACAGATGTAATTTGGCTATTTCTTGGTGTTTGTGACCTGATATATAACTAACTAGGGAAATTTTGCCAATATTTCTTTCTTTCTTTGAACATGACACATGTCTTACTGAATACACCTTTGCTGAGCTCTTTGGATGCAAAATATTCTCTGATTGGCCATGGGAAACAATACCTCCCTTTCTGGCTGAAGTGATTGCATTACTATTGATCTATGGTAGGAAACTAGGCAGCCAGAACACAAAGATTTTTTTTCTTCTTGGAAGGTACTACACTGGCAAGGCCACAGTTATTGCACATCCTTAGCTACCCTGAGAAGGTGGTTGAATTTTCTTTTGGAATGCTGCTGTGCTTATTGTGAATCTGCCATACTATCAGCAATAACAACATTGATATAGCACTTCAAAGTCGTGAAATGTTCCTGGTGTAGTGATTTTTATCTTTGAAAGATAGTTGATGTTATCAATGATCTAATCAATCAGGATCAACTGCAACTAATACGGTTGGTATGTTGAGTTTAATCAGAGTTTAAGACGGGATTTAACACACTCGTTATACAGAAAAAATATATGACCGTGACAAGTAGCGAGTACTGGTCCAGGTCGGGCAGAATGGTTGGCATACACGAACAACTCTTTTTTTCTTCTTTCTCTTTTCTTCTCAGTGCCTCACATTTACATGACTTGTCAAACTACTCAAGAGTGTTAGCATGGATCTACCCTCAGGAGTTTCTCTCCACCACCTACTGCACTGAGGTCTCCCAAAGTCTCTTTCTTTATACCCTTTTCAGGGGTGGACCTGGATGGATTATTGATGAGGCCTTTTCGCTCTATAAAGATTTATTACAAAATATCCTATAAATGTTGAGTTCTTTGTCTAAACCTTGTGTTAAAAAGCCCGTCTTTAATGTCATTCACCTGCCATTAACTTCTTGAGCCTTCGCACGTACTTCCTGTACTTGATCAATCAAGCCTAGGCCTTACATCATCCTTTCCTTATCTCACTTCAGGCTGTGAACATACAAATTAGGAGCAGGAGTAGGCCACTCGGCCCCTCGACCCTGCTCCCTGATTAGCTTCATCCTCCCAGAAACATTCTATCTCTGGCCTTCAAAGCTAACTTGCAGAAGTTTCATTATTTGTATCTGTTCCACTATCAGTTATTATGTCTAAAGCTGTTCATAATGCCTGTTAACGAGCTGTTCCTAAATGACCATTCAGTCCAGTGACCTTATTTCTTATCAAACTGTTGAACCATGGAGTGATGCACTAAAGTAACTTCTATTGTACTTCTACACACAAATTAATGTATGTATTTCAGTAAGCATCTTAATTAGGCAAGGCTAAATGAAGAGCCTTTGTAGTATGGTTGTATGTTTTAAGTATCTACCCAGTTGCTCTTCCACTAGGCCTCGTCTGGGCCATGGCTGATTTCTGGGATATTACAGGTGTCATCATCTCAGAACAATCATTCCACTGAAACACAAACAAGTTCTGATGAAGGGTCACTGACCTGAAACATTAACTCTGCTTCTCTCTCCACAGATGCTGCCAGGCCTGCTGAGTATTTCCAGCATTTCTTAGTTGTGTTTCAGATTTCCAGAATCTGCAGTATTTTGCTTTTATTACAATCATTCCACTGATTTGTTTTTAGAGAAATGAAACCTTAAGTAGTTTCCGAGAAAATGAAACTACAGCACCAACCTATTCTTTTACCTATTTCAGGCTGTTAAGCTTCTTTCTAATTTCTAACACTGGGCATTTATTAGATTGATGCCCTTGCCACAGGTGCACTAGAATACAGGTCATCGGCACTACAGCCTGGAAGTTGTAAGGAACCCATAGCCTTTGCTGGATCCAGTGCACTGAGCTGTTGATGTCATGTGAAGTGAATTAAATTGACTGGACACTGGAACAGAGAGAACATCAGTGGGAAATATTTTGAATGGTAATCAATAGAGTTCAGGAGAATTATGTTCCACTAAAAAAAACAAGAACAAACTAGCTAATAATGAGACACCGAAGATGACTAAAGAGACATGGATGCAATTGAATCTGAAGAAAACAGCTAACTATATACGATAAAGGACCAAATGATGAAAAGGAATACGAAGAGATCAGGAAATAAGTTTTTTTTTAAACTAGGCCAGCAAAGAGGAATTAGGAAACAAAATTATGATCACATACTCTACAAATTCTTTTTATATTCTAGCAGCTGCTAAATAACAAAAGGAAAATTAAGATAGGGAAAGGACCGCTAAGGGAATGCACTAAATAAATTAGGTAATGACAGTGGAATGGCAGAAATATTGAATAGTTGCTTTGCCTCAGAGTATTTCACAGATGCATAAGGAAAGACTAATACCGGGGCAAAGCCTGAGTGGTGATCAAAAGCTTGGTTAGTGGGGTGGGTCTTAAGGAGGATCCTGGAGGTGGAGATGCAGAGGATTTATAGGGATAATTCCAGAACATGGGCATGGTCAGCTGAAAGCATAGTTGCCAATAGTAGGGCAAAGAGCAGAAGAGACAGGAGTCGGAGAAACAGAGAGTTTGGGAGATTATGGAGCAGAAAGAGGTGCAGAGATTGGGAAGAGCAAGGACATGAAGGTATTTAAACACAGGATGACAATTTTAAATGCGAGTCATTGGCAAGAAGGCAACAACAGACTTAATTGCTGGGTGGAAACTTGGTACAGAATAGAATATAGGCAGCTAGAATTTTATAGAAGGTGGTGGATGAGAAAACAGCCAGGAGAGCATGGTGTAATCAAGTGGATGTGACAAAAGTATGAATGAGTGACTCAGCAGCAGATGAATTGAAGTGGGGGAGTGGCAGGTATTGTTATGGAGGTGCATGTTGGTGATCTTTGTGATAGAGAAGGTATATGTGGAAGGTTGCAACCAATATGGTCAGCCTGTGAGAGTGGCCAGGATGGCAAAGTCAATGACTTGTGTCTTCCTAATGTCTACTAGAGGAAATTACTCTAGTGATGATGTAGATTCAGAAAGAATATGGGCTAAGGATAACTCCTTGGAGGACTCTAGAGGTGACAATGCAGGACTGAGAAATGTGACCATTTTTACTGATTAACCATGCTGGCGCCTTCATGGATCAAAGGTTTCAAAATGAATACAGGCAGAGAGAATGTTGTTGACTTTAGTTAATCATTTCAATGTTGTAGATGAGGTGGAAACCTAAGTGCAATGATTAAAACAGGGAGTTGGGGAGAGATGGGCACAAATCTGGGAGGCAACAACATATTCCAGGACCTTGAAGAGGAAAGGGAGTTGTACATGGCATTATAGTAAGCAAGGACAGAGGGGTCAAGGGGGGATTTTTTGGAAAGTGGGACGATGGTGGACAAAAGGGAGACATTCAGCATATCCACACCCATGTTGAATATCTGATTATGGGTTCTGCTTCTACCATCAATTCTGTTAGGGCATTCCATGTCTTAAATATCCTCTGGATAAAAAAATTCTCCTCAGCTGTACCTTTCATCCTTGTTGATTCTAAATGTATGCCCTCTAGTTGCCGACACATCAACCAGTGGAAACAGTCTTTCCCTATTTCCCTTATCAAAATTCCTTGTAATTTTGAATTTTGATATCCATTTAAATTGATCTATGTCAGGTAAAACAATCCCACTTTCTACTCCATAACTTATTCATCCCTCGTATCACTTTTGAACCATAGAAAAATGATGGCACAAAAGGAGGCCATTCAGACTGTCGTGTCTGCGCTGGCTGAAAAATCTAGCCGCCCAATCTAATCCCACCTTCCAGCACCTGGTCTGTATCCTTGCAGGTTACAGCACTTCAAGTGCAGGTCCAGGTACCTTTTAAATGAGTTGAGTATTTCTGCCTCCACCACCGTTCCTGGCAGTGAATTCCAGACACCCACCACCCTCTCTTCAGCATTCTCTACATAACCATGATGTGTTTCCCAAACTAGGGTGCCCAAAACTGAGCATAATACCCTAATTGGCATAATCAATGATTTCTATGGGTTTTGCATCATCTATTCAAATTTAGCTCTATGCCCCACTTACAGGCCCAGATCTTGCGGTCAGCAGTGAAGTGATGGTGCCAACCATTAACCTCAAAGTAAGCTCGCAGCAATGATCTAGCAAGCTCAATGGCATGGATTTCCTCTTACCTGACATTAATTTCATTCTGGCACCAGATATATGGGAACTCTTGTGTCCAACAACAGTGATGCCAACAAGCAGGCTAAGCAGGCAATCATATTGAAGAATTATCATGGTCACAAAATGACAAGCAGGCTTAATGTCCCTTTTTATCATTTTAAAGAAAGTGAAATAAATATTGGGACAAATGCATGAGATTGAGGTAGTTGAAATATCCAGGTTGTACATAGAGTCATTATGGCACAGAACTATGGCCCATCAAACCCATTGTAGTGCACTACAGTCAGTCCCATTCCCCTGCTTTATCCCTGTAGCTCTGCAAGTTTATTTCCCTCAAGTGTCCATCCAATTTCCAGATCATTACCACTCACTGTACAAAAAGGTTTTTCCTCATATCTTCCCTGTATCTTTTGCCGAAAACCTTAAATCTGTGTCCCCTTGTCCTTGTACCATCAGCTAATGGGAACAGCTTTTCTTTTGTCTACCTTATTGAAACCGGTCATAATCTTGTACACCTCCATCAAATCTCCTCTCAATCTCCTTTGCTCCAAGGAGAACAACCCCAGCTTCTGCAGCCTATCCTTGCAGCTAAAAATCCCTCATTTCTGGAACCATTCTGGTAAACCTCCTCTGCACCCTCTCAAGGACCCTCACATCCTTCCTAAAGTGTGGTGACTAGAATTGGATGCAATACTCTAGTAGCAGCCTAATCAGAGTTTTATAAAAGTTCAGCCTAACTTCCCTTCTTTTGTACTAAATACTTCTATTTATAAAGCCCAAGATCCCATATGCTTTGTAACCACTCTCTTCATAGGTCCTGCCACCTTCTAAGATCTATACACATGATCCTCAGGTCCCTCTTTCCCTGCACACTCTTTGGAACTGTGCCATTAAGTCTATATTAAGTCTCTCCCTAGCCCTTCCACTAAAATGCACCATCTCGCACTTCTCTGTATTAAATGCCATCTGCCACTTGTCTGCCCATTCTGATGGCCTATCTATGCCCTGGTGCAGTCAATTACTTTATCCTCACTGTTTGCCACTCCTCCCAGTTTAGTATCATCAGCAAATTTTGAAATTTTACTCTCTATTCCAATATCCATGTCATTCAAATATATCAAAAATAGCAGTCGTCCTAGCACTGATCCTTGGGGAACGCTGCTGTCAACCATCCTTCAGTCTGAAAAACAACCATTTACCACGACTCATTGTTATCTGTCTTTAAGTCAATTTTTTAACCAAATTGACACTGACCTTCCTAATTCCATGAAGCTCAGTTTTGTTAACCAGCCTTTCATGTGATACTTGGCCAAACACTTTCTTAAAATCCATATGGATCACATCCATTGCATTTCCTTCACCAAACTTCACTGTTACTTTGTCACCACCGTATAGTTCTTGGACATCTCCATGATTTCCCTGCAGATTTGCTCCTCTATCTCTCTCACCCACTATTTGGAGGCCTATAGAATACCCCCAATAGAGGGATCATCCCCTTTTTGCTTCTCAACTCTAACCTAATGGATTCTGTCTTTAAGGACGTCCTCTCTTTCCAATACTACAATGTCTTCCCTAATCAGTACTGCTACCACACTTCCCTTTTTTCCTTATATAAAAGCAAAATACTGCGGATGCTGGAAATCTGAAACAAAAACAAGAAATGCTGGAATCACTCAGCAGGTCTGGCAGCATCTGTGGAAAGAGAAGCAGAGTTAACGTTTCGGGTCAGCGACCCTTCTTTGGAACTGACAAATATTAGAAAAGTCACAGATTATAAACAAGTGAGGTGGGGGTTGGGCAAGAGATAACAAAGGAGAAGGTGCAGATTGGACCAGGCCACATAGCTGACCAAAAGGTCACGGAGCAAAGGCAAACAATATGTTAATGGTGTGTTGAAAGACAAAGCATTAGTACAGATTAGGTGTGAATATACTGAATATTGAACAGCAGCAAGTGCAAACCTGAAGAAAAACAACCTGAAAAAAAACAGTGGGTAAGCAAACTGAACAAACTAAGATGAAATGAAATAAATGCAAAAAAAGATTGTAAGGAATGTAAAAAAAAGGAAGAAAAAATAACTAAAAATGACTAAAAATGAAAGTAAAGTGGGGGGCTGTCATGCTCTGAAATTATTGAACTCAATGTTCAGTCCGGCAGGCTGTCGTGTGCCTAATCGGTAGATGAGATGCTGTTCCTCTTTGATTCCATCAGCATCTCTGCCTCTGCTCTCAATTTTATCCCACGTTGGAGGTGTCAAGTTAAGCTGGGGGAAGTACTGACTGGCTCAGTGTTGAGACCACTGCTGTTTCTAATTTAGATAAACAACTGCTGTACAGGAAAACAAAACAAAACTGGTAACATTTCAATTAACACCAAACTAGGTATGTCACTGGAATTCAAGGACGCAGTTCAGAAATTCAGAACTAGTTGGACAAGATATGTAAGTGGGCAGAACAAAGGCAGATGAAATTTAATGTGGAAAAGTATGAAATATTACGTATGGGAAGAACAATGGCTGACACGGGCTCTTTGAATGGTACTGAAATATCTAAGGATGGACTTGAAAGACACAGGGACAATTTTAACTTCCATCAATTGTGTAAAACAGGCAATATTAGACCTGTTATACATCCATCCAATTTCCTTTTCCATTGACTTTAGGATTGATCTCAGGAAATTCTGGTTCATACAAAATGTGATCAATTTATGAAAAGGCTTCCAAATAGAGTAATGGATGTAAAATACCCTGTAATTATTTAAGAATAATTGGATGTTATATTGGTGAGATGGATGTTAAAATGGACCCAAATGTCTTCCACATCCATAATTATCGTGTAGTCATGTGTACCTCCCTGGCTGAGTCAGGAAATACAGAACCTGCTGTAATTACACCTCAGCTTCCTTCCCCATGGCCATTCTATTTTTAAAAAAACTATCACCTTCCACTTCCACAATTCTGCCCACCTCCACCTCATGGGCGGCACAGTGGCGCAGTGGTTAGCACCGCAGCCTCACAGCTCCAGCGACCCGGGTTCAATTCTGGGTACTGCCTGTGTGGAGTTTGCAAGTTCTCCCTGTGTCTGCGTTGGTTTCCTCCGGGTGCTCCAGTTTCCTCCCACATGCCAAAGACTTGCAGGTTGATAGGTAAATTGGCCATTATAAATTGTCCCTAGTATAGGTAGGTGGTAGGGAAATATAGGGACAGGTGGGGATGTGGTAGGAATATGGAATTAGTGTAGGATTAGTATAAATGGGTGGTTGATGGTCGGCACAGACTCGGTGGGCCAAAGGGCCTGTTTCAGTGCTGTATCTCTAAACTAAATCTCTCCACTTCTGCTGCCAAATCCCTAGTCCATGTTTTAATCACCTCAAGGATCAGCTTCTAACATGCCTTTCCTGTCTTAAACATCCTCAAGCCATCTAAAAGACCACAGCGCGTGTCCTCACCCACACTAAGTCCCACACTCCCATCAAACATTTAGTTTTCAAATCTCTCCATGGCTTCACTCCAATCTATGTTGTAACTTACTCCTGTCTTATGCCTTCTCATCATTCCTCCATTTCTCCCCATCCTACTTGTTCAGCCACTACAGTTCTGCCCTCTGAAAGTTTCTACCCAGTTCCTTTCACCTTATTATCTTTCTCCTTGCTTTGAAAAATCTCTTCAGGCTCTCTTAAAAAAAAATGCTCCTTGACCGTGCCACCAGTCCCTATCCTACCCCACTACTTTTCCCCTTTTCTACAAGCACGGTGTCTGCTATATCATTTCCTTCCCAGTGCAATGTGATGTCCATCATGCAAAGAGAACCATCAATGCAAGTTGTTGTCGTTATCTCCTCATCACACCAACCTCTTCTACACTGCATATCAAATCTTGGACAATATGCTCTAAAAATAAATCCACAAATAAATTGTTTTAATGTCTTGATGATATGAACTAGTTTGAGGAGGTATTGAATCTGATCATGTGTGAGGGCTGAAAGGAATTGTCCATTGAAGATGACAGACCCTACGTTTAATGACTATACTTCCAGTGATGTGGATTCAGTTTACTCACAAGGTCTTAATCATATCTCATTTATTGTAACAGACAAACGTTGAATCAATACATGATTCTGCTCTCATTGGCCAATGTAAACAATACAATGTCAAAATTCCTAAGTTAGGTGAAATCCACCTTTTAATAGTTTTCCAAAAGTCACCATTGTTGCAGCAGTGAAAGTAAACTAACTTCATTGGCAGACAAACGGCATTCCCATTGCTAGCCCCTGGTTCCTGCCCATCTCAAGCCATCCCACTTCTGCCCTTATTGCATTTGAAGCAGCTTTATATTATTGGCCTGCACTCTGCCTCTTCTGGCTAAACAGAGAGAAAGTAAAAAATTAAAAGCTGAATATGCATTAATCGCTATTCATGCCATGGAATGCTGCTATATATTTGTTAACTGAGCCAGTTTTGTAAAATAACACTTAAAATATGGCGTGCAGCTAAGTGACCCTAAAAACCACTTCAATTGTAGTCAGGGCAAGAGCAGGAAGGCAATATTTCTAACTACCATGACATTTTCCTCCCTTCTGCCAGTGAAAGTATTATCTTTGCCTCCTATAAAAATAAACTGGACTGTTTTCTCAACGGGATTGAAAAACAATGTCGACAGGCATTTTCAAAAAATGTCTGTATGATATGAATGAATTATCAGTAACTCCCCTAAAGCAGTCCCTCTGATGAGGTCATGGAAACTCAATTAAATATTTAAATAAAAATGTTTAATAAGGTCAACAGAAGCAGATAACACATCATAAATATATTGGTGTTAATTCTACTTTAGTTTGAATTTTGGAAAGCTTGCTAACAGTGATACTTCCTCGTTAACAATGAAGTAATTTCCGTACATGGAATTACATACATATTATGGTATTGGTCAGCATTAAGGGCTTACTAAAACTGATCGAACAACTGAAAAAAATCTATTATAAAATGACAAAACATCCAGCTGAAGAATATCAGTTGAAATTTTCAAAGTTCTTATGAATGACAAGGATCTTGCGTATCAACACGCATTTACCAAGGTCACTTATATCATGTGAAGAATAGCACTCAAGCTACAAAGCTCTTCAGAGAACTTCAAACACTCTGGTGAATACATACATTTTTTTTCTGGGGCTATCATTATAGTAGCACACTTTGAATTCTGAAGTGAGGGATAATATTGTAACATCGCCTTCTCTAATTATCTACTTAGTGTGATAACATCTGTCCATGTTCCTTTCACTGTCTGCAAACTAGAAGGATTTCCTCCAGTTTCACTGTTCCTAATCAGTCTCAAGATAATTTCACAATGTCATTCAGATGGTTTTGTGCTCTTGTCTCACTTGTCAAATTATTTTCAGAGTTTGGAATGCTGATGCTACTTGGTTTGTAACATGAGCATTACTCACATTATTCATGTCCATTCATACTTAGGATTAAGTGCCTCATGTATAGAAAGTACAGGATTTATATCATTTATGTCATTACTTCATTTTTGTAAAGACTTATTACACTATTGCATGGAAAATGATATGGATAACAAATACATTAGACAGCTCCTGGTTTAGATTTAGGAATAGGATGTACATAAAAAAAGTGAGCACTGACCAATAATTCAAGTGATTGAGTTGAGTTCTTAAGTTCCACTACGAAGGTTGAAAGTTCAAGTTCCAGAGTCACTCAAAGCCTCCTGGATGAATCCATTTTCTGATCCTAGCTGAAGGAGAAATGTGTAATAAGCAATAAGTAAATGAGGAAATTAATAATTAACCCTTAACTAGAAACAGAAAATGCTGGAAATATTCAGCAGGTCAGGCAGCGACTGGGGAGTCCACAGTATCCACAATATTTTCCTTTTGTATTAACCCTTAACTCAAAGGGATTCTGTACATCCTGGGCGAGGCAATTTTTGAGTTTGCAGCCCACATGCTGTGACATTTAAAGTCCTCATATAATACAATGATCAGCTATCATTGTAATATTAAGGAAATATTACTAAAACATACACTTTAAAAAAAAGAAGCATGTTATGCCTAGTTTCTCTTCCAATTCAGTATCTTAACTTATTTCATACTACAACTTGGATTCAGAAACTCAGTGCAATGTGGTTGCATTTGTAAATGATACCACACTAGGAAAAACACAGTGGCGCAGTGGTTAGCACCGCAGCCTCACAGCTCCAGCGACCCGGGTTCAATTCTGGGTACTGCCTGTGTGGAGTTTGCAAGTTCTCCCTGTGTCTGCGTGGGTTTCCTCCGGGTGCTCCGGTTTCCTCCCACATGCCAAAGACTTGCAGGTTGATAGGTTAATTGGCCATTATAAATTGCCCCTAGTATAGGTAGATGGTAGGGAAATATAAGGACAGGTGAGGATGTGGTAGGAATATGGAATTAGTGTAGCATTAGTATAAATGGGTGGTTGATGGTCGGCACAGACTCGATGGGCCGAAGGGCCTGTTTCAGTGCTGTATCTCTAAACTAAACTAAACTAAAACTAAGATCAGATTTAAGAATGAGTTGGATAATATCCATAAGTGGTCGATGAAATTTAATGCAGACAAATATCAATTGCTACATTGAGAAAGGAAAAAAGACAGTATATGTACTCCATGAGTGGTGCTGAAGTAGCTAAGGCGACCTAATAAACTTAATGCTCAATATGGCCAATCAATGCAGAGCAGCAACCAACACAGTCAATTGGTTATGAACTATACAGGCAATATGGTAGAATACAAGTCAAAGGCGGTAATGATAAAATTGTATAGTCCTCTAGTCAGGCTGCACCTTTAATACTGCATCTAATAATCAAGAGAGACATTCGAGCATTGGCGATCTGAGCTATGAGAAACGACTGGAGAAACTTGGGCCATGATCTTTCTTGGAGATGTTTCGATGCTGCCGACTGAACTATGCCATAAAGGGCAGTGGATAACCCTTTTACCACAGTCCCAGTGAAGTTACAGTGGCAGAGTGGGAGGAGCCTCAGGATGAAAACTCTGGAATCATTTAAAAACAATTGGAGCTACAATTAGGTTGGATTCATAGAATTGTAACAGCACAGAAGGAGGCCATCGTATCTGCAATAGCTCTTCGTGTGAACAATTCCTTTTGTGCCATTTCCCTGCCTTCTCCCCATAACCCTGTACATTCTTCCTTTTCAGGTAACTATCTAATTCCCTTTTGAAGGCCTCATTTGAACCTGCCTCCACCACTCTCTGGCAGTGCATTCTAGATCCTAAGCACTTGCTGCATGAAAAAGTTTTTCCTCATGTCACCGTTACTTCTTTTGCCAATTACTTTAAATCTGTGCCCTCTTGTTCTTGTTCCTTTCACAAGTGGGAACAATTTCTCCCTGTCTACTCTGTCCAGACCCCTCATGATTTTGAATATCTTTTTCAAATCTCCTCTTAGCCTTCTCTTCAAGGAAAACAGTCCCAATTTCTCCAATCTCTCTTCGTAAATGAAGTTCCTCAACCCTGGAAACATGACCGCTCTCTCAACCTGTCCTGCCAACTCCAATGACTTATGCACATATACACCCCTCTGTTCCTGCACCCCCTTTAGAGTTGCACCCTTTATTTTATACAATCTCTTGTCATGCAGGCCCCCGGCCTGCCAAGAATGAGGCATATTAATTTTGTCATATGAACATTGATTTTAAACTTGCTGGGAAGAAGAGAAGGCCTGTTACAAGGGCTGCCAGACCCTTAGCGGAAAAATATTTGCATACCAACAGACAGTGCTTGGAGGGACAAAGGGGCTATTCCCTGCTCCAATTTAACCCACAATGGACTTTGAGCACCAGTTACTGTCTGTAAGAAGAGATGT
The DNA here is from genome assembly GCF_036365525.1 of Heterodontus francisci. Lineage (NCBI taxonomy): Eukaryota > Metazoa > Chordata > Chondrichthyes > Heterodontiformes > Heterodontidae > Heterodontus > Heterodontus francisci. The sequence continues at coordinate 169,298,590 of NC_090372.1, read as the reverse complement.
TCCAGGGTCAGTTAAGACAAGAGAATCCAGAACAGACGTGGTCAGACCAGCTAGTCACATGACTAAAATAAAAACAAGAAATGCTGGAACCACTCAGCAGGTCTGGCAGCATCTGTGAAAAGAGAAGCAGAGTTAACGTTTCGGGTCAGTGACCCTTCTTCAGAACTGCCATTTCAGATATTGCCTCAAACGTTTCCACTTTATCTCTTCTGCTCTTTTCTGTCTCTATCTGCATATGTGTATTGCATATGCATGCTAGCGTGGGCGCTTCGCGTAGCCGTAGGCATTAACCGAATTAGAGTTTAAGTTTAATAAAGTTCAACCTTTTTTCTTTAAACCTGAGAAAACCTGTTTGGCTTGTTTCTTTGCCTTATAATTGGAAGTTAGTGAAAAAGGATTCACTAAGGGGGAGCTAAACAAAATAGTGTGTTTAAAATTAAACCCTGTTACGATAAGATGAGAGGGAACCCTAGACTCCTTTCTCATCTGGTCGTAACACTCTCCATGTTCTTCCTACCAAAATGAATCACTTCACATTTTTCTGCATCGAACTTCATCTGCCACTTGTCTGCCCATTCCACCAGCTTGTCTGTGTCCATTTGAAGTTCTATGCTATCCTCCTCACAGTTCACAATGCTTCCAAGTTTTGTATCATCCGTTCATCTTGAAATTGTGCCCTGTATACCAAGGTCTAAGTCATTAATATATATCAGGAAGAGCAAGGGTCCCAACGCTGACCCCTGGGGAACTCCACTACAAACCTTCCTCTAGCCCGAAAAACATCCATTAACCACCACTCTCTGTTTCCTGTCACTCAGCCAATTTTGTATCCATGTTGCTGCTTCCCTTTTATTTCATAAGCTATAACTTTGCTCACAAGACTTTTGTGTGGCACCTTATCAAATGCCTTTTGCAAGTCCATGTACAGCACATCAACAGCACTGCCTTCATCAATCTTCTCTGTTACCCCTTCAAAAAAAAACTCTGACAAGTTAGTTAAACATGATTTTTCCTTAACAAATCCATGTTGGCTTTCCTTAATTAATCTGCATTTGTCCATGTGATTATTAACTTTTCCCAAATTATTGTTTCTAGAAGTTTTCCTACCACTGTAGTTGAACTGACTGGCCTGTAGATTAGCCTGGGCTAATAAACTGAGCTTATCTTTACATACTTTTTTGCAGAACAAGGGTGTAATATTTGCAATTCTCCAGCCCTCTGGTGCCACCCCTGAGTCTAAGGAAGACTGGAAAATTATAGCCAATGCCTCTGCAATTTCTGCTTTCACTTCCCTCAGGATCCTTGGATGCATCTCATCTGGTCCTGGTACTTTATCAACTTTAAGTACAGATAGCTATCTAAAACCTCCTCCTAATCAATTTTAAATTTTTCTAGTGTATTAATTACCTCCTCTTTCATCATGGCCTGGGTGGCATCTTCTTCCTTGGTAAAGACAGATGCAAAGTATTCATTTAATACCTCAGTTATTCCCCCTGACTCCATACGTAAATCCCCCTTTTAGTCCCTAATCAGCCCTACTCCACCTTTTACCATCCATTTACTATTTATATGCCCAGAGAAGACTTTGGGATTCCGTTTTATGTTAGCTGCCAGTCTCTTTTCATACTCTCTCTCTGATTCTCTTATTTGCTTTTTCACTTCCCCTCTGAACTTTTTACATTCAGCCTGCATTGTATTATCTACCTGACATCTGTCATAATCACACTTTTTCTCTTTCATCTTCGTCTTCATCTCTATCTCTTTTGTCATCCAGGGAGCTCTGGATTTGTTTGCCCTACTTTTCCCCTTCGAGGGAATATACCTTGACTATGCTTGAACTATCTCTTTGAAGGTAGCCAATTGTTCATCTACTGTTTTTCCTGCCAACCTTTGATTTCAATTTATTCTGCCCAGATCCATTCTTACCCCATTGAAGTTGGCTTTCCCCTATTAATTATTCTTACTCTAGAGTGTTCTGTATCCTTTCCCATAGCCAACCATGATCACTGTCCCCTAAATGTTCTGCTACTGACACATGATCCACTTGGCTCACTTCATTCCCAAGAACCAAGTCCAGCAGTGCCTCCTTTCTCTGAAAACATACTGCTGTAGAAAACTTTCCTGAACACACTCTAGGAACTCTTGCCCCTCACTACTTATAATGGAGAGAAGTGGTGGGAGAGGGGTGAGAAGTTCTAATTCACTATTTCAATCTAGTTTCTCACTTACATAGAATACATACAGCACAGAGCAGGCCAGACAGCCTAAATAGGGGGAGACGGTGGCATAGTGGTAATGTCACTGGACTAGTAATGTAGAGGCCCAGGCTAATCCCCTGGGGACATGGTTCAAATCCCACCATGGCAGCATTAATTAAAATCTGGAATTGAAAGATTGTCTCAGTATTGGTGTCACGAAACTATCATTGATTGTTGTAAAAACCCATCTGGTTCACTAATGTCCTTTAGGGAAGGAAATCTGCCATCCTTACCTGGTCTGGCCTGTGTGTGATTCCAGACCCACACCAATCTGGTTGACTCTTAACTGCCCTCTGAAATAGCCGAACAAACCAGTCAGTTCAAGGGCAATTAAGGATGGGCAACAAATGCTGGCCTTAGAGTCATACAGCACAAAAGCAGGCCCTTCAGCCCATTGTGTCTGTGCCAGCTATCAGGCACCTATCTATTCTAATCCCATTTTCCAGCACTTGGCCTGCAGCCTTGTATGCTATGGCATTTCAAATGCTCATCTAAATACTTCTTAAATGTTGTGAGGGTTCCTGCCTCTACCACCCCCTTCAGGCTGTGTATTCCAGATTCCAATCACCCTCTGGGTGAAAACATTTTTCCTCAAATCCCCTCTAAACCTTCTCCCCCTTACCTTAAATCTATGCCCCCTGGTTATTGACCTCTCCGCTAAGGGAAAAAGTTTCTTCCTATCTATCCTATCAATGCCCCTCATAATTTTGTATACCTCAATCAGGTCCCCATTCAACCTTCTCTTCTCTAAGGAAAACAACCCGAGCCTATCCAGTCTCTCTTCATAGCTGAAATCCCCTAGCCCAGGCAACATAATCTCCTCTGCAACCTCCCCAGTGCAATCACATCCTTTCTATACTGTGGTGCCCAGAACTGTACACAGTACTCCAGCTCTGACCTAACTCGTGTTTTATACAGCTCCATCATAACCTCTCTGCTCTTATATTTTGTGACTTGGCTAATAAAGGACTTCCTAACCACCTTATCTACCTGTGTTGCTGTCTTCAGTGATCTATGGACAAGTACACCAAGGTCCCTCTGACCCTCTGTACTTTCTAGGGTCCTACCATCCATTGTATATTCCCTTTCCTTGTTAGTCCTCCCAAAATGCATCACCTCACACTTCTCAGGATTAAATTCCATTTGCCACTGCTCCACCCATCTTACCAGCCCATCTATATCTTCCTGTACTCTAAGGCTTTCCTCCTCACTATTTACGACACCACCAATTTTCATGTCATCTGTGAACTTATTTATCATACCTCCTATATTCACGTCTAAATCATTTATGTACACTACAAACAATAAGGGTTCCAGCACCGATCCCTGCAGTACACCACTGGGCACAGGCTTCCATTCGTAAAAACAACCCTCGACCATCAACCTCTACCACCTGCCACTAAACCAATTTTGGATCCTCCCCCTGACAAAGCCATGCTGACTAACCCTGATTAATCCCTGCCTCTCCAAGTGGAGATTAATCCAGTCCCTCAGAATTTTTCCAATAGTTTCCCTACCACTGATGTTAGACTCACTGGCCTGTAATTACCTGGTTTATCCCTGCTACCCTTCTTGAATAATGGTACCACATTCGCTGCCCTCCAGTCCCCTGGCACTTCTCCTGTGGCCGGAGAGGATTTGAAAATTTGTGCCAGAGCCCCTGCAATCTCCTCCCTTGCCTCACATCGCAGCCTGGGATAGATCTCATCCGGGCCTGGGGATTTATTAACTTTTAAGCTCACTAAAACAGCTAATATTTCCTCCCTTTCAATGCTAATTTGTTCAAGTATATCACAATCCCCCTCCCTGATCTCTACTCCTACATCGTCCTTCTCCCTAGTGAATACAGATGAAAAGTAATCATTTAAAACCTCATCTATGTCCTCCAGCTCCACACATAGGTTGCCACTTTGGTCCCTACTCACATTTATTTTATTTTATTTAGAGATACAGCACTGAAACAGGCCCTTCGGCCCACCGAGTCTGTGCCGACCATCAACCACCCATTTATACTAATCCTACATTAATCCCATAATCCTACCACATCCCCTCAATTCCCCTACCACCTACCTACACTAGGGGCAATTTACAATGGCCAATTTACCTATCAACCTGGAAGTCTTTGGCTGTGGGAGGAAACCAGAGCACCCGGCAAAAACCCACACGGTCACAGGGAGAACTTGCAAACTCCGCACAGGCAGTACCCAGAATCGAACCCAGGTCACTGGAGCTGTGAGGCTGCGGTGCTAACCACAGCGCCACTGTGCCACCATATGCCAAGAACAAATTTTTAAAAATTTTCCCACAAGTGGAAACATTGGGCAGGATTTTCCCATGGGCTTGGGAAACCAACATCAGGACCAAGTCGGGGCCCTGAGCCTGTATTTGCTGGCAGCGAGACCGACCTGGTGATATTCCCGGAGGCAGCCTCCTAATTGGCCATCTCTGCGCTTGCCATCCTATTAAGTACCGTGCGCGGGCTTCCGATGTTGCTGGCCCAATCAGAAGACAGGCAGCTCAAGAGCTTCGGCAGCCCCACTGGGAGAGATGTGGGTACTGCTGAGGGAGGTCAGGGGCCATGAGGAGGCCTCAATATGGAGACACCCTCAGAGGAGTAAAATTAAATATATTAATTAGGGGGTGTAAGACTATTGGACCCTTGGATCGACAACCCTTCTAGGTGGCTTGTTGGGGCCATAGGAACTGCCTTCAATGCCAACATCCCCCTCTTTGGGGTATGGAGCCTCCAGCTCTGATAGCTCCCTGTACTACCGAAGGGTGGCTGGCTCCGTGGAGCCGACAGTCTCCGTTCCTGTCTGGGGGCCTCTCTGCCACTGGCAAAATGCCAGCAACGCCTCTAAGTCACCCTTAATGGGGACCTTAATTATTCAAATTGGCTGCCCACATCCGCCAACTTTCCCAGTGGCGGGAATGTGTCAGGGAACTGTCCTGATGCGGCTCTGCCCTATTTTCCGCACTAATCTGGGGCCAGGAAAACTCTTTCCACTCTACCCTGTCTAACCCATTAATAATTTTAAAGACCTTTATCAGGTATCCTCTATATCTTCTCTTTTCTAAAGGGAAAAAACCCAACCTGTTCAATCTTCCCTGAAAGCTGTAAAATCTCAGTTCAGGTACCAGTCATTTTGCACTTTCTCCAGTGCTTCTATGTCCTTTTTATACTATGGAGACCAGAACTGTTCACTGTGCTATAAGTGCGGTCCTATACAAGTTTAACATAACTTCACTACTTTTGAATTCTATAACTGCCAATGTTTTGATACCATTTTTAATTGCTTTGCTGACCTGCAATGCACCTTCTAATGATTTTTTAATCTGTATCCATAGATCCTTTGGTTCTTCTAACCCATTCAGATTTTTATTTTCTAAAGCATTGGTGACGTTTCTATGATTCCTCCCAAACTGCATCACTTCACATTTATCAATGCTATAATTCATTTACTACTTAACTGTCCAGTCTGCAAGTTTTCTAATGTCTTCTTGTACTATGATGCATTCTTCATCAGTGTTATAGCCACCACCCTCTGCCACCCCCCCCCCCACCTCCCCACTATCCCACACCATTTGGTATCAAAAAAGATGATAGCTGAAGATGTTAGACATTATTTCATTGAGAGCAGAACAAAGATTCATAAGACAAAACTGTAGTATATACAAAATATTCCCTCACAAATTTAAAATTTATTTTTCTATTCTTTTTTACAGAGTTGCTTCATTGATTGAAAACTGGACTGAAGGCCACAGGGTCTTGGACCTGAATTTAAGTTCATTCATCCTTTCATCCTTGTGGTGTGGTGTTTAAATTGAATGCAACAATTTAAGAACAGAAAGCAAAGTGAGACAGCTGCTGGAAATCTGAAACACAAACTGAAAATACTAGAGGTATTCATCAGATCAGGCAGCATCCATCGAGAAAACACAGGTCAGTTGACATTTCAGGTAGAAATCCTTCCTCAGAACTGAAAGATATTACACATGAATAGTCCTTATGAAAGAACAGAGCAAGCAAAAGGATCTTAGGATATGGGGTGATAGAAGGGGCCTGCAATACATTGTCACAACTATTGTCTTTGGACCGCCCTAGCTTCTGGCAATCAAAACAGAGATTAGCATCACCTCATGCTACCATCTGGTGGTGATGAGATAAATCTCTCTTTCACTTCCTTGCCTGGGCAAGAAGCAGAATAGCAAAGTGTTCATCCAGAGATTATACCAGAGAAGCCCATCTGGAATGGGGTTTTCCCTTGCTTTGGGAAAAAGCACATCTTCTATCCTGCATCTTAGCAGCATGCTGAGACCAAGGTTTGCTCACGACAGTAGCAAATAGAATTGCTGGAGTTTTAGTGATGTATTTCAATGAATAGTTTTTAAAAATTCATTCATGGGATGTAGGTGTCGCTGGCCAGGCCAGCATTTATTGCCCATCCCTAATTGCCCTTGAGAAGGTGGTGGTGAGCTGCCTTCTTGAACCGCTGCAGTCCATGTGGGGTAGGTACACCCACAGTGCTGTTAGGAAGAGAGTTCCAGGATTTTGACCCAGCGACACTGAAGGAACAGCGAACTTGCAGGTGGTGGTATTCCCATCCATTTGCTGCCCTTGTCCTTCTAGTTGGTAGGGGTTGCAGGTTTGGAAGGTGCTGGCTAAGGAGCCTTGGTGTGTTGCTGTAGTGCATCTTGTACACACTGATGGTACACACTGTTGCCACTGTGTATCGGTGGTGGAGGGAGAGAATATTTGAGGCTGGGTGCCAAATAATAACTTTATCCAAAGAATACATTTATTGCGAAACCAACCATAATGTTGTCCAATAGACCAATACAGCATCTGACCTAAGAGAACTGAAGAAGGCCATGACAAAGGATAGCCTAAAATCTTATTACACTTTTGAGTGCTATCATCGGGCTTTATCATGTGGCTCCATTTATTTGCTTGTTCTGTGTGATTTATTCCTTTCAGCACAGGTAAATTTCTTTCATCTTCCTATATGAGCAGCTAATATCAATCTGATCTTTACAGTTCCACTAAATTGCTGTTATAGCTCCATTCACTAGAGTTTAGCTTTACAGAGTGGTGCCATTATTATTGTGAGGTTGCAGAAAGTACAGTTTCCTGGCTATGCAGATGTGGATTTTTTTTTAAACAAAAATTTATAAATTTAGAGGCGAAATAGGAAAGGTCCATTTTGACAAACAAGTTTGAGTGGCACTGGATTACATGGATAATTTGAAATGTCTGACTTTTCCTTGAGTTCTAGTCCTTTCATTTAAACATGCTTTGGAACCAACCCCTGATGTGTTTCTTGCAATAAGTGCCTGATTAGTCACTTATGGAATTTCCTGGTTTGGATCACTCCCACAGTGGGAGCAGGAGCATGAAAGCAAAAATATAAACAGGAAGGAAATTAAGCATATATGTTTCCTAACTGAAGGACTAAAATATGCTGATAATGGGGTGATATGTTCTTCATAGATCACTATACTTGTTTGTGGGAGAAGATGATGATGATGATATGATTATAATGCCCATGCTCAAAAATGAAGCTGTAGTTAGCTACTTATACATTCAAGCAGTTATGATAAACAGATAGTCACAGGATACTAACATTTTGACTCAAAATATGTCACTGTGAGCAATTTGTTTGTGTATATTTTCTCAGAAGTTCATAGCTCATACTAACCTTGCATTTCCTATTAGATTTAAGTCAATGGGTGTTAAGTGCATTTAGACAGGGTTTCCACCATCTGTAAACCTTTATTTATTTTCTTTCATTTGCTGACATTTCTGCCAAAAGTAATCCTTCATGTTTGATTTATTAATAGCAGTTACTGCTGCTAATATTTCAGTGTATCTACCGGCAGGACTCAATCAATTGCTTATGAGAAGCACATTTCTAAAATTTATAAACTAAAGGACAGAATGTTTTACTATGCTTTACAAAGAGTCCTTATTTCCTGCCAACTTTGTCCAGTCTAAATAATGTGTAAATCGAATGAAAAGAAAAAAAACACTAATGCTAGAAAAAGGTGAAAATGGACAGCAGGTCAGACAGTGTCTGAAAGAGAAAAGACAGGTTAATGTATGTGCATATTGATGTGGTCACAATACAGGTAATGCTGCAAACATTTGCAAGTGACAATGGGCAGATCTGATTCTCTTGAGCATTTTGAACCAACAGATGGGATGGGGGTTTCACAGGTACAAGCAACATTAGGCAGGCCCCAGGTCAATATATCTAAACTTATTACTAATGTCAAAGCATTTAACAAAGTTTGTGTTTTAACATTTTTTGTATGGGTTGTGGGTGGGGGGGGAAGAAGATACTGAGAGGGGAATGATTTGACTTTTGGTGACGTTCTTATATTTCACCCTGAGACCTTGAGGAAATCATTAAATTTCCAAGTGTGAGTATAGTGAAGTGGCACATTTTTTAAATTTAAAATTTCCTGTTTGGAATTATACTTTCCAAATGTCATTTTTTATATGCATGAGTCCATCTGATCATTTCCAACACCTTACAGGCTTGTGTCAGTATAACGTCTGGTAAATACTCAAAAGGAAAAACTCTATGGGCCTCAATATTAACCCCCTCCTCCCCCAGCCCCACGATGGGTAGGTAAAGGACTGGGGATGGAAGGGGATTTATAACTAAAAGTCGTAAAACACGCCCCCAACCCCTGTTAAATTTGGCAGAACTTGTATCCAAAGGTGTTCTTAAAGAGGCAGGCATGTAAGGGTGATCATCAGAAACCAGAGCAACACTGCCCACACCCACCATTATATTTAAAACATGTTACTGACACATTGCCAGCACCTCCTTTCCGACAGAATCACAAGAGCATTATACAGCTGCTGAATTTTATGTACGCTTGCATTTCCCAAAGTATAGGAAGTCACCTATAACAGTGTTGTAGCCATCCAGGCACACAAGTTCCCACTCCCATTGTGGCATCACAATTTGGTCCTCTTCAGTTATGCACTGTCACTTACCTGTGTTACTTCCTTAAGATGTGAATAGCTATGCTGGTGCTTGCTAATGTCAGTGAGATGCAGGGTGCTGTGAGGCACTGCCTAGTTCTGTGCTTACAAGCGTACAATCTTAGAAATGGAACTAATATTTGAATGCTGGCTCCAAGATATACCGCCAAGCAGAGATTGCTCTGCAAGATACTTTGGTCCAAGTACATGCTTGCTTTGGTCTAAGCTGAACCCAGCCATAAAGTCATAAAGTGCTTTGGGACATCCTAAGAATGTGAAAGCTGTTGAACAAAAGCAAGTTCTTATTTTATTTCCATATAGACACAGCCATCACATTGTAGATAAAGTTGTCTGTGCTGCGATGTTTATACAATCAACATTCAAAAGTTTTCCAGACTAGTTTTCGGTGGAAATCATTGTGTCATCTCTAAACTAAAACAAAGAGACAACTTTTTTTTTGTAAGTATTGTTTTGTTATTTTTCTTGATCTTTTTATCTTCTAAATACACCGCTATTTGTAAATCAGAAAGTTCCCAGTTTCTGGCATGCTAATCATAATACAAATTTTATTTTATTTTATTTAGAGATACAGCACTAAAACAGGCCTGTCGGCCCATAGTGTCTGTGCCAACCATCAACCACCCATTTATACTAACCCTACACTAATCCCATATTCCTACCACATCCCCCTACCACCTACCAAAACTAGGGACAATTTACAACGGCCAATTTACCTATCAACCTGCAAGTCTTTGGCTGTGGGAGGAAACCAGAGCACCCGGCGAAAACCCACACGGTTCACAGGGAGAACTTGCAAACTCCGCACAGGCAGTACCCAGAATCGAACCCGGGTCGCAGGAGCTGTGAGGCTGCGGTGCTAACCACTGCGCCACTGTGCCGTCCATAATGTGGATTAGTTGTGGAGTGGATTCTGCCAGTCTTATATCATTGTTTTTTTCCACAGAATCCATTGAAGTAGCATCTGTGATTAAATCAGGTTCTGAATACTGAGAAAAGTGATGGCTCATCTGGGGAGTGCAGCCAGATCCAAGGACAGGGCACCACGGGTGGCTCAGCTGTACAGGGAGGCAACAAGGAAGACTAGAAGAGCAATAGTGATAGGAGATTCAATAGTCAGGGGAACAGACAGGTGTTTTGCTTCCCTGGTGCCAGGGTCAAGGATGTCACTGAATAGCTGCAGAGCACCCTGAGGGGGGAGGGTGAACAGCCAGCAGTCATGGTCCACATTGGTACCTACCAAGGAAGAGGGATGTGATCCTGCAGATAGAGTTCAGTGAGTGAGGTAAGAAATTAGCTAGCAGGACCTCAAATGTTGTAATCTCTGGATTACTCCCAGTACCACACGCAAGTGAGTACAAAAATAGAAGGATAGTGCAGATGAATGGCTGGAAAGATGGTGTAGGAGGGAGGGCTTTAGATTCCTGGGGCACTGGGACCAGTTCTGGAAAGGTGGGACCTGTACAGGCCAGAAGGATTGCACCTGAACAGAGCTGGGACACATTTCTTTGTGGGGTGATTTGCTAGTGCTATTGGGGAGGAACACCAAGGTGCACAGAGAATTGGAAGAGACAGATAGCACTAGAGTAGGAAATAGCAAAGTATTAGGCAGGGTCAGAGTGGGAGTGTTAGTGCTAGAGAAGGGAGTAGTTCCATATTAGACGGGGGTGGACCAAAAAGGACTACAAAGAGGAATGCAAAGACAGGATTACAATACATGTGTGTAAACACACAAAGTGTGGCAAATAAGGTTGGTGAGCTACAAGCACAAGTAGCAGTATGGGAATATAATGTAGTGGCAATATCAGAAACGTGGCTTAAAAATGCCGAGGACTAGATGCCTAATATACAAGGATATAAAGTGTTCAGAAAAGATAAAGAAGGAAAAAAGGGAGGTGGGGTAGCAGTCCTGATTAGGGAAGACATTGCAGTGCTGGAAAGGGAGAATGTCCTTGAAGGGGCAAGGATAGATTCCATTTGGTTAGAGCTGAGGATCAAAAAGGGTATGATCACACTACTAGAGGTATTCTATAGGTCTCCAAATAGTGAGACAGAGATAGAGGAGCAAATTTGTGGGGAAATCACAGATGTGTAAGAACAAAAGAGTGGTGATATTGGGGGATTTTAATTACTCAAATATCGATTGGGATAAGTTTAGAGTAAAAAGGAAGGAAAGGGAAGAATTCCTCAAATGTGTTCAGGAGATGTGATCATTATAAGGAGCACAAATCCAGCTTTTCTAAATAACATTGTAACCAAAATCCCCCATCCCGGAAACTATTCTGGTCAATCTCCTCTGCACCTTCTCATGGACATTCACATCCTTCCTGAAGTATATATTGTCTCTCCCTATTCTTTCTGCCAAAATGCATTACCTCGTACTTGTCAGTATTAAACTCCATCTGCCACCTCTCTGCCCATTCTGTTAACCTATCTATGTCCTGTTGCAGGTGGTTCATATCATCCTCACTGTTTGCCACACCTCCAAGTTTGGTGTTGTTAACAAATTTTGGGATTCTACTCTGTAGTCCAAGATTCAAGTCATTTATATATAGCAATAAAAGCAGTGTTCCCAGCACTGAGCCTTGAAGAACACCACTGTCTACCATCCTCCAGGCTGAAAAATAACCATTTACTACAACTCACTATTTTCTATCCTTAAGCCAATTTTTTATCCAATTGGACACTGACCCTCCTATTCCATGAGCCTTAATTTTGTTAGCCAGCCTTTTATGCGGTACCTTATCAAATGCTTTCTTAAAATCTATATAAACAACATCCACCACATTCCCTTCACCAACCTTCTCTGTTACTTCATCAAAGAATTCAATTAGATTAGTCAAGCATGAACTGCCTTTTACAAATCCATACTGGCTATCCTTAATTAACTCAAACCTCTCTAAGTGTCTGTTGATATTTTCCTTGATTATTGTTTCTAAAACCTTACCCACCACTGATGTTAAACTAACTGGTCTGTAGTTGCTAGGACTCTTTTTACACCCTTTCTTGAATAAGGGTGTCACATTCGCCAATCTCCAATTCTCTGACACCTCCCCCATATCCAGGAATGATTGGAAGAATATGGCAAGCCCTTCTGCTATCTCCATCCCCACTTCCTTTAGCAACCTGGGATGCAAGTCATCCAAATCAGGTGACTTATCAACCCGAAGCATAGCCAGTCTTTTTAGTACCACCCCCTCTCAATTTTTGTCCTGTCCGTTGCCTCTACTCTCACCGCTTCTACTGATATTTTGTCAGCCTCCATTTCTTTCATAAAAGATGGTCCTTCACTCTCCAAAGTTGTCAAACAGGTCATCTTAAGGCATTCAAAGCCAATGCCATAAATCTTTACACATCAGTTAATTTTGCCAAAGAATAGAATAATCTTAAAATCAAAATGCTAATGAATATAGTATTGTATTATAATTATCACATGTATTACCTCACTTAATGGACGATAGAGAATTAAGCTTATCAAAGAATATACTAAAATAATCCAGTTACACTCCAGTCAGACACTGGAATGTACAATGTAAATATCACAATGCCCAAAAATACCCAGACTTACATTTGTCATGCAGATGAACATCTCAGAGCACTTTACAAGGGAGAGAGGTACTCTGAGCAGGAAGCAAAAGAATTTTGGAATGGTGGGAGACTGGAGGCATTATCAAAGAGCTACCGTTTTATGAGACTTTAGAAGGCAGCAAGGGAGAAAGTAGGAAGTGTCAAACACACATTTAACACAGGTATTGGCAAAGGCAATTAAATAATAAAGGCTTCTTCTAAAATTAAGTTCAGCCAATGTGCACTGCAATCACTGCTTATCATTTGTTGAGATATAAGGGGGAATTTCAATTGGCAGCACCTTTGGGCGGGCAAGGGGGCGGGGCAAATGACATGCCCACTGAAGCCAACAAGGTGAGGCTGGGCCAATATCATCAGCTGGGCTTCATTTCTATCTGATTGGCAGCCTGCCTGGCTGATCAAGTCAGGAAATATTTGCAAAGTGAGATTTCTGACAGCTCTCCTAAGACCTATTTAAAGTGTAAATGTACCTCTTAAAGAGAGGTTGCATTCACTTCTTGGAGTGTTATTGTGAGAAATGAGAGAAGCAAACCCCTTGGAGGCTCTAGTAGAAGAGGTGAAGGCAAAGAGGAAAATCTCTTGCCAATGAATGGGAAGTTTCCAAAGGCCAATGTCAAACAGGTAACTGTGACATAAGTGGCTATGCCCTCAGTTCAACGAGCATCACTCCTAGATTCCATGTAGAAGAGGTTCAATGACCTGACCAGAGTAGCAATGTCTCATGACAGTACATGTCTTTATTTATTTATCTCTCACTGTAACCCCTGGCAATGGCACTTCTCCCCCAGCTACCATCTAGACCCCACCCCCAACCATTCTCTAGTTCCCAGGGCTCAGGTGGAAAAGGTAATGTAAGTAAAAGTTCAAAAGCACTCAAAAGGTAAGAGAATGGAGTAGCAGTCAGAAATTGTGCTTTACATACTACAGATCAAGGGAAAACTAAAATATGCAAAGTAATTAAACCAGGAGAGAGAAATAAGAATTATGAGCATAAAACATTAGAGGAAAAGAACAGGTTAGGGTGTAACACCTAAATAATTGTTCTTTATACAAAAGCACCGAGTATATGGAACAACTTTTTCTTATTTGTTCATGGGATGTGAGTGTTGTTGACACGGCCAACATTTGTTGCCTGTCACTAATTGCCTTGGCGAAGGTGGTGATGAGCTGCTGTTTAGTTTAGTTTAGTTTAGAGATACAGCACGGAAACAGGCCCTTCGGCCCACCGAGTCTGTGCCGACCATTAACCACCCATTTATACTAATCCTACACTAATCCCATATTCCTACCAAACATCCCTACCTGACCCTATATTTCCCTACCACCTACCTATACTAGGGGCAATTTATAATGGCCAATTTACCTACCAACCTGCAAGTCTTTTGGCTTGTGGGAGGAAACCGGAGCACCCGGAGAAAACCCACGCAGACACAGGGAGAACTTGCAAACTCCACACAGGCAGGACCCAGAATTGAACCCGGGTCGCTGGAGCTGTGAGGCTGCGGTGCTAACCACTGCGCCACTGTGCCGCCCACTGTGTCTTGAACCACTGCAGTCAATATGGTTTAGGTACACCCACAGTGCTGTTAGGGAGGGTGTTCTAGGTTTTTGATCTAGCGACAGTGAAGGGACGGCGATATAATTCCAAGTGAGGACGTTGTGTGGCTTGGAGGGAATTTGAAGGCTGTGGTGATCCCATGCGTCTGCTACACTTGTCCTTCTAGATGGTGGAGCTTGAGGTTTGGAAGGTGCTGTCGAAGGAACCGTGGCGAGTTGCTGCAGTGCATCTTGTAAATGGTACACACTGCTGTCACTGTGTGCCAGTGTTGAATGTTTAAGGTGGTGGATGGGGTGTCGATCAAGCAGCCTGCTTTATCCTGAACAGTGTTGAGTTTCTTGTGTGTCATTGGAGCTGCACTCATCCAGGCAAGTGGAGAGTATTCCATCACACTCCTAACTTGCACGTTGTAGATGGTGGACAGGCTTTGGGGAGTCAGGAGGTGAGTTACTCGCTGCGGCATTCCCAGCCTCTGACCTGCTCTTGTAGCCATGGTATTTACATGGCTGAACCAGTTAAGTTTCTGGTCAATGGTAACTCCCAGAATTCAGCAATGGTAATGCCATTTAATATCAAGGGGAGATGGTTAGATTCTCTCTTGTTGGAGATGGTGTCATGCACAGAAGGAACTGTGACGAAATAAACAAAATGGAAGAATTATGAATTTTTTAAAAATTAACTGTTAAAAAAACCACAAGAACAGGGCCACTTGTACCACAGTCAAAATAGTATAGTGGCCACATGACCCCTCCTATACTGGAAATCAACAAACCTATCTACAAGAATAGAACTCGTTAACCTCATCTGAAATAGCTCTGGGGAGAACCCCTTTGAAATTGAAAGGAGCACTATTGCATATTAATGACTCTTATCAACATGCATGAACTAACAAAGAGTTCTGGAGACAGACGGACTCACAGCCCAAACCAAAACTGAAGAGGTGTGAAATAGCACCATGTTAACAAATTGGTCCCCATTCAGTCATCAATTGATAACCATGGTTGCCACATCCTGGTCCATTTTATGATCACACCAGGGGAGAGGGCCATGTGTCTTCTAACAGAAACTCTAATGTGATGGATTTTTACCTTAGAAGGTAGTTCTCAGAAGAGAGAGGGGAGATCAAGCCAACATCTTCAGAAAACATTTCAGTTAGAGGCTGCAAAAGAGATACAGCCAAACAAGGAAGAAGCCCTGCTGCTAATTCTGCACTTTGACTTGCTGCAGCAGAGAACTTAAAGCTACTACCAGCATCAGAAATATACACCGCAACAGGTTCAAGACTACAAGCACCCAGGCCTGCACCTTTAAAAGAAACTCCTGAGAAGATTCAACAGGTAAACCATAAACCACGAACACCTACCTCACTTTGAACTACATCCTATCCTTTTCTTTCTATCTATCTATTCTTGTGTATGTGTATGTGAGTGAATGTGTGTGTGTGGGTGAGGTTGCGACCATTTCAGGAATTATGAAAAAATAGTTATCTTTTTAACCTATCATTTGTCTCTTTATTTGACCCTAAAAAAACACTCAGGAATTAACTCACCATTTTTAACAAAACACGATTGTGGTCAGTTGCGGGGCGAACAGTGGGAAACACCCATACCCCTTTCCATCTATCTGTAACAATCGGCATTGCCTGGCACCTGTGTGGTGCAAATGTTACTTGCCACTAATCACCCAAAGCCTGAATGTTGTCTGGGTCTTGCTGCAAGCAGGCATAGATGGAGTCAGCTTCTGAGGAGTCGCGAATGGTGCTGAACACTGTGCAATCAGCAAACATGCCTACTTCTCACCTTATGATGGAGGAAAGGTCATTGGTGAAGCAGCTGAAAATTGTTGGGCCTAGGACACTACCCTGAGGAATTCCTGCAGTGATGTCCTGGGGCTGAGATTATTGGTCTCCAACAACCATATCCATCTTCCTTTGTGCTAGGTACGACTCCAACAAGGGGTGAGTTTTCCTTGTGATTTCCATTGACTTCAATTTTGCTGGGGCTCCTTGATACCACATTCAGTCAAAAGCTGCCTTGATGTCAAGGGCAGTCACTCTCATCTCACCTCTTGAATTCTGCTCTTTTGTCCACTTTTGGACCAAGGCTATAATGAGGTCTGGAGGCAAGTGGCCCTGACGGAACTGAAACTGAGCAGCGGTGAGCAGGTTATTGGGGAGTAAGTGTGGCTTGATGGCACTGTTGATGACACCTTCCATCACTTTGCTGATGGGACGGTAATTGGCTGAATTGAATTTGACCTGCTTTTTGTGGAAAGGACATAGTTGGGTGATTTTCCACATTGTCGGGTAGATGCCAGTGTTGTAGCTGTACTGGAACAGCTTGGCTAGGGGTGTAGCTAGTTCTGGAGCTCACATCTTCAGTACCACAGCCATGATATTGTCAGGCCACAGAGCCTTTGCAGTATCCAGTGCCTTCAGCCATTTTTTGATATCATATGGAGTGAATTGAATTGGCTGAAAACTGGCATCTGTGGTGCTGGGATCCTCAGAAGAAGGTCGAGTCGGATTCATTCACTGGGCACCTCTGGCTGAAGATGGTTTCAAATACTTCAGCCTTGCCTTTTGCACTGACATGCTGTGGTCCTCTATTATTGAGGATGGGGATGTTGGTGGAGCCTTGTCAGCTTAGTTGTTTAATTGTCTACCACCATTCATGACTGGATCTGGGCGGACTGCAGAGCATTAAACTGATCGATTGGTTGTGGGATCTCTTTGCTCCATATATTGCATGCTGCTTCCTCTTCTTAGCATGCATGTAGTCTTGTGTTGTAGCTTCAGCAGGTTTGCACCTCATTTTTAGGTATGCCTGATGCTGCACATGGAGGAGTACTGATTCATCAGCTGAGGGAGGGCAGAAGGCGGTAATCAGCAGGAGGTTTCCTTGCCCATATATGACCTGAGGCTTCATGGGGTCCAGGATCAAGGACTCCAGGGCCACTCCCGCCCAATTCCATACCACTGCTGCTACTTCAGGGATGGTGATGGAGGTGGCTGGGACATTGCTGTCAGGGATGATTTGGTGAGTATGACTATGTCAGGCTGTTGCTTGTCTTGTCTCTGGGACAGCTGTCCCAATATTGGCACCATTCCCCAGGTGTTAGTAAAGAGGACTTTGCAGGGTATGCTGTTGTCATCTCCAGTTCCTAGGTCAATGACAGGTGGTTCTCATGGTTTTATTCATATTTGACTTTTCTGTAATAGTTTTGATACAAATGAATGGCTTGTTAGGCCATTTCAAACAGTAATTAAGAGTCAACCACATTGCTATGAGCGTGGAGTCACATATAAGCCAGACAAGGTAAGAACATCAGGTTTCCTTCCCTAAACGGCATTAGTGATCCAAAAGGTTTTTACAACATTCCAGCAGTTTCATAGTTACCATTACTAAGACTAGCTTTTTATTCCAGATTTATTAATTAATTCAATTTAAACTCCCCCAGCTGCCGTGTTGAGATTTGAACTAAAGCCTCTAAAGCATTACTAGTCTAGTAATATTACTACTATGGTGCCATTCCCACAGTTTTGAATGAATTGCAGGCACAAACTCAACTTGGATGGTATGACATAGTAGCTATTACTGAGACATAGCTGCAAGACAGTCTGGACTGGGAACTAAACATAGCAGGTAATAAAGTCTACAGGCAAGATAGGGAAAATGGTAGAAGGGGAGTCATGGCCTTAATAATTAAAGATAAAGTCACTTCAGTGATAAGGGAGTATATAACGAGAGGTAAGCAGGAAATGGAGATTTTATAGGTAGAATTAAGAAATAATTCTATAGTGGGAGTTATGTATCGGCCCTCTGGCAACTGCTGTGAAGTGGCTGAAAGCAGAGATTAGACAAACGTGCAGCAAAAGCAGAGTGGTTTAATGGGGGATTTCAACTTTCACATGAAGGTAGTGAATTTCTTCAATATGTCCAGTATCACAGAATCACAGAATTGTTGCAATGCAGAAGGAGGCCATTTGGCCCATCATGTCTGCACCTGCTCTCCAAAAGAGCAATTCACTCAGTTCCATTCCCCCGTTTTTTCCCCGTAGCCCTGCACATTCTTCCTTTTCATATAACTGTATAATTCCCTTTTGAATGTTTCAATTGAACCTGCCTCCACCACACTCTCAGGCAGTGCATTCCAGATCTTAACCACACTCTGCGTGAAAAAGTTTTTCCTCATGTCACTTTTGCTTCTCTTACCAAATACTTTAAATCTGTGCCCTCTCCTCGATCCTTTCACTTAGTGGGAACAGTTTCTCTCTATCCCTGGTGCCAGGGTCAAGGATGTTGCTGAATGGACAGAGGGCATTCTGAAGGGGGAGGGTGAACAGCCAGAGGTTGTGGTACACATCGGTACCAATGACATAGGCAGGAAGAGTGATGAGGTCCTGCAGGGGGAGTTTAGGGAGTTAGGTAGTAAGTTAAAAAACAGGACCACTAGGGTTGTAATCTCTGGATTACTCCCTGTGCCACGTGCCAGTGAGGCTAGAAATAGGAAGATAGTGAAGCTAAACACGTGGCTATGCAGCTGGTGTCGAAGGGAGGGTTTCAGATATCTGGACCATTGGGCTCTCATCAGGGACAGATGGGACCTATACAAGAAGGACGGGTTGCATCTAAACTGGAAGGGCACTACTATCCTGGCTGCAAGGTTTGCTAGCGTCACTCGGGAGGGTTTAAACTAGTGTGGCAGGGGGGTGGGAACCAGAGCAGTAGGACAGCTAGTGAAGTAAATGAGGAGGACATAGTAAATAAGGTCAGTAGGACTAAGAGGAAGAGCAGGCAGGGAGGTGTTGCTGAGCACAGCGGGACTGGTGGTCTGAAGTGCATTTGTTTCAATGCGAGAAGTATAACAGGTAAGGCAGATGAACTTAGAGCTTGGATTAGTACTTGGAAATATGATGTTGTTGCTATTACAGAGACTTGGTTGAGGGAAGGGCAGGATTGGCAGCTAAATGTTCCAGGCTTTAGAAGCTTCAGGCGGGATAGAGGGGGATATAAAAGGGGTGGGGGAGTTGCATTACTGGTTAAGGAGAATATCACAGCTGTACTGCGGGAGGACACCTCAGAGGGGTCATGCAGCGAGGCAATATGGGTGGAGCTCAGGAATAGGAAGGGTGCAGTCACGATGTTGGGGGTTTACTACAGGCCGACCAACAGCCAGCGGGAGGTAGAGGAGCAGATATGTAGACAGATTTTGGAAAGATGTAAAGGTAACAGTGGTGGGTGATTTTAACTTCCCCTATATTGACTGGGACTCACTTAGTGCTAGGGGCTTGGATGGGGCAGAATTTGTGAGGAGCATACAGGAGGGCTTCTTGAAACAGTATGTAGATAGTCCAACTAGGGATGGGGCCATTCTGGACCTGGTATTGGGGAATGAGCCAAGCCAGGTGATCGAAGTTTTAGTGGGGGGGCATTTCGGGAGCAGTGACCATAATTCCATAAGTTTTAAGGTACTTGTGGATAAGGATAAGAGTAGTCCCTGGGTGAAGGTGCTAAATTGGGGGAAGGCTAATTATGACAATATTAGGCAGGAACTGAAGAATTTAGATTGGGAGCGGCTGTTTGAGGGTAAATCAACATCTGACATGTGGGAGTCTTTCAAATGTCAGCTGATTAGAATCCAGGACCAGCATGTTCCTGTGAGGAAGAAAGACAAGTTTGGCAAGTTTCGGGAAGCTTGGATAACACGGGATATTGCGAGCCTAGTCAAAAAGAAAAAGGAAGCATTTGTAAGGGCTGGAAGGCTAGGAACAGATGAAGCACTTGAGGAATATAAAGACAGTAGGAAGGAACTTAAGCAAGGAGTTAGGAGGGCTAAAAGGGGTCATGAAAAGTCATTGGCAAACAGGATTAAGGAAAATCCCAAGGCTTTTTATACATATATAAAGATCAAGAGTGTAACCAGGGAAAGGGTCGGCCCACTCAAGGACAGAGATGGGAATCTATGCGTGGAGCCAGAGGAAATAGGCGAGGTGCTAAATGAGTACTTTGCATCAGTATTCACCAAGGAGAAGGACTTGGTGGATGATGAGCCGAGGGAAGGGAGTGCAGATAGTCTCAGTCATCTCATTATCAAAAAGGAGGAGGTGTTGGGTGTCTTGCAAAGCATTAAGGTAGATAAGTCCCCAGGGCCTGATGGGATCTACCCTAGAATACTGAGGGAGGCAAGGGAAGAAATTGCTGGGGCCTTGACAGAAATCTTTGCATCCTCATTGGCTACAGGTGAGGTCCCAGAGGACTGGAGAATAGCCAATGTTGTTCCTTTGTTTAAGAAGGGTGGCAAGGATAATCCAGGAAATTATAGGCCGGTGAGCCTTACGTCAGTGGTAGGGAAACTATTAGAGAGGATTCTTCGGGACAGGATTTACTCCCATTTGGAAACAAACAAACTTATTAGCGAGAGACAGCATGGTTTTGTGAAGGGGAGGTCGTGTCTTACTAATTTAATTGAGTTTTTTGAGGAAGTGACGAAGATGATTGATGAGGGAAGTGCGGTGGATGTTGTCTATATGGACTTTAGTAAAGGCTTTGACAAGGTCCCGCATGGCAGACTGGTGCAAAAGGTGAAGTCACACAGGATCAGAGGTGAGCTGGCAAGATGGATACAGAACTGGCTCAGTCACAGAAGACAGAGGGTAACAGTGGATGGGTGTTTTTCTGAATGGAGGGATGTGACTAGTGTTGTTCCGCAGGGATCAGTGCTGGGACCTTTGCTGTTTGTAGTATATATAAATGACTTGGAGGAAAATGTAGCTGGTCTGATTAGTAAGTTTGCGGACGACACAAAGGTTGGTGGAGTTGCAGATAATGATGAGGATTGTCAGAGGTGACAGCAGGATATAGATCGGTTGGAGACTTGGGCGGAGAAATGGCAGATGGAGTTTAATCCGGACAAATGTGAGGTAATGCATTTTGGAAGGTCTAATGCAGGTGGGAGGTATACAGTAAATGGCAGAACCCTTAGGAGTATTGACAGGCAGAGAAATCTGGGCGTACAGGTCCACAGGTCACTGAAAGTGGCAACGCAGGTGGATAAGGTAGTCAAGAAGGTATACGGCATGCTTGCCTTCATCGGTCGGGGCATAGAGTATAAAAATTGGCAAGTCATGTTGCAGCTGTACAGAACCTTCGTTAGGCCACACTTAGAATATTGCGTGCAATTCTGGTCGCCACATTACCAGAAGGACGTGGAGGCTTTGGAGAGGGTACAGAGGAGGTTTACCAGGATGTTGCCTGGTCTGGAGGGCATTAGCTATGAGGAGAGGTTGGAAAAACTCGGAATTTTTTCACTGGAACGACGGAGGTGGAGGGGCGACATGATAGAGGTTTACAAAGTTATGAGCGGCATGGACAGAGTGGATAGTCAGAAGCTTTTTCCCAGGGTGGAAGAGTCAGTTACTAGGGGACATAGGTTTAAGATGCGAGGGGCAAAGTTTAGAGGGGATGTGCGAGGCAGGTTTTTTACACAGAGGGTGGTGAGTGCCTGGAACTTGCTGCCAGGGGAGGTGGTGGAAGCAGATACGATAGCGACGTTTAAGAGACATCTTGACAAATACATGAATAGGAAGGGAATAGAGGGATATGGGCCCCGGAAGTGCAGAAGGTGTTAGTTTTGGCAGGCATCAAGATCGGCGCAGGCTTGGAGGGCCGAATGGCCTGTTCCTGTGCTGTACTGTTCTCTGTTCTTTGTTCTTTTATCTACTCTGTCCAGACCCCTCATAATTTTGAATACCTCTATCAAATCACCTCTCAACCTTCTCTTCTCCAAGGAAAACAGTCCCTACTTCTCCAATCTATCTTCATAACTGAAGTTCCTCATCCCTGGAACCATTCTCATGAATCTTTTCTACACTCTCTCCAATGCCCTCACGACTTTTCTAAAGTGTAGTGCCCAGAACTGGATGCACTACCCCAGCTGAGGCTGAAATAGTATCTTATACAAGTTCAACATAACTTCCTTGCTCTTGTACTCTAAGCCCCTATTAATAAAGCCCAGGATACTGTATGCTTTATTAACCGCTCTCTCAATCTGTCCTGCCACCTTCAATGACTGATGCACATATACACCTCGGTCCCTCTGCTCCTGCACCCCCTTTAGAATTGTACCCTTTATTTTATATTGTCTCTCCATGTTCTTCCTACCAAATGAATCACTTCGTATTTCTCTATATTGAACTTCATCTGCCACCTGTCTGCCCATTCCACCAACTTGCCTGCGTCTTTTGGAGTGCCACACTAAGTATACTGACTGTGCACTAAGTATATACTATATACTAAGTATACTAAGTAAAACAGTATAGTTTTCTGCAACAATATATCCAAGAACCAACAAGGGGGTTGCCATATTAGATTTAGGAATGAGCCACTTTTGGTTAATAGCCTAACAGTGCATGAGCATTTATTTAATAGCAATCATAATATTGTCAGTTGCCAGCATTCGCCAGAGCTGGCGGGCAGCCATAAAGACAGGGCTAAATTGTGGCGAGTCGAAGAGACTTAGTAGTTGGCAGGAAAAAAGACAGAGGCGAAAGGGGAGAGCCAACTGTGCAACAGCCCCAACAAACAAATTTCTCTGCAGCACCTGTGGAAGAGCCTGTCACTCCAGAATTGGCCTTTATAGCCACTCCAGGCGCTGCTTCACAAACCACTGACCACCTCCAGGCGCGTATCCATTGTCTCTCGAGATAAGGAGGCCCAAAAGAAAGAAAATCATAATATTATTGAGTTCAACATAGTGTTTGAAAGGGAGAAACGCAAAACAGCTGCCAAGATTCTAGCATTAGGTAAGGCATTCTTCAATGCGGTGAGACAGAGTGTCCAAAGTAAACTGGGGAAATCTGTAAGTGGATAAAATGACTGAAGATCAGTGGAAAGTGTTCAAAAAGAATTTAATGTAATGCAAAACCAGTTCATACCCTTAAGAAGCAAGAGTTCTACTTGCCAATAAAACACAACCATGGATGACTAAAGAGGTAAGAGATACTGTAAAACTAAAAGAATAAGGGCAGCACAGTGGCACAGTGGTTAGCACTGCAGCCTCACAGCTCCAGGGACCCGGGTTGGATTCTGGGTACTGCCTGTGCGGAGTTTGCAAGTTCTCCCTGTGTCTGCGTGGGTTTTCCCTGGGTGCTCCGGTTTCCAAAAGACTTGCAGGTGATAGGTAAATTTGCCGCTGTAAATTGCCCCCTAGTGTAGGTAGGTGATAAGGAATATGGGATTACTGTAGGGTTAGTATAAATGGGTGGTTGTTGGTCGGCACAGACTCGGTGGGCCGAAGGGCCTGTTTCAGTGCTGTATCTCTAAATAAAAATAAAATAAAAAATTCAAAATGCAATAAAAGATGAGGATCCTGGCAATTGGGGAGAGATAGAAAGAACAGCAAAGGGTGACAGAACAGATTGTAAGAGCTACAAAAAGGAGTATGAAAAGAAAATGGCAAAGGATATCAAAATCAACACAAAAGTCTTTACAATTATGTTAGGGAAAAGAGGGTGATCATGAGCAATGTGGGCCCCTTGAAAATTGATAGCAGTAATATTGTCAATGAAAATAAGGATACATTGGTCATGTTGAATAATTACTTTGCATCAGTATTTATATTAGAGGTTCAAGTCCGCATGCTATACATCCCAAGGAAACTCATATTGAATCAGGAACAGGAATTCAACAAAATTTAACGTAAGCAAAATAACAGTAATGAAGAAAATATTGCGCCGAAGAGTGACAAATCCCCAGGACCAGGTGGTTTCCATCCCAGGGTTTTAAAGGAAATAGATTAGAATATTGCAGATGCCTTAACTATAATCTTCCGAAGTTCTCTTGATTTAGATTGGAAAATTGCACATGTCACTCCACTATTTAAGAAAGGTGACAGAGGAATATCAGGAAATTATAGACCAGTTAGCGTAACATCTACTGTCCAGAAATTGTTAGAGATTATAATTAAGGATAGCGTGACTGAACATCTTGGGAAATTTTCTGCTGTTCAGAGTAGGTGTTGCCTACCAAACCTGATTGCATTTTTTGAAGAGTTGACTAAAGTAATGGCAGGAGAACATCTATGGATGTTATTTATATGGGCTTTCAGGAAGCATTTGATAAAGTCCCTCAAAAAAGTCTTGCCTAAAATTGAAGTTCGTGGAATTGAAGGCAAATTATTGACCTGGTTAGGAAATTGGCAGGAGACTGATAGTAGGGATAATGGGCAGGTTTTCTAATTGGAAAATGTAACTAGCAGTGTCCTGTAAGGATCTGTGTTGTGGCCTCAACTATTCACCATATTTATTAACGGCTTAGATGATGGGACAGAAAGCCATACGATCAAGTTTGTCGATGGCAAAAGATAAGTGGTATCATAAGCAGTGTTGATGGAAGCATAAAATTACAGAGATATTAATAGATGAAATGAATGGGCAAAACTGTGGCAAATATGAGGTTATCCATTTTGGACCAAAAAAAGATAGAACAGAGTATTTTCTAAATGGTGAAAAACTAGAAACAGTGGAGGTTTAAAGAGACTCAAGGGTCCAAGTAATAGATCATTAAAATGTCGTGAACAGACAGTAATCAAAAAGGCTAATGGAATTGAGCTTTCTATTTAGAGGACTAGAACACAAGTAGATAGAAATCATACTTCAGCTATAAAGCCCTGATTAGACCATACCTAGAGTGCCGTGAGCTGTTCAGGGCACCACATCTTAGGAAGGATATATTGATCTTGGAGGGAGTGCAACATAGATTTACCAGAATGGCACCTGGACTCCAAGGAGTCAATTACGAGGAGAGATTACAAACACTACGAGTGTTTTTCCTGGAATTTAGATGGTTAAGGGTGATTTGATCAAAGCTTTCAAGATATTAAGGGGAACAGATAAGTTAGAGAGAAATTATTTACGATAGCTGGGGAGTCTAGGACTAGGGGACATAGTATAAAAATTACTAGCCAGACCTTCCAAGAGTGAAATTAGAAAGCATTTCTACACACAAAGGGTGGTAGAAGTTTGGAACTCTCTTCCACAATTGGTGAATAAAGCTAGATCAATTAGCTTTAATTTAAAATTTGAGATTGATAGATTTTTTTGTTGACCTTTGTATTACGGAATATGGGATAAATGCAGGTATGTGGAGTTAGATCGCAAATCAGCCATCATCTCATTGAATGGAGGACCAGGCTCGATAACCTAAACGGCCTGGCCTACTCCTGTTCCTATATTCCTGCTCTGAATAATTCTCTTCCCTGCATCACATTCCTTCTTCACCAATTACCAGGGCACCTTTCCTTTTCAATCCAAACGCTCACCTCTTACTTGCCGCCTTCACAATAAGCACCAAAAGCATTCTGTTCTCATATTGATTCCTGGAATGGCAGGATTGTCCTATGAGGAGAGATTGAGGAGACTGGGCCTGTATTCTCTACAGTTTAGAAGAATGAGAGGTGATCTCATTGAAGCAGACAAAATTCATACAAGGTTCAACAGGGTTGATGCAGGAAGGATGTTTCCCCTGGCTGGGGAGTCTAGAACCAGGGGACACAGTCTCAGAATAAGGGGTAGGCCATTTAGGACTGAGATGAGGAAGAATTTCTTCACTCAGAGGATGGTGAATCTTTGGATTTCTGTACCCCACAGGGCTGTGGAGGCTCAGTCATTGAGTATGTTCAAGACAGAGATCGATATATTTCTAGGTATTAAAGATATCAAGGGATTTGGGATCGTGTGGAGAAAATGGCATTGAGGTAGAAGATCAGCCATGATCAGGTTGAATGGCAGAGCAGGCTCGAGGGGCCAAATGGCCTACTCCTGCTCCTGTTTCCTATGTTCCTATATGGCAGCAACTGTAGAACGAGGATCTCCTTCAATTGACGCCTTTCATCTTTCTCACTTCACATTTCAGCCACTTTTTTTCCATTGAACACCTCCCCATTCTGCTTACAACTTGGAATCATAAAAAATTTAAGGCACAGGAAGAGGCCACTTGGGCCATCATGTCTGTGCTGGCCAAGAAACGATCCACCTATTCTAATTCCATCTTGCAGCATTTGATTTGGATCTCTGCAGCTTACAGCACTTGAGGTGCATATTCAGACTCCTTTTGAATGAGTTGAGGGTCTCTGCCTCAACTACCCTCTCAGGCAGTGAGTTCCAGACTATCACCACCCTCTGTTTGAAAAAGTTTTTCCTTATCTCCCCTCTAATTTTTCTACCAATCACTTTAAATCTATACCCCCTAGACACTGACCTCTCTGCTAAGGTGAATAGACCCTTCACCTCCACTCTATCCAGGCCCTCAAAATTTTGTACATTTCAATCAGATCTCCCCTCAGCCTTCTCTGTTCCAAGGAGAACAACCCCAGCCTATCCAATCTTTCCTCATAGTAGCATTTTTCCAGTCCTGGCAACATCCTCATAAATCTCCTCTGTACCCTCTCTAGTGCAATTACATCCTTTCTGTAATGAGGTGACCAGAATTGCACACAGTACTCATGTTATGGCCTAACCAATGAGTTATACAGTTCCAATATAACCTCGCTGCTTTTATATTCTATACCTCAGCTAATAAAGGAAAGGATTCCATATGCCTTCTTAATAACCTTATCAACCTGTCCTGCTACCTTCAGGGATCTGTGGACATTCACTCCAAGGTCCCTATTAACTTCTCACTCTCAGCATATACACTACACAAAGAAACCTAACACCTAGTACATTGCTTCTCAATAGCCACTCATTAACTCTCTCTCTCTGCCTTCAGGATAAAACGGCTCACAGCACTAGGGAGAGAAACAAAACCAGGGGAAGACAACCCAACATCCATTGGGAGGCAAAAGTGAATGGGATTGAAAATAGTTTCTTTCAGATGGCACTGTTCCCTTTTGGAACAGGTGTTGAATGAAAGTCTTCTGGAGAGCAGCAAATATGCCTGATTAAAAGTTAAAATCACATGAACTATTGTTTGCCTTAATAAAACAGAAAATACTGGAAATACTCAGCAGGTCAGGCAGCACCTGTGGAAAGAGGAAAAAGTTAACAGGCTAAATCCTATGGGCCCCCTAGGGAAGGGAATGGAGGCATGAGGGGCACATAAAATTGCATCAGAAGGTAGGGGGTTAGAGTGCCTGTGGCATTCCCAATGTCTTCAAATTTAGTCCAGGGCAGGGAAGGCCGATGACGACCTTCCTGCCCAGGCCAATTGAGGCCCTTCAAACCTGGTGGCCTCCTAGCGGGTCGGGAGAAGTCCCTGCTGTGGGGCAATCCAGCAACCCCAACCTCACTTACCTCTCCCGGTGTCTCCAATGTCTTCAGTACTGCAGGGCCTCCTACAGTACAGGCAGTGGACACCACTCCCAGTGGCGCAAAGGTACAGGCTGTCTAATTGGCCAGCAACTGGAGGCAGGAGCTTGACCCTTAAAAGGATGGCATCCCTGAAATAGCAACAGGGATCTGCCGAAGGCTGAGGTGGGGTCTCCCCCACCTTACAGCCTGCCGCCATATCCCCGTCGCCAGAATTTAATTTAGCCCAACGTTTCAGATTTGTGACCTTTCATCAGAACTGGGGAAAATCAGAAATGTAATAGGTTTTGAGAAAGTGAAAAGGGGAGGGTGGGAAGAAGAACAAAACAGAAGGTCTGTGATAGGGTGGATAGTGGACAGATTTCATGACTAAAGGTTTCATGTTGCAAGGTCAATGGGAACGGGAATGGGACAAAGTAAAGAATCAAAAGATGTCTCTAGAGGAGGTGTGAATGTCAGGATAGCTGCTGTCTGAACACAAAGTGAATAAGGGAGAGAAATGAGAGAGAACACCCAACCAGAAAAGAAACACAAAACAAAATGGAGGCAGAGGTGATTTTCTAAAATTGTTAAACTCAGTGCTGAGTCCAGAAGGCTGTAAAGTGCCCAGTCAAAAGGTGAGGTAATGTTCATCGAGCTTCATTGAAACACTGTAGCAGGCGAGGGCAGAAAGATCAGAATGGCAGCAAGGTAGAGAATTAAAATGACAGGCAACTGGGAGCATTGGGGTCACACTTGCGGACTAAATGGAGGTATTCTGCAAGGCAGCCACCCAGTCTGCATTTTGTCTCCCCAATATAGAGGAGAGCACATTGTGAGCAGCTAATACAGTAGACTAAACTGAAAGAAGTACAAGTAAATCTCTGTTTCACTTGGAAGGAGTGTTTGGGGCTTGGATGATGAGAAGGGAGGAGGTAAAAGGGCAGGTGTTGCATCTCCTGCGCTTGCATGGAAAGGTACTGTGAGAAGTTGGGGGTGATTGAAGAGTGAATTGGAGTGTCACAGAGGGACTGGTTGTTTAGAATGTTGAAAGGGGATGAGAGAGGAAGATATGTTTAGTGGTGGCATCGTGCTGGAGGTGGCATAAATGGCGGAGGATGATCTGTTAAATGTGGAGACTGGTGGGGTGGAAGGTGAGGACAAGGGGAATCCTATCGTGGTTCTGGGAGGGGGAGGAAGGGGTGAGAGCAGAAGTGTGTGAAATAGAATGACATGGTTGAGGGCCCAGTGAACCTTTGTGGGGGGGATTCCTTGGTTCAGGAAAAAGGAACTGATATCCAAGTGCTAGTATGGAATGGTGCATTGTCCAAACTGGGGAAATGGTCTAGACTCCTAACAGGAAACATAGTGTGAGGAAGTGTACTCAAGGTAGCTGTAGGTGTCAGTGGACTTATAGTGAATATTAGTTGATAGCCTATCTCCAGAAATGGAGACAGAAAAGTCAAGGGAGGGAAGGGAAGAGTCCGAAATGGACAGTGTGAAGGTGAGAACAGTGGAAATTGGAAGGAATGTTGATGAAAGTTTCCAGTTCCAGCGCCATTCCATTCACCCTGTTTCTGCATTAAAGGCCTGCTACCCAACCCGACCCCAATGGGACCCGACATCATGTGTTGGGTTCGGGTAGGGTCAGGTTGCTCTTCCAGGTCTGGCTATTGGGCTCAGGTCGGGTCGGTGGGGGGGGGGGGTCCAGGTCGGGCCGGGTCCGGGTCGGACACACACAGCAAGAAGTGTTAAAAGTGAAAAACCTACCTGAGCTGGGAGTCCGGGACGTCAAAGAAGGAATCTCTGAGTCTGCGCAGTGAGCGAATGAGTGTCATCAAGCTCATGCTGCAGCTTCCTGCAGATTGGGAATCGCAAGGTAGGTAAAGGGAACATTCCGGTGGTTGGATCGGGCTCGGGTTGGGTTGGGTCGGGGTCAAGCTCGTGTTGGGTCGGGCACAGGAAAAATTGGAGGGGCTCGGGCTGGGTCGGGCTCGGGTCCGATGTGGTTCTGTCGGGTTTGGGTTGGGTTTTATTTGCGTGACCTGAGCAGGCCTTTATTCTGCATCTCATCTGTTTGAACAATGCAAACCTTCCATACTAGCGCTTCCGATATGCCTTCCTTTTCCATCAACTGAGGATTCCCCCCAGACTAGTTGACAGGGCCTGTGACTGTATCCATTTAATTTCACACATTTCTGCTTGCACTTCTTCCCCTCCATCCCAGCACAACGATAGGGTTCCCCTAATCCTCACCTTCACCCTACTAGCCTCCATATTCAATGGATCATCCTTAGCCATTTCTGCCACCTCCAGCGTGAAGCCACCACCAAACACATCTTCCCCTCCCGTATCCTTTCAGCATTCTGAAGGGACCATTCCTTCCACAACAATCTGATCCACTCCTTAGTCACTCCCAATACCCACTTCCCCTTCTTACAGCACTTTATCCATGCGAGCGAAGGAGATGCAACACCTGTCTGTTTACCTCCTCCTTTCTCACCATCGAAGGCTCCAAACAGTCCATCCAAATGAAACAGCGATTTACTTGTACCTCTTTCAATATATTATTATATATTTGCTGCTCACAATGTGGTCTCCTCTACATGGGAAAACCAACACAGACTGGATTGCAGCCTTACAGAATACCTCCGTTCAGTCTGCAAGCATTGCCCCAAGCTCCCAGTCGCCTGCCATTTTAATTCTCCACCTTGCTCCACTCTGACATTTCTGCCTTTGGCCTGCTATAATGTTCCAATGAAGTTCAATGAAAGCTCAAGAAACAGCACCTCATCTTTCAACTGGGCACTTTACAGCCTTCTGAACTCAACACTGAGTTCAACAATTTTATTTCATAATCTCTGCCCCCATTTTGTCTCATGTCTCTTTGCTGGTTTGTTTTTTTCTCTCATTTCTCTCGTGTAGGATGTAGATGCTTTGGAGAGGGTGCAGAGGAGGTTCACCAGGATGTTGCCTGGTATGAAGGGCGCTAGCTATGAAGAGAGGTTGAGTAGATTAGGATTATTTTCATTAGAAAGATGGAGGTTGAGGGGGGACCTGATTGAGGTGTACAAAATCATGAGAGGTATAGACAGGGTGGATAGCAAGAAGCTTTTTCCCAGAGTGGGGGATTCAATTACTAGGGGTCACGAGTTCAAAGTGAGAGGGGAAAAGTTTAGTGGGGATATGCATGGAAAGTTCTTTACGCAGAGCGTGGTGGGTGCCTGGAACATGTTGCCAGTGGAGGTGGTAGACGCGGGCACGATAGCGTCTTTTAAGATGTATCTAGACAGATACATGAATGGGCAGGAAGCAAAGAGATACAGACCCTTAGAAAATAGGCGACATGTTTAGATAGAGGATTTGGATCGGCGCAGGCTTGGAGGGCCAAAGACCCTGTTCCTGTGCTGTAATTTTCTTTGTTCTTTGTTCTTTGTTCTTTCCCTCACTTTGGGTTCAGACGACAGCTATCCTGCCATTCACCCCTCCTCTAGACACATCTGTTGATTCTTTGCTTGTCCCATTACCACTCCTTTTGGCCTTGCAACATGAAACCATTTTTCATTTTATCTGTCCTGCCCTCCACCCTATCGCAGACATTCCCTTTAGCACTTCTTCCACACCCCCCCCCCCCCACACCCCTTTCATTTGCTCAAAATCTAACTTTTCCCAGTTCTAAGAAAGGTCACAGACCTCAAATGTTAACTCTGTTTCTCTCTCCACAGTTGCTGCCTGACCTACCAATTATTTCCAACATTTTCTGTTTTTATTTCAGATTTCCAGCATCTGCAGTATTTTGCTTTTGTATTGTTTGTCCTGAGTGCACAACAACCTAGCAATTGTTTTATAATATCTAACAAATTTCTTCAGATTTTTAATATTGTGTTAGTGGAAAAAGAAGAGGCATAGTGGAAGCTGCACTACTCAGCATTATAAAATCTCTTTCACTACATTGTCCAGATGGTGAATAGTTATCCAGATTGTTAGGATTAATATAACCAAATGTGAGTAGATTACACTTCTTATTTTTCATTCACATAACTACACTTTTTTAAAGAGGTAGCATGATAGAGGTAGCAGAGGCAACATACAGAACAGTGGAGTGGTGGAGCAGATTGGTGCCCATCTGTACAGTATTCTTGCATCCAAGATCTTATACATCCATAGTTTGTAATCCAAGACCTCCCAGGGAGGGAGTAAAATTAACAGTCATAGTCACCCAATTACTTCCTCATCTTCTAGTGAATGATTGTAAACTGGCAATGATTGGGACTTGGAAGCAGCTTGCAATAATGTGTGATATTAAAATGCAAGATAAAAGGAAGTGAAATAACTACATTAAAATAGAATATATTGGGGCTGATTTTCTTCCTCCACATCCCCCCCTCCCACCCCCTCCCCATACTGGAATTTTTTGTCCTGGGCAATTAACATGGTGCAGGGGCATTCCTGGTGCATGCTATTCCCTGCCAGGGCCCAGGGCTAGAAAACAAAGCAGGAAACTGGAGGTCTGAGAACACTTCAGAGGCTGCATGGAAAAACTGAGCAATTACCTTCTGCAGGGGTCTCTCAGAGACCTAATCTGATGGGGTTCCTGGGTTTCCTGACATAAAGCCAAGCACCATCTTCTCAAAGCACCCTGAGAATACAAGGACCAACTAACAAGAGAGAAAGGAAAGAAGTGAGGGTGGAGACTGGGAATACTCTGTGCTAACTCATGACATTAAAGGACCTACATATGCTACAGATCCAAACCCTGGCAGATGGGAACCTGAGGTGTATCTCAAATTGAAAGGAAGTAAAGCTGGTAACAGGAGGTAGAAAAGCAACAAGTTACATTGGAAGGCAAGCGAAACAAAGGTGAGCATCAATTAGGCTTAGAATGCAGAATGTCAAGGAGACAAGGTTAAGGGCACTCTATCTGAATGCACACAGCATTCACAACAAGGTAGATGATTTAAAGGCACAAATAGAGGTAAATGGGTATGATCCAATTACCATAACGGAAATGTGGCTACAAGGTGACCAAGAGTGGGAACTGAATATTCAAGAATATTCAACATTTAGGAAGGACAGGCAAAAAGGATTCGAAGGTGGTGTTGTGCAGATAATAAGGGATAGGATCAGTACATTAGTAAAGGAGGATCTCAGATTGGAAGAACAAACATGTGGAATCAGTTTGGGTGGCACTAAGAAACAGCAAGGGGCAACAAACATTGGTAGAAGTTGTTTGTAGGCCACCAAACAGTAGTGGTCGTGGGGGGCTTGGTATTAATCAGAGATTAGAGAAGCATGTAGCATGGGTAATACGGTAATCATGGGTGACTTCAATCTGCATACAGACAGGTTATATATAATGATCACTAATGCTGTGGAGGACAAGTTTCTGAATGCATTAGGGATGGTTTTCTAGAGAAGTATGTTGAGAACTGACTGGAGAACAGGCTATTTTAGATCTAATTTTATGTTATGAGAAAGGGCTCATTAATAATCTTGTTGTAAAAGAACCTTTAGGGATGAGTGATCATAATATGATAGAATTTTACATTATTTTTGAAAGTGAGGTAGTTCAATCTGAAGCCAGGGTGTTAAATTTGAACAAAGGACATTATGAAGGTATGAGGGGCAAACTGGCTGAGGTGGATTGGGAAAATACATTAAAAGGTCTGACAGTACATAGGTAATGGATAGTCTTCAAATAAATATTACATAGTTTCCAGCAACTATACATTCCTTCAAGGCACAAAAACCCCCAAAAGTAAAGGCAGTCAACCGTGGATAACAAAGGAAGTTAAGGATTGTATAAGATTAAAAGAAAAGGCCTATAAAGTTGCCAGAAATAGTAGTAAACCTGAGGATTAGGAGGATTTTAGAATACAGCAAAGGAGAACCAAGAAACTGATAAGGAAAGGGAGAATAGAATATGAATGTAAGCTAGCAAAAAATATAAAAACGGACTGTAAAAGCTTTGACAGGTATGTAAAAAGGAAATGTTTGGCGAAGACAAATGTGGGTCCATTACAGTCAGAGTCAGGAGAATTTAAAATGGGGAATAGAGAAATGGCAGAGAAGCTAAATGATTACTTTGTGTCTGTCTTCACTGAGGAAGATACAAGAAATCTCCCAGAATTAGAGATCCAAGGGATTAGGCGGAATGAGGAATTGATGGAAATTAGTATTAGTAAGAAGATTGTATTGGAGAAATTAACGGGGCTGAAGGTTGATAAGTCCCCAGGACCTGATATTCTACATCCAAGAGTGTTGAAAGAGGTAGCTATGGAGATAGTGGATGCATTGGTGATCATCTTCCAAAATTCTATAGATTCTGGAGTGGTTCCTGCAGATTGGAAGGTTGCAAATGTCTCCCCACTATTTAAGAAGGGAGGGAGAGAGAAAACAGGGAATTACAGACCTGTTAGCCTTAAATCAGTCGTTAGGAAATTGCTAGAATCTATTCTAAAGAATGTGATAAATGGACACTGATATTAATGATCTGATTGGGCATAGTCAGCATGAATTTATGAATGGGAAATCATGTTTGATAAACCTGTTGGAGTTTTTTGAGGATGTTACTAACAGAATTGATAAAGGGGAGTTGGTAGATGTGGTATACTTGGATTTTCAGAAGGCTTTTGATAAAGTCCCCCACAGGAGATTGGTTAGCAAAATTAAAGCACATGGGATAGGAGATAATATACTGGCATGGATTAAGGATTGGTTAACAGGCAGAAAGCAGAGAGTTGGAATAAATAGGTCGTTCTCGCGTTGGCAGTCTGTGACTAGTGGGGTACCGCAGGGATCAGTGCTTGGGCCCCAGCTGTTCACAATGTATATCAATGATTTGGATGTGGGGACCAAATGTAATATTTCCAACTGTGCGGATAACACAAAACTAGGTGGGCAAATGTGTTGTGAGGAAGATGCAAAGCAGCTTCAAAGGGATTTGGACAGACTTAGTGAGTGGGCAAGAATGTGGCAGATGGAATATAATGTTGAAAAATGTGAGGTTATCTACTTTAGTAGGAGGAACAGATGTACAGAGTATTTCTTAAATGGTGATTAGAACGTGTCGATGTACAAAAGGACCTGGGTGTCCTTGTCAATAAGTCACTGAAAGCTAGCATTCAGCAGCAAGCAATTAAGAAGGCTAATAGTATGTTAGCCTTTATTGCAAGAGGATTTGAGTACAGGACTAGTGAAGTCTTCCTTCAATTGTATAGAACCTTGGTTAGATCGCACCTGGAGTACCGTGTGCAGTTCTGGTCCCCTTACCTTAGGAAGGATATTATTGCCATAGAGGGAGTGCAACAAAGATTCACCAGAATTGTTCACGGGTTGGCGAGACTGTCCTACGAAGAGAGATTGGGAAAGCTGGGCCTGTATTTTCTAGAGTTTCGAAGAATGAGAGGTGATCTCATTGTAACCTACAAAATACTTAAATAAATAGACAGGGTAGATGCAGCTAAGGTGTTTCCCCTGGTTTAGAATCAAGGGTCACAATTTCAAAATAAGGGGGAAGCCACTTAGGGCAGAGATGAGGAGAAGTTTCTTTACTCAGAGGGTTGTGAACCTTTGGAATTCTCTACCCCAGAGGGCTGTGGAAGCTCATTCATTGAGTATGTTTAAGGGGATATGGGGAGAGTGTGGGAAAAAGGCATTGAAGCAGATGATCAGCCATGATCATATTGAATAGCGGGGCAGTCTCAATGTGATGAATGGCCTATTCCTGCTCCTATGTTCCTATGTTCCTAACCCAGTTATGTGTGCCCAAGAAAAGCTTCATAAATCCTGGGACAACATAAAGGAGCCCAAGTTTCAGCATAATACTTTTGCACTTTCTTGACCTTTGCATCAGAGAGTGGGTGCTTCTTGTGGGCAAAGATCAGGAAAATTGATCCATATATAGTATTACTCCATAATATGTTTTCACCTCATTATCCTCTTTATTGCCTCCCAGCTTCTGTACTCTAGACTTGGTCTGAGATATGTGATGAGCACTGACCATTCCGACAGAACTAAAGCAGTGTTCCTTTCCCAACAGTTACACTTTGCCTTCACTTGATGTTGTGTGTGTCACACCAGCCATGATTGAAACCCAAACCAAAGTAGTGGCTGAGGTTACATTTGGACCAGTTCAATCTAAGTATATTGATTAATTATTTTACCTCCTTGCAGTTACATTACATCAAGCAAAATGAATGCTATAATTAGAAGCCTTGCATCATAATTACTGTGTTGTTTTTATATGTTTCCCAAAGATTAATTAAAATCATGGTATTTAGATTTATTCTTCAACAGCAATAAATTGAATATATATGGCACCTTTAATGCAGTGAGTGCCTCAAGTTTCTTCACGGAGGAGAAGTAGACACACGAACATATGAATTAGGAGCAGAAGTAGGCCACTCAGCCCATCGAGCCTGCTCTGCCATTCAACAAGATCATGGCTGATTGTAACCTTGATTCCACATTCCCCCCTACCCCCAATAACCTTTCACCCCCTTGCTGATCAAGAATCTATCTACCTCTGTCTTAAAAATATTTAAAGACTCTGCTTCCACTGACTTTTGAGGAAAAGAGTTTCAAAGACTCACGACCCTCTGAGAGAAAAAATTTCTCCTCCTCTCTGTCTTAAATGGGCAACCACTTATTTTTAAATAGTGACCCCTAGTTTTAGATTGTCCCACAAGAGGAAACATCCTTGTTACATCCACCCTGTTAAGACCCCTCAGGATCGAATGTATTTCAATCAAGTCGCCTCTTACTCTCCTAAACTCCAGCGGTTACAAAACTAGCCTGTCCAACCTTTCCTCATAAGACAACCCGCCCATTGCAGGTATTAGTCTCATAAATCTTCTCTGAACTGCTTCCAACGCATTTACATCCTTCCTTAAATAAGGAGACCAAGACTGTACACAATACTCCAGATGTGGTCTCACCAATGTCCTATATAGCTGAAGCATAACCTCCCTACTTTTGTATTCAATTCCTCTCGCAATAAACAATAACATTCTATTAGCTTTCCTAATTACTTGCTGAAGCTGCATACTAACCTTTTGTGATTCATGCACTAAGCCACCCAGATTCCTCTGCATCTCAGAGCTCTGCAATCTCTCACCATTTAGATAATATGCTTCTTTTTCATTCTTCCTGCCAAAATAGACAATTTCCCACTTTCCCACATTATACTCCATTTGCCAGGTCTTTGCCCACTCACTTAACCTATGTATAACCCTTTGGAACCTCCTTATGTCGTCTTCACAACTTACTTTCCTAACTATCTTTGTGTCCTCAGCAAATTTAGCAACCATAACTTTGGTCCCTTCATCCAAGTCATTTATCCAGGCTTGGGCTGATAAGTGGCAAGTAACATTCGTGCCACAGAAGTGCCAGGCAATGACCATCTCCAACAAGAGAGAATCTAACCATCTCCCCTTGACATTCAACAGCATTACCATCGTTGAATCCCCCACTATCAACATCCTAGGGGCTACCATTGACCAGAAACTGAACTGGAGTAGCCACATAAATACTGTGGCTACAACAGCAGGTCAGAGGCTAGGAATCCTGAGGCGAGTAACTCACCTCCTGACTTCCCAAAGCCTGTCCACCATCTACAAGGCACAAGTCAGGAGTGTGATGGAATACTCTCCACTTGCCCGGATGGGTGCAGCTCCAACAACACTCAAGTAGCTCGACACCATCCAGGACAAAGCAGCCCGCTTGATCGGCACCCCATCCACAAACATTCACTCCCTCCACCACCGACGCACAGTGGCAGCAGTGTGTACCATCTACAAGATACACTGCAGCAATGCACCAAGGCTCCTTAGACAGCACCTTCCAAACCCGCGACCTCTACCAACTAGAAGGACAAGGGCAGCAAATACATGGGAACACCACCACCTGCAAGTTCCCCTCCAAGTCACACACCATCCTGACTTGGAACTATATCGCCGTTCCTTCATTGTCGCTGGGTCAAAATCCTGGAACTCCCTTCCTAACAGCACTGTGGGTATACCTACCCCAAATGGACTGCAGCGGTTCAAGAAGGCAGCTCACCACCACCTTCTGAAGGGCAATTAGGGATGGGCAATAAATGCTGGCATGGCCAGCGTCGCCCACATCCCATGAATGAATTTAAAAAAAAATTTAAATAGTAAAAAGTTGAGGCCCCAGCACTGGTCCCTGTGGCACACCACTCATTTCATATTGCCAACCAGAAAATGACTCATTTATGCCTACTCTCTGTTCCCTGTTTGCTGGGCAATCCTCTATCAATGGCAATATGTTAACCCCTACACCATGAGTTTTTATTTTCTGCAATAACCTTTGATGTGACACCTTATCAAATGCCTTCTGGAAATCTAGTACAGTACATCCACCAGTTTCCCTTTATTCACGGCACATGTTACTTCTTCAAAGAACTCCAATAAATTGGTTAAATATGATTTCCCTTTCACAAAACCATGTTGACTCTGCCTGATTACCTTGAATTTTTCTAAGGCCCTGCTATAACGTCTTTAATAATAGCTTCTCACATTTTCCCGAAGATAGATGTTAAGCTAACTGGCCTGTAGTTTCCTACTTTCTGTCTCTCTCCCTTTTTGAGTAAAGGAGTTGCATTCACAATTTTCCAATCTAATGAAACCTTCCCCGAATCTCGGAATTTTTGGAACATTAAAGCCAATGCATCAACTATCTCACTAGC
This sequence comes from Heterodontus francisci, assembly GCF_036365525.1. NCBI lineage: Eukaryota > Metazoa > Chordata > Chondrichthyes > Heterodontiformes > Heterodontidae > Heterodontus > Heterodontus francisci. The sequence goes on along the minus strand of NC_090372.1, from coordinate 169,260,175 downwards.
CACTTCTTTTAACACCCTCAGATGAAGTCCATCAGGACCTGGGGACCTGTCAGCCCACAGCTCCAACAATTTGCTCAGTATCACTTCCTTGGTGATTGTAATTTTCTTGAGTTCCTCCTTCCCTTCCATTTCCTGATTTATAGCTATCTCTGGGATGTTACTCGTACCCTCTATAGTGAAGATTGATGCAAAACACCAGTTCAATTCATCTGCCATCTCCTTATTTTCCCTTATTAATTCCCCAGACTCACAGTCTATGGAACCAATGCTCACTTTGTTAACTCTTTTTTTAAAATATCTATCGAAACTCTTACGACCTGTTTTTATATTTCTAGCTAGCTTTCTCTAATAGGCATCAAGTAATGACAAGAAAAGAGCAAAAGTGAGGTCAAATAAGTAGATTTGAGAAGACCTTTGAAGGTAGGGAGAGTTAAAAAAGGTTTTAGAAAGGGACCTCAAGGGTAAGGCCAACACAGTCAAAAGGTTAGCTAACAATGGTGGAATGGGGGGGAGATGAAACTATTTAAGAAGCCTTTGTCGGAAGATTGAAGGCTATCTGCTGGTTCAGAATGTCAGATGAGATGAGGTCATAGAGGGACTTGTACTTTGAACGCACATTTGTCAAATACAGTGGAAATGGGGAAATGGAACTTAGCTGACAGCACAATGGTGATTGTAGAGTTTGGACTAAAGCAAATAGATAGATCTTGATGTTGGCAGTATACTTGTCGGAGATTATTACATATCTGTGGATAATAGCACTGAGGGCAGCATGTAAATAAACAAAGAAAAGGAGAGCCAAGGACTTTGGGGTACACTCAAGGTGGTCTTGAGTCGTGAGCAGTCTTTCCCAATGTAAAGTATTATAACAAAAGCAAAATACTGCAGATGATGGAAATCAGCAATAAGGCAGAAAATGCTGAAAATAGATAGCTGCTCAGGCAGTATCTGTGGATAGAGAAATAGATTTAATGCTTCAGGTCAATGACCTTACATCAAAACTAAAAAAAGAGAAAGATGTAAAAGGTCTTAAGCAAGTAGAGAAGCAGGGAAAGGGGGGAGGGAGGGAGAGAGCAAAACAGAAGGTCTGTCAGAGGATAGAAGGCAGGAGAGATTAAATTACAAAATGGTGCGAGGCAAAAGGGGGTGGTAATGGGAGAAGACAAGAAATAAAAGATGGGCCCAGGGGAGCTGTAAATGAGAATAACATCATCATTAATAACAGATGCTATCCAGAAAAATGGGGGCAATGGTTATGATCTGAAATTGTTGAACTCTATCTTGAGACCAGAAGCTTGTAAAGGACCGAATCAAAAGATGAGCTGATGTTCCTCCAGCTTTTGTTGAGTTTCATTAGAACAGAGTAGGAGGCTGAGGTTAGAGTGAGAGTGGGGCAGAGTTAAAATGACAAGCGATTGATAGCTCAAGGTCACACTTGCAGACTGAATGGAGGTGTTGCACAAAGCAATCCCCTAATTTGCGTTTGGTCTCCCCAACCTAGAGGAGACATCATCATGAACTGTGAATACAGCATGCTAAATTGAAAGAAGTGCAACTAAATTGCTGTTTCACCTGGAAGGAGTATTTGGGTCCTGGACAGTGGGAAAGGGAGGAGGTTAAAAACGCAGGTGTTGCACCTCCTGTGCTTGCATGGGAAGGTGCCATGGGAAGGGGAGGGGGTGATTGAAGAGTGGACTAGGGTGTCATGGAGGGAATGGTCCATTCAGAATGCTGAAAGTTGTCCCCTTGCTTAAGAAGGGTAGCAGGGAAAATCCAGGTAACTATAGACCGGTGAGCCTGACGTCAGTGGTAGGGAAGCTGCTGGAGAAGATACTGAGGGATAGGATCTATTCCCATCTGGAGAAAATGGGCTTACCAGTGATAGGCAACATGGTTTTGTGCAGGGAAGGTCATGTCTTACCAATTTAATAGAATTCTTTGAGGAAGTGACAAAGTTGATTGATGAGGGAAGGGCTGTAGATGTCATATACATGGACTTCAGTAAGGCGTTTGATAAGATTCCCCATGGTAGGCTGATGGAGAAAGTGAAGGCGCATGGGGTCCAAGGTGTACTAGCTAGATGGATAAAGAACTGGCTGGGCAACAGGAGACAGAGAGTAGCAGTGGAAGGGAGTTTCTCAAAATGGAGACGTGTGACCAGTGGTGTTCCACAGGGATCCGTGCTGGGACCACTGTTGTTTGTGATATACATAAATGATTTGGAGGAAAGTATAGGTGGTCTGATTAGCAAGTTTTCAGACGACACTAAGATTGGTGGAGTAGCAGATACTGAAGGGGACTGTCAGAGAATACAGCAGAATATAGATAGACTGGAGAGTTGGGCAGAGAAATGGCAGATGGAGTTCAATCAGGGCAAATGCGAGGTGATGCATTTTGGAAGATCCAATTCAAGAGTGAACTATACAGTAAATGGAAAAGTCCTGGGGAAAATTGATGTACAGAGAGATTTGGGTGTTCAGGTCCATTGTTCCCTGAAGGTGGCAACGCAGGTCAATAGAGTGGTCAAGAAGGCATACGGCATGCTTTCCTTCATCGGACGGGGTATTGAGTACAAGAGTTGGCAGGTCATGTTACAGTTGTATAGGACTTTGGTTCGGCCACATTTGGAATACTGCGTGCAGTTCTGGTCGCCACATTACCAAAAGGATGTGGATGCTTTGGAGAGGGTGCAGAGGAGGTTCACCAGGATGTTGCCTGGTATGGAGGGCGCTAGCTATGAAGAGAGGTTGAGTAGATTAGGATTATTTTCATTAGAAAGACGGAGGTTGAGGGGGGACCTGATTGAGGTGTACAAAATCATGAGAGGTATAGACAGGGTGGATAGCAAGAAGTTTTTTCCCAGAGTGGGGGATTCAATTACAAGGGGACATGAGTTCAAAGTGAAAGGGGAAAAGTTTAGGGGGGATATGCGTGGAAAGTTCTTTACGCAGAGGGTGGTGGGTGCATGGAACGCATTGCCAGTGGAGGTGGTAGACGCGGGCATGATAGCGTCTTTTAAGATGTATCTAGACAGATACATGAATGGGCAGGAAGTAAAGAGATACAGACCCTTAGAAAATAGGCGACAGGTTTAGATAGAGGATTTGGATCGGCGTAGGCTTGGAGGGCCGAAGGGCCTGTTCCTGTGCTGTAATTTTCTTTGTTCTTTGTTCTTTGAGGGGAGAGGAAGATGTGTTTGGTGGTGGCATCACACTGGAGGTGGCAAAAATGACGGAGGAGGATCCCTTGAATGTGGAGTCTGGTGGGAAGGTGAGACAAGGGAATCCTATCATGGTTCTGCGACGGAGGGGAAGGAGTGAGAGCATAAGTGTGGGAAATGGGGCAGACATGATCAAGGACCCACAGTGAGGGGGGGAATCCTTGGTTGAGGAGAAAGGAAAACATATCTGAAATGCTGGTATGGAAAGTGGCATCATCAGAACAGATGTGATGGAGACAGAAGGCTAAATTTTATGCCACCCCGACGAGTGGGATGGTGGTGGGGGGGGCGGGGGGGAGGGTGGCGTAAAATGGAGCGGGAGGCTCCGGGAGACCTTCCCAACCTGCTCCCGCCTCTGCCGCCAGTTTCGGTGGCGCAAAACGGCCCGTCCGCCCCAGGCCAATCAAGGCCCTTACGTGGCCACTTAACAGCCACTTGAGGGCCTTCGCCCGCCTCCACACGGATTTTACGGGTGGCAAGCGGGCGTGAGGGAAGAAAAATGTCACAGGGGAGTAGGAGGCCTGGCAATAGGGGCAGGGTAGAACTTCGCTTCATCGATGCCAATCAGGTTCTAATGCTGGAGGCTGTGAGGAAGAGGAGGGAGATCCTCTTACCAGAGGATGGTAGGAGGAGGCCATCTTGTCGTACAGAAGGGGCAGCGCTCTGTTCAGTGTTATCCCCCTCTCCCCCACTTCCCCCTCCTCTTTTACCTCCTGCTCCTCCCCAAATGAGATGTCTCCTTCCAAGCCCTCATTGTCCTCATGGTCCACACCTCTCTGGAGGGCCATGTTATGGAGAGAACAGCAGACCACCATATTAACCAAGACCCTTGCAGGAGGGTATTGGAGGGCACCACCCACCCGATCCAGGCACTTTACCCCCTGTCTCAGCTCACCTGCTGCTGAAACCCTTATTCATGCCTTCATTACCTCTAGTCTTGACTATTTGAACGCACGCCTGGTTGGTCTGTCACATTCTACTCTCCGTAAGCTTGAGGTCATCCAAAACTCTGCTGCTCGAGTCTTAACTCACACCAAGTCCCGTTCCCCTGAAAACCCTGTGCTTGCTGACCTACTTTGATGGTTAAGCAACATCTTGATTTTAAAATTCTCATCCTTGTTTTCAAATCCCTCCATGGCCTCGCCCCTCCCTATCTCTGTAATCTCCTCCAGCCCCACGATCCTCCGAGATATCTGCGCTCCTCTAATTCTGGCCTCTTTTGCATCCTTGATTTTAATCACTCCACAATTGGTGGCTGCGCCTTCAGTTGCCTAGGCTCCAAGCTTTGGAATACCCTCCCTTCACATCGCCGCCTTTCCACCTCGTTTTCCTTCTTTAAGACACTGCTTAAAACATACTTCTTTCACCAAGCTTTTGGTCATCTGACCAAATGGCTATGATCGGAGGTGGGGGGGGGGGGGGGGGGGGGGTGCACGGATTATCGTGACGGGTGGCGAGGGGGGCGGCGGGGCGGAGGGCGATGTTTCTGGGGGTGGGATAGGCCAACATGGCCTTTCTGCCCAGAGGCCAATTGAGGCTTTTAAGTGGCCTACTTATGGCCAATTAAGGCCTCTTCCCGCCGCCGCTGGGATCTTACCAGCGGCAGGCGGGGTCTCCACCGGCGGGGAGGATGCCTTGTAAAGCGAGGCGCCCTCCCTGCGGGCTGGGAGGGTGTCCCTCCTCCATAGGCAATTTGTGGCCCACGGAAGACCCCCAATGGGAACAACTTTACCCCCTGCCCGGGCCCCTCCTTCCCCTGGACTGAATGACCACCCCCACCTCACCTCCCTCCATTCTGGGGTTCCACCGCTGGGCCTGGGTCCAAGGTCCCTGCAGTACTGGCAGTGGCCACTGCTCCCAGTGGTGCTGCCAATCCTGCTAAGCTGCCGCCCCTCTGATTGGCCAGCCACCCTTAGAGGCAGGATCCCCGACCCTTTAAAGTCTTTAAAGTCCTAAAACTTTGACAGAAAAAGTCCAGAGGATCGCTCTGGGAATGGGGGACGGGTGGAGGAAAAGGCAGAGGCGGGGTTCGCCCCACGTTTCCGGCCCGTCGCCTGGAACCCCGCCTCTAGCATGAAATCCAGTCCAATATCCCCTTTTGTGGCTTAGTTTCATGATTTGTTTCATAATGCTCCTGTGAAGTGCCTCGGGGCATTTCATTACATTAAAGGCGCTCTATAAATATAAGTTGCTGTTGTTGGATCGATCCATGCACTTTGGGGGATGGAGTGAAGTATCGAGGTAGCCTGGACCGGCAAAGGTGAAGGAATCATGGCAGCTGCCAGAAAAGTGAGCGCACACATACAGGAAGATCTTGTTGTGGTTGTGGACCAATTGAATGTTGAGGGAGTGGAAGCTTTTCCTATTGAAGGATCTCACTGGCCAGTCACTGAGTGTATTGATGGTCACATGGGTGCAAGTAATGATGTCCTGCAGCTGGGGGAATCCAGTGATGGAGACTAAACCTAATGCCCTCTGTGCCTGTGCAAGCCCATCTGTGTCAAAGTGGATGTAGTCCCTGCCCTGCTGAACATGGCATCCGTGACCTGCCTGATGGCCTAATGAGATGCCAACTGCGAGATACCACCTAGGTCCACAGCTGATCCCTGAAATTACCCAGTTGCATAGAGGATTAGGGTGACGGAGACCTTGATGGCTGCAGGTAAGAGACTGCCAATGGAGCTGTGAGGCCTCAGATCATTGTGGATCAGAGCACAAAGGACCGAGAGCATCTGCCTGGAAAGGCACAGGCTCCTATAGCATGGCACTCTGTCACTTGCAGGGAGCTGACTCTTGGGTGGTAGACCCATGTCTTGGGTAGCACAAAAACACAAGAACACAAGAAAAAGGATCAGGAGTAGACCATATGGCCCATCGAGCCTGCTCCGCCATTTAAAACAATCATGGCTGATCTTCGGTTTCAACTCCACTTTCCTGCCCACTTGCATATCCCTTGATTCCCTGAGAGACCAAAAATCTGTCTAACCCAGCCTTAAATGTATTCAACGATGGAGCATCCACAACCCTCTGGGGTAGAGAATTCCAAAGATTCACAACCCTTTGAGTGAAGAAATTTCACCTTCTTCCCCTTGCAGCCCCACCGCTGTGCTCCTCTGGCCTCCTGCTGTCCAGGAGGATGCATCTGCTGAAGCTCATCCTGGATGACCTGCCCAATGTCAGAGTATCCTGTTCCCATCTTTAACTCCCTCAGTTGGGCTTTGTGCATTCACCAGGCCTTCCCCTGCCAACCCAGGTGCCCAACTGGTGCCAGCGGCCTTATGTCCCTCTCTGTATTCCTACCACTCACCACTGAGAAAAACAAGTCTTACTGCTGCAGTAATGGCCACTTTATGGCACTTTTGAAGCAGCTACGCTTTATTTTGTGCCTCTGCATTATTTTAATCAGCCCTTCCCATAGCCCTCATGCACCCCCAACACCACCACCCCTCCACCACCGCCAGCTGGGTTCATAATTTGAATACCCGCCTGCCATGTTCCCCACATGGTGTCCTCCACGTTCCCAGCCTTTGAAAATTAAAAACTGCTGCTGACAAGCCTATTAATGAGCTCTTCAATGAACTCAACAGGCTATTAATTGGATGCATGCAGCTGACCTGTTCCCTTGCTGCTGTGTGTTGCATTCCAGAGGCGGCAGGTCCCAATGTTGACCTCCAAGAATGTGATCTTTAAATCACCCTTACACCCATACCCAGGGGGCTTTAAAAATCTGGCCCCTAATTCAGACTGGGTGACCACTTTGTGGACCACCTCTGTTCAGTCCGCAAGCGTGCCCCCGAGCTCCCACTTGCCTGTCATTTTAATTCTCCACCTTGCTCCCACTCTGACCTTTCTGTCCTTGGCCTGCTATGGCGCTCTAATGAAGCTCAACACACTAGGAACAGCAACTTATCTTTCGACTGGGCACTTTACAGCCTTCTGGACTTAACATGGAGTTCAACTATTTTAGATCATAACCTCTGCCCCCATTTTGTTTCATGTTTCTTTGCTGGGTTTTTTTTTTATCTCTCTTCGCGTTCGGTTGGTAGCTATCCTGCAATTCACACCTCCTTTAGTCATAACTTTTTGTTTCTTTACTTGTCCCATTTCCACTCCCTTTGACCTTGCAACACAAAACCTTTTTGTCATTTAATCTCTCCTGCCCTCCACCCAATCACAAACCTTCCCTTTTGTTCTTCTTCCCACCCTCCCTCCTCTCACTTGCTCAAAACCTGTTACATTTCTAACTTTTCCCCGTTCTGATGAAAGGTCACAAACCTGAAATATTAACTCTGTTTTTCTCTCCGCAGATGCTGCCCAGCCTGCTGATTATTTCCAGCATTTTCTGTTTTTATTATTGGTAGTTGGGAAGCTGTTTTCTTTGATGATAGATGCTGAGATGATACCAGGTAGATTTCGAGGAAATAAAGTGTTTATTCCTGGAATAATATTGAGATCATCAGATTTAAACATTCCTTTTCAACTCAGCAGAACATAGGAACATAGGAAATAGGAGCAGCAGGAGGCCATTCGGCCCCTCAAACCTGCTCCACCATTCAACTAGATCATGATCTTTTACCTCAACGCCATTTTCCTGCACTATCCCCATATCCCTTTGATATCTTTAATATCTGGAAATCTATCGATCTCTGTCTTGAATATATTCAATGACTGAGAAAACAGTTCCCAATTAGACTAGACTTTCATATTCTATGACTCTAAACAAGTCACAAGGCCAAATTCTTGACAAAATTTGTATTAATATTCCTAGGTCTGGTTTTACACACAGACAGCTTTAGGGAGCTTTTTCCAGAATGAGAAATTTTGATTCTGTTAAAGCCTTTGTTGAAAGAAAGACTAGAAATCCTGTATTTAACTAAGTACTGTTGCAATAAAGATACTAGCTTGGATGCAAATGTTTTGCAGGTCTCTGCTAGTCTTTTAATAAAAAATAAATTGTTCAATATATTCACATATAGTCTTTTAGTCCAAATGAGATCTCCTTGAAGTGAAACATTTTAACACAAAGTGAATAGTGCAGTTTTTACCTACTTACTTCGTCAGATACAGGAGAAATGCCGTGAACAACAGATGCCCCTCTACATTGCTTTCATTGATCTCACCAAAGCCTTTGACCTCGTCAGCAGACGTGGTCTCTTCAGACTACTAGAAAAGATCGGATGTCCACCAAAGCTACTAAGTATCATCACCTCATTCCATGACAATATGAAAGGCACAATTCAACATGGTGGCTCCTCATCAGAGCCCTTTCCTATCCTGAGTGGTGTGAAACAGGGCTGTGTTCTCGCACCCACACTTTTTGGGATTTTCTTCTCCCTGCTGCTTTCACATGCGTTCAAATCCTCTGAAGAAGGAATTTTCCTCCACACAAGATCAGGGGGCAGGTTGTTCAACCTTGCCCGTCTAAGAGCGAAGTCCAAAGTACGGAAAGTCCTCATCAGAGAACTCCTCTTTGCTGACGATGCTGCTTTAACATCTCACACTGAAGAATGCCTGCAGAGTCTCATCGACAGGTTTGCGTCTGCCTGCAATGAATTTGGCCTAACCATCAGCCTCAAGAAAACGAACATCATGGGGCAGGATGTCAGAAATGCTCCATCCATCAATATTGGCGACCACGCTCTGGAAGTGGTTCAAGAGTTCACCTACCTAGGCTCAACTATCACCAGTAACCTGTCTCTAGATGCAGAAATCAACAAGCGCATGGGTAAGGCTTCCACTGCTATGTCCAGACTGGCCAAGAGAGTGTGGGAAAATGGCGCACTGACACGGAACACAAAAGTCCGAGTGTATCAGGCCTGTGTCCTCAGTACCTTGCTCTACGGCAGCGAGGCCTGGACAACGTATGCCAGCCAAGAGCGACGTCTCAATTCATTCCATCTTCGCTGCCTTCGGAGAATACTTGGCATCAGGTGGCAGGACTATATCTCCAACACAGAAGTCCTTGAAGCGGCCAACACCCCCAGCTTATACACACTACTGAGTCAGCGGCGCTTGAGATGGCTTGGCCATGTGAGCCGCATGGAAGATGGCAGGATCCCCAAAGACACATTGTACAGCGAGCTCGCCACTGGTATCAGACCCACCGGCCGTCCATGTCTCCGTTATAAAGACGTCTGCAAACGCGACATGAAATCGTGTGACATTGATCACAAGTCGTGGGAGTCAGTTGCCAGCATTCGCCAGAGCTGGCGGGCAGCCATAAAGACAGGGCTAAATTGTGGCGAGTCGAAGAGACTTAGTAGTTGGCAGGAAAAAAGACAGAGGCGCAAGGGGAGAGCCAACTGTGCAACAGCCCCAACAAACAAATTTCTCTGCAGCACCTGTGGAAGAGCCTGTCACTCCAGAATTGGCCTTTATAGCCACTCCAGGCGCTGCTTCACAAACCACTGACCACCTCCAGGCGCGTATCCATTGTCTCTCGAGATAAGGAGGCCCAAAAGAAGAAGAACAAAAAGAAAACTCTTTATCACTGTAACCAAATTGTATTTACTTTCCTAACTAAAAACAAAGAATGTAATGTTTACATAATTAGAACTAAAATAATGGATCAAGACATACTTTTCTTCATCTTTTAGTCTAAAGTCAGTTTTGAGTCGCTTCCTGTAATCCAGCCATGTGCACGGAGATCATAATTTATTAACAATATATTCCTTTCCACCCGAAACTGCAGTGGACTTTCTGTTCAACCGAGGAAACTAATATCATTTTTACCTAAGGACATGACAACAGGTTCTTTAATCAAATCCTTCTCTGTCTCTTAGCAATGGAAAGGCCTGTCACACTGCAGATCCTCACCTCTGGCAATGCAAAATTTCTAAGTCAATATAAATCTTTCTAAGGACAGAAATATTGTTACATCAGCAAACCACAGTGAGATCAAATAGTATCCTTTTTCCATAAATGGTTTATAGTGTCAGTGGCACATACAAAATACTAACAAGCACATCATTAAAATTTATTTAACATGATTCAGTTTGAGTTAAATAATTTAACATTGTCACAGCAAGAAAGGCTGATCATGCATGGAATCCACTTATAGCTTTACTGTAATACTAAATCCTGCTTGAGGGGAAGGTGGTGGCGTAGTGGTATTGCCCAGAGACCCAGGATATTGCTCTGGGGACATGGGTTTGAATCCCACCAAAGCAGAAGGTGGAATTTGAATTCAATTAATAAATCTGGAATTAAAAGCTAGTTGAATGACAGCCATGTCGATTGTTGTAAAAAACCTACCTGGTTCACTAATGTCCTTGAGGGAAGGAAATCTGCTGTCCTTACTTGGTCTGGCCTACTTGTGACTCCAGACCCGCAATGTGGTTGACTCTTAAATGCCCTCTGAAATGGCCTAGCAAGCTACTCAGTTGTATCTAACTGCTACAAAGTTGATAAGGAATAAGAGCAGAAGGACCACCTGGCATCGACCTCGGCACTGGAAACGATAACGGCAAACCCAGCCCTGTCGACCCTGCAAAGTCCTCCTTACTAACATCTGGGGACTTGTGCCAAAGTTGGGAGAGCTGTCCCACAGACTAGTCAAGCAGCAGCCTGACATAGTCATACTCACCGAATCATACCTTACAATGTCCTAGACACCGCCATCACCATCCCTGGGTTTGTCCTGTCCCACCGGCTTTGGGGAGTTACTCGCTGCAGGATACCTAGTCTCTGATCTGCTCTTGTAGCCACAGTATTTATGTGGCTACTCCAGTTCTGTTTCTGGTCAATGGTAACTCCTAGGATGTTTTCGGTGGGGGATTCAGTGATCGTAATGCCATTGAACGTCAAGGGGAGATGGTTAGATTCTCTCTTATTGGAGATGGTCATTGCCTGACACTCATGTGGCATGAATATTACTTGCCAATTATCAACCCAAGCCTGAATATTTTCCAGGTCTTGCTGCATTTCTACACGGACTGCTTCAGCATCTGAGGAGTTGCGAATGGTACTGAACACAGTGCAATCATCAGCGAACATCCCCACTTCTGACCTTATGATGGAGGGAAGGTCATTAATGAAGCAGCTGAAGATGGCTGAACCTAGAACACTGTCCTGAGAAACTCCTGCAGCAACCTCCTGGGGCTGAGATGATTTTTCTCCAATGACCATAACCAAATTCCTTTGTGCGAGGTATGACTCCAACCAGTGGAGAGTTTTCCCCTTAATTCCCTTTACTTCAACATGGTTAGGGCTCCTTGATGCCATACTCGGTCAAATGCTGCCTTGATGTCAAGAGCAGTCACTCTCACCTCACCTCGGGAATTCAGCCATAGCTGTAATGAGGTCTGGAGCCAAGGGGCCCTGGTGGAACAAATCTGAGCACAGTGAGCATGTAAATACTGAGTACGTGCTATTTGACAGCACTGTTGACAGCACTGCTTTGCTGATGATTGAGAGTAGACAGATGGGGAGGTAATTGGCCGATTGTATATAAAATCATCGAATCATAGAATGGTTACAGGACAGAAGGAGGCCATTTAGCCTATCATGTCTGTACCGGAGCAACTCAATTAGTCCCACTCCCCGTTTTTTCCCCATAGCCTTGCAAGTTTATTCTCTTCAGATAATTATCCAATTCTCTTTTCAAAGTCCCAATTGAATCTGCCTTCACCACACTGTCAGGCAGTGCATTCCAGGTCCTAACCACTCGCTGCATAAAAAAGGTTTTTCCTCATGTTACCTCTGGTTCTTTTGCGAATCACCTTATATCGGTGTCCTCTGGTTCTTGACCCTTCCGTCAATGGGAACAGTCCATCTATTTGTCCTGCTTTTTGTGGAAAGGGCATACATGAGCAGTTTTTCACATTACCAGGTAGATACCAGTGTTGTAGCTGTACTGGAACAGCTTGACTAGGGGCACGGCCAGTTCTGGAGCACAAGTCTTCGGTACCACAGCCAAGATGTTGTCATGTGGAGTGAATCGAATTGGCTGAAGACTGGCATCCTGAGGAGGAGGCCGAGATGGATCATCCAACTGGCACATCTGGGTGAAGATGGTTGTAAATGCTACAGCCTTGTCTTTTGCACTGACATGATAGGCTCCTCAATCATTGAGGATGGGGATGTTTGTGGAGCCTCCTCCTCCAGTTAGTTGTTCAATTGTCCACCACCATTCGAGGACTGCAGTGCTTTGATTTGATCTGTTGGTTGTGGGTTGCTTAGCTCTGTCTATAGCATGCTGCTTCCGCTGTTTAGCATGCACATAGTCCTGTGTTCCCTCCGTGGATCGCCACCTTGATGTGGTGGAGAGGCTTGTGCGTGCCAACGATCCCTTGAGCAATGCCATTGGGAGCTCCTTACTCCTGGTAGGGCCACCCATGCGGCAAGGTCAGGGGGAGGTGCCAGATGAAGTGCGGTCCAAAAAGTCCTCAACAGCAGAGCAGGCGAAGGAAGACTGTGCGTCTCATTTGCTGTGAAGGCGGAAGAAGGCTGCAGTGGCAAGGTGGTCCCAGTCATTGTGGTTCGACGCGTCACCGAAATCAGACCACCAATCCGTCAAGATCATGTGGACAATGATGGTGCCCCAAGGTTCCCACGTTAAACAAAGTCACATGCATGTTTCTACCAGGGTCCATCTGCCAAGTCCTATGACGATGGAGGCCTGGCAACAGGGACAGGGCTGTGAACCTGGGAGTCCCTAGTCAAGACTCCGTACACAGGCGACAGGTATGAAGGTCGTTGGACACCTTTGTTGGGACAGAGGTGTTTTTGGGCAGCAGCATCTGTAACTGAGCAGTCCTTTTCAGGATACCCTCTGCTCACCCCAAATGGGGAAGGGACTAGAAAAGATGCCCTAAAAATAGTCTGTCCCACTCCTGGCTGGGGAACTGCACCCTGCAGGATCACCATCTCTGTGGTCAAAGAAAGAAAACTTTAAATTTCGCAACTTGAAATGCCAGAATACACCTGGATAATCTCAAGACCGACTGTCTGTAAAGAAGAACTACAAATGTATCACGTGAGCTATCAAGACTCCAAATTGACATTGCTGCCCTCAGTGAGATCTGCCTTCCTGTGAAGGGGCAGCTGAAGGAACAGGCCGGGGGATACACCTTCTACTGGAAACTAAAGGCTGACAGCGACCCTCGTGTTTATGGAGTTGGTTTTGCCATCCAGAATAGGATCTTGAATGCACTGCTAGAACTCCTCAACAGCATAAATGGAAGACTCACGACACTTCACTTACAGTTCAGCAGTAACCAATACACCACCGTCATCAGCGCTTATGCCCTGACCCTTGACTCCGATGAAGATGTTAAAGAAAAGTTCTATTCTGACTTTGATGAAGTCCTCACTGCCATCCCAAAAAAAGAGAAGATCTTCCTTCTGGGACTTTAATGCCAGGGTTGGCCGTGACTCCGATATCCGGAGAGGAACCATTGGGAAAAACGGGTTGGGAAAAGCCAATGCAAATGATGTTCTCCTGCTGACAAACTGTACTCAGCATGGCCTCATTATAACAAAGACCCTCTTCTGCCAGAAAGACAAATACAAAACCACATGGAGGCATCCTAGATCAAAGCAGTGGCACCTCCTGTGTTATGTCATTGTTCGAATCAAAGATCTAAGTGATGTCTGTATCACTTGTTCTATGAAGGGAACTGATGCCTGCTGGTCAAATCATCACCTTGCTTCAATCAGGATGAACATTTGCCTAGCACTAAGGCATCGCAAGACCCAAACGTCCAAGAGGAAGAAGATCAATGTCTCAGCCCTAAAGCAGCCCGACGGAAGAGAGGAATTCCAAGTGCAGCTCACAACTAATCTGGAAAATCTTCACACATTCAACTCTCCAACTCAATTTCAGAAAAATGGGAAGAAATGAAGTCTGCTGTACTAGATTCCTGTGTCCAGACCATCGGGTTTAAGCATCATCGTCACCTGGACTGGTTCGACAAAAACAATGCTGAAATATATGACCTCCTGGAACAAAAATGAGCAGCTTTCATTGCCTGACAGAACAACCCAAGGTTGCAAGTCAAGAAGGCAGCATTCCAACAGCTCACACCCAAAGCTGACACCCAAAGACAAATCCAGAAGATAAAGGACAAATGGTAGGAAGAGAAAGCCCAGGAGATCCAACAATATGCCGACCATCATGATATGCGAAGCTTTTTTGAAGCCACCAGGGCCATTTCTGGACCAAGGTCAAATGGACAAAATCCCCTTTGCTCACAGGATGGTGTTTCTCTTCTTAACGATGACAAACCTACAGTTTGTGGATGACTGCAGTGTTGTTTCCCACTCTGCATCAGATTTGCAAGCTGCTCTCAATCTTTTCAATTCTGCATACAAGAGACTCGGCCTGTCCTTGAATGTTGCCAAAACAAAACTCATATATCAGCCCACACCTGGTCAGCCAAATATTCCACCTCCCATATATGTTGAAGGAGAGACTTTGAAATACGTTGCTTGGCAGTCCCATACCTTGGCAGTCACCTCTCTCAAAAGAACACCATTGATGAGGAGATCCAACACCGGATCAGCTGTGCCAGCTCAGTCTTCTACAAACTACGTCAGCGAGTGTTTGACAACAAAGACCTCCACAGGTCAACAAAAGTCCTAGTGTACAGAGCATTTGTTGTCACCACACTCCTGTACTGCAGTAAGACCTGGACTGTGTATGAGCGACATTTAAGAATGCTGGGGAAATTCCACCAGCAATGCCTCCGCCGCATCCTCCGATTTAACGGGAGGACCGTCAAACTAACGCTAGTGTCCTTTTTGAAGTCAGCTCCACAAGCATTTAGGCAAAACTCCTGCAAAACCAACTTCGATGGACTGGACACTGTATCTGGATGACCGAAAACCATCTCCCCCGCTGGGTCCTGTTTTCTCAACTCTCAACTGGCCAGCGTTCCAGGCGAGGACAAAGAAAACGCTTCAAAGATACTCTCAAACTCTCTTTGAAGCACGGCAGCATTGACATTGATAACTGGGAGGAGCTTGCTATCAATCAATCAATAAAAGCAAAATACTGCGGATGCTGGAAATCTGAAATAAAAACAAGAAATGCTGGAACCACTCAGCAGGTCTGGCAGCATCTGTGGAAAGAGAAGCAGAGTTAACGTTCGGGTCACTGATCCTTCTTCGGAACCCCAAAGAAGGGTCACTGACCCGAAATGTTAACTTTGCTTCTCTTTCCACAGATGCTGCCAGACCTGCTGAGTGGTTCCAGCATTTCTTGTTTTTATATCAATCGATCAAGCTGCATTAAGCTTTGAGTCCAAACACCTTAATGATGAGGCAGAGAAGGAAAGAAAAAGAGACAAATCCTGCACTCCGGATCCCACTACCTCATGGGATGCCCCATGTGCCCAAAGATCTGCAGGTCGAGAATCAGCCTGTTCATCCTCGAATTGAGGGACAGCTGCTGCTGCCGACCAGTCCTGTGTTGTACTTGACCAGGTTGACACCTCATTTTTAAGTATGTCTGGTGCTGCTCCTGGCATGCTCTCTTATACTTCTCATTGAATCAGGGATGGTCCCTTGGCTTGATGGTAATGGTAGTGTGAGGGATATGCCAGGCGACAGATTGTGGTTGAATATAATTCTGCTGCTGCTGATGGCCCACAGCACCTCATGGATGCTCAGTTTTGTGTTGCTAGACCTGTTCTGAATCTATCCCATTCAGCATGCTGGTAGTGCCACACAACAAGACGGAGGGTATCCGCAGTGTGAAGACGGGACTTAGTCTCCACAAGGACTGTACGGTGGTCACTACTATGTGGTGGACAGATGCATCTGCGACAGGTAGATTGGTGAAGACAAGATCAAGTAAGTTTTTTCCTCTTGTTTGTTGTCTTACTACCTGCCGCAGGCCCAGTCTGGCAGGAATGTCCTTCAGAACTTGGCCAACCGTCAGTAGTGGTGCTACTAAGGCACTCTTGGTGATGGACATTGAAGACACCCACCCAGAGTACATTCTGTGCCATTGCCACCCTCAGTGCTTCTTCCAAGTGGTGTTCAACACAGAGGAGTACTGATTCATCAGCTGAGGGAGGGGCGGTAGGTAGTGATCAGCAAGAGGTTTCCTTGCCCATCTTTGACCTGATGCCATGAGACTTCATGAGGGCTGGAATCAAGGAGTTGAGGACTCCCAGGGCCACCTCCTCCTGAATGTATTCCACTGTGCTGCCACCTCTGCTGGGTCTATCTTGCTGGTGGGACATGACATACCAAGGGATGCTGTTGGAGGAGACAGGACATTGGCTGTATGGTATGATTTGGCAAGTATGACTATGTCAGGCTGTTGCTCTCCCAATTTTGCCACAAGTCCCCAGATGTTAGTGAGGAGTGCTCAGCAGGGTCGACTGGGCAGTGTGTGCCTTTGTTCTTTCTAATGCATCGGTCGAGATCGAGTGGTCTGTCCAGTATTTTTTTATTCCTATTCAATTTTTCTGTAGCAATTTAATACAACTGAGTGGCTTGCTAAGCCATTTCAGGGGGTAAAGAGTCAACATATTGCTGTGGGTCTGGAGTCACATGTAGGCCTGACAGGATCGGATGGCAGATTTCCGTCTCTGAAGGAGATTAGTGAACCAGATGGGTTTTAACAACAATCCAATAGTTTCATGGTCACCATTACTAAGACTAGATTTTGAATTCCAGATTTATTAATTAATTGAATTAAAATTCCCCCAGCTTTTTTGCTGGGATTTGAACTCATGCCTCCATAGCATTAGTACAGGTCTCCGGATTACTAGTAGAGTACCATTATCACTATGCTCCCATCCCCTGTAAACCAGATGAATATTATTGCATTTAAGTATCCAATGTCACTGGATTCAGAGGGCTGAATTTTATTAGCGCATTGCGCTCTGCGGCGGCACGCTTTGAACTCAACGGCCTTCCGACACGGAGGTGCCGCCACCGAGCCCCCACGATATTACGTGCAGGGGCTCATTTAAATAGAGGGGACGGAGCGGCCGCCCCTGATGAAATAGAGGGGGTGGATGCCGCGTCCCCAGCAACAGCGTCTGGTGCCATTTTTAAAGGGGTTCAAGCCCTTCAGTAACATTCTAAAATTTTAAAGTCCCAATCTCCAGGAAATAAAAATAACATTTTATTTCAACTCCTATTCCTGTCTCCCACCCACCAATGGGTAATTTATATATGAATTGCCCTCTCCTCTCAACTTAATAAACTTTTATTGATATCTCGAACTTTCTCTCCCGAAATTTGTTCCCTTTGACTCTCAACCCCTTCCTACCATTCGCACAGCCAATAAAAATTGTTTCCCCCCTCCCCCACCCCTCCCGCCCTGAAAATTTTATTGCCCCCCCCCCACCCCACCAGGTTCTCGTCTCAGAACTCCGTATGGAGGTGCGATCAGCTGCCGTAAAATAGTACAGCTGCTGCCAGCAGGTAAGTTCATTTACATCTAATTATTGCTAACTTGAATATTTAGATGAAGGCCCCACCACTTGGCGGCGGGGGGCTGCACCGAGATCCCCTCCACCGCTACCGGTAATATGCGGCGGGCCCTTCTCGACGTCGGGGGTCGAGGTGGGCCTCTCCCTGCAAAGTTTTACTGCCCCTCCCCGTCGGGACCCGTAGCGTCAAGAGGCTGGTAAAATTCAGCTCCGAATGTTTTCAGTTTTAAAAAGTTTCAGTTTAAAAAGTTTGATAACATATTGACGTGTTGGGTTGTCAAATAGCAATTAGAGATATCAATTGGATTAAACTATTTCAAATCTCTTTTTATGTACTTATTATGAAAGGCGAATACCATGTTTAGATAAAAAAGGTAAAAGAGATTTGTGCTGTTAAACTGAAGATGGAATAACTAGAATGCTAATCATATACACCAATTTTAAATAATTATAAGTGCAGTGTTTATAATAAATTTATAAAGGAAAATATACTGGATGACTTGGGTCGGTCAAGCACATTTTAATCCTTTTCTTATTCTTTCAAGGATGTGTATATTGCTGGCTATGCCAGCATTCATTGCCATCCCTAACTGCCCTTGAGAAGGTAGTGGTGAGCCGCCTTCTTGAACTGCTGCAGAACATGTGGGGTAGGTACACCCTGTTAGGAAGGGAGTTCAAGGATTTTGACCCAGCGACAGTGAAGGAACGGTGATATATTTCCAAGTCAGGATGGTGTGTGGCTTGGAGGGGAACATGCAGGTTCCCAAGCAACTGCTGTCCTTGTCCTTCTAGGTGGTAGAGGTCACGGGTTTGGAAGATTCTGTTGAAGGAGCCTTGGTAAGTTGCTGCAGTGCATCTTGTAGATGGTACACACTGCCGCCACCGTGGTGGAGGGAGTGAATATTGAAGGTGGTGGTTGGGGTGCTAATCAAGTGGGCTGCTTTGGCCTCGATGATGTTGAGCTTCTTGAGTGTTGTTGGAGCTGCACTCATCCAGGCAAGTGGAGAGTATTCCATCACACCCCTGACTTGTGCCTTGTAGATGGGGGTCAGGAGGTGAGTTACTCGCCACAGAATTCCCAGCCTCTGACCTGCTCTTGTAGCCACAGTACTTATATGGCTGGTCCATTTCAGTTCTGGTCAATGGTAACCCCCAGGATGTTGATCCTGATATACTTAGAAGTTGTTTGCTAAGAAGTACATTACTTAGATTTTTTTTTTAATGTCAAATCTTTCCTCTGCTCTGGATGATGCTGACACATTGTTCATGGATGCTAATTGCCATGCAGTACTACACACAGTGACCATTCTCTATGTGTGAAGGTTTGCAATGAATGCCAGCAGGTTAATTGACAATGGGGATTTTGTAGGAAAGTGCAATTCTGTCCATACTCAATGTCCACACATACATATTTTCCAGCAGAAGTCACTGGATAGCGATCAGGAACAGGACATCTGCCTGAGGAACACTGAGGCCAATTATCATACCTATAAGATAAAAGCAAAAATTCCGAAGAAGGGTCACTGACCCGAAACGTTAACTCTGCTTCTCTTTCCACAGATGCTGCCAGACCTGCTGAGTATTTCCAGCATTTTTGTTTTTATATCATACCTATAAGATTACCTAAGATCAACCAACTCACCAAGACCATAAACTGAATCTCGGTTGAAATTTAGTACATACTATGGTTCTGTTGCACACTGGCCAGTGCATTTTAATGGCCACTCTATTGAGGGGAGCTGGATCAAGCAATAATCAATGTAAAAACATATTTCTACCACAGTGCATTTTTGGCACTCATACAGTAACCGATTATAAAATGAAACTTTATGTTACAAATATGAACTTCTGTGTTAAAAATGACCAAGATGTTCAGCATTGAGTACTCAATAACAAGTTAATGAACTGGACAATTAAAACATGAACAGGAAAATATCTTATACCTGGATTGAGAATCCTTACTTAAGTAAGATATGATTAAAAACCGCAGAGTGAAAATCTGAAATAGAAGCTGAAAATGCTGGTAAAGAACAGATTGATCAACATCTGAAAGAGAAGAACAAACTAACTTCATCATAAGTCAAAGTGACATGCATGTTTTTTGTGATGCAACGGGCAATTTTCGATTTTCAGTACATTAATTGGTGGTATAACACAACAATGCACACAGCTGTAAAATTCATCAAAATATAAAAATATAAGTATCAATTACATATGATTTGTATTATTTCCCCAACACGAGTAAATGCATTGCAAAACTGACATAATTTAGTATTATAAAATCCAATATAATCTAATTAACTAACAAAAATCTCCATTTGAGATGGAAAATAGTGATTAGAATGTCGATAGGATATTACTGAATATTAAGTGTAACATGATCAAAGTAGATCATTGCAGGTCTATGAATTAGTGATACAGTTTACAGTCTTGCATCACAAAAGCTGCCAGTATTTATTTCTTCTCTCACCGTTGGTTATACCTCATGTTTTTATTGTTATTGATATAATTGTCTGTATTTACCATGGAGAAGGTCATGGAAGCTAGTGAGTTCAAGGGAGGGAACAGCGATATCCTGAAGCATATCAACATTACAAAGGAGGAGGTGTTGGAGGTTTTGAAGCACATTAAAGTGGATAAATCCCCAGGGCCTGGCCAGGTGTATCCTAGGATGCTATGGGAAGCAAGGGAGGAGATTGCTGGGGCCCAGGCAAAGATTTTTGTATCATCGTTAGCCACGGGTGAGGTACCGGAAGACTGGAGGATAGCTAATGTTGTGCCTTTATTTAAGAAGGGCAGCAGGGATAAGCCAGGGAACTACAGGCCGGTGAGCCTTACATCAGTGGTGGGAAAGTTATTGGAATGGATTCTGAGAGACCGGATTTATGTGCATTTGGAAAGGCATGGTCTGATTAGGGATAGTCAGCATGGCTTTGTGCGTGGGAAATCATATCTCATGAATTTGATTGAGTTTTTCGAGGAGGTGACCAAGAGGATTGACGAGGGCAGGGCAGTGGACATTGTCTACATGGACTTTAGCAAGGCCTTTGACAAGGTCCCGCATGGTAGGCTGTTCCGGAAGGTTCGAACACATGGGATCCAGGATGAGCGAGCCAATTGGATACAAAATTGGCTTGGTGATGGGAGGCAGAGGGTGGTAGTGGAAGGTTGTTTTTCAGATTGGAGGCCGGGGACCAGTGGTGTGCCGCAGGGATCGGTGCTGGGCCCTCTGTTGTTTGTCATATATATTAATAACTTGGATGTGAATGTAGGGGGCATGATGAGTAAGTCTGCAGATGACACCAAAATTGGTGGTATAGTGGACAGGGAAGAAGGTTGTCTAAGGGTACAACAGGATATAGGTCAACTGGGAAAGTGGGCAAGGGATTGGCAAATGGAATTTAATGCAGACAAGTGCTAAGTGATGCATTTTGGGAAGTTAAACCAGGGCAGAACATATACAGTGAATGGCAGGGCCCTGGGGAGTGCTATTGAGCAGAGAGACCTTGGGGTGCAAGTACATAGTTCCCTGAAAGTGGCAACACTGGTAGACAGGGTGGTGAAAAAGGCGTATGGCATGCTTGCCTTCATCGGCCAAGGCATTGAGTACAAGAATTGGGACGTCATGTTACAGTTATACAGAACGTTGGTTAGGCCGCATTTGGAGTTCTGAGTGTGCAGTTCTGGTCGCCGCACTACAGGAAAGATGTGATTAAGTTAGAGAGGGTGCAGAAAAGATTCACAAGGATGTTGCCTGGTTTAGAGGGCTTGAGTTATAAAGAGAGATTGGATAGGCTGAGTCTGTTTTCCCTGGAGCAAAGGAGGCTGAGAGGGGACATGATAGAGGTATATAAAATTATGAGAGGCATAGATTGGATAGGTAGCCAGAGTCTGTTTCCCATGGTAGGGGTGACTAAAACTAGAGGGCATAGATTTAAGGTGAGAGGGAGGAGGTTTAAAGGGGATCAAAGGGGTAAATTTTTCACACAAAGAATAGTGGGTATCTGGAATGCGCTGCCAGAGGAGGTGGTGGAGGGAGAAACAGTAGCGACATTTAAGAGGCATCTGGACAGGTACTTGAATGAGCAAAGCATAGAGGGATATGGAATTAATGCAGGCAGGAGGGATTAGTATAGATAGGCATTATGGTCAGCATGGACGTGGTGGGCCGAAGGGCCTGTTTCTATGCTGTACAACTCTATGACTCTATGACTCTAATTCTGTAATACATAAGTTCAGCAGCAATTTCTCTGGGAAATTCATTTACTTATTCTCTCCCAAATTGAAACATATGTTATCTCATCAACCATCTGGCAGCACCTATACATTCTGGCCAGTGTCATGAAGTATGTTTTCCTGCACTAAATGTGCATTCTGAAAATGCCCTTTGCCCATCTGATCATTGATTGCATCTGTGAAACTTTACTGGAAGCTCAGCCTTTGTGCATCTGAAATAGTTCTTAGCACTTTTCTGTAGCCTCCTGATGCCAATAACCACAGGATACCTTTATGAATGCGACCCTACACCTATTTTTTGTATTGCATTTGCATTGTCAGACAGAGTAATTTTGGTATAATTTGCAATAACAGCAGGGTGTACTATGTGAAGAATTTACAATACTGCAAATATCCAATTGTTGATGTTATATTGCTACATATGTGGAGATATCAAAGCACTCCATTAGGATTCTTTGATGCCTGGAAAGATGTTAATACCATATTGATATGAAACGCATTAATGGGGTTAAGTTTTTAATGTAGAATCATGTCTATGCAATAAGTTTATATGCAAAAGTAAGTTCAACGTAGATTAAAATAGATAACACAAAGGCTCCAGTACATATTAACAGTTGAGGAAGTATTAATGGGATTAGCATCCTTGAAAGTTGATAAATCACCAAGGCCAGATGAAATATATCCTAGGCTGTTAAAAGAAACAAGAGAGGAAATAGCAGTCCTCACTGGATACAGGTGTGGTGCCGGAGGATTGGAGAATTGCTAATATTGTACCTCTGTTCAAAAAGGGAGTGAAGGATAGACTGAATAACTACAGGCCAGTCAGTCTAACCTCAGTACTGGGAAAATTATTGGAATCTATTCTGAGAGACAGGATAAACTGTCACTTAGAAAGACACAGGTTAATCAAGGATAGTCAGCATGGATTTGTTAAGGAACGATCTTGTTTGGGTGGTGCAGTGGTTAGCACCGCAGCCTCATAGCTCCAGTGACCTGGGTTCAATTCTGGGTACTGCCTGTGTGCAGTTTGTAAGTTCTCCCTGTGACCGTGTGGGTTTTCACCGGGTGCTCTGGTTTCCAGCCACAGCCAAAGACTTGCAGGTTGATAGGTAAATTGGCCATTGTAAATTGCCCCTAGTGTAGGGGTAGGGGATTGAGGGAAGGTGGGGATGTGAGAGGGTAATGGGATTAATGTAGGATTAGTATAAATGGGTGGTTGATAGTCAGCACAGACTCAGTGGGCTGAAGGGCCTGTTTCAGTGCTATATCTCTAAATAAATAAACTTGATCAAATTCTTTGAAGAAATAACAAGGAAGATAGATGAGGGTAGTGCAGTTGATGTGGTCTACATGGATTTTAGCAAGGCTTTTGACAAGGTCCCACATGGCAGACTGGTTAAAAAAATAAAATCCCCTGGGATCCAGGGAAATGCAGCAAGGTGGATATAAAATTGGCCCAGTGGCAGGAAACAAAGGGTAATTGTTGACGCTGTTTTGGTGTGGCGTTGCACAGGGCTCAGTACTGGGTCCCCTGCTTTTTGTGGTGTATGTTAACAATTTGAACATCAAGATGTTTGCAGACGACACAAAGATTGGCCGTGTGGTAGATATCAAGGAGGATAGCTGTAGGCTACAGGAAGATATTGATGGTCTGGTCAGATGGGCAGAAAAGTCGCAAATGGAATTCAACTGGGAGAAGTGTGTGGTGATGCATTTTGGGAGGTCAAACAAGGCAAATGAATACACGATTAATGGGAAAATACTGAGAAGTGTAGAGGAAGTGAGGGACCTTGGAGTGAATGTCCGCAGATCCCTGAAGGTAGCAGGCAGGTCGATAAGGTGGTTAAAAAGGCATATGGAATCCTTTCCTTTAATAGCCGAGGTACAGAATACAAGAGCAGGGTGGTTATGCTGTATAACTCATTGGTCAGGCCACAACTTGAGTACTGTGTGCAGTTCTGGTCACCTCATTACAGAAAGGATGTAATTGTACTCAAGAGAGTACAGAGGAGATTTACAAGGTTGTTGCCAAGACTGGAAAAATGCAGCTATGAGGAAAGACTGGATAGGCTGGGGTTGTTCTCCTTGGAACAGAGAAGGCTGAGGGGAGATCTGATTGAAATGTATATCATTTTGAGGGGCCTGGATAGAGTGGAGGTGAAGGGCCTATTTACCTTAGCAGCGAGGTCAGTGATGAGGGGACAGAGATTTAAAGTGATTGGTAGAAAGATTAGAGGGGAGGTGAGGAAAAACATTTACAGGCAGAGGGTGGTGGGGGTCTGGAACTCACTGCCTGAAAGGGTAGTTGAGGCAGAAACCCTCAACTCATTCAAAAGCAGTCTGGATATTCACCTCAAGTGCCGTAAACTGCAGGGCTACAGACCAAAGCTGGAAGGTGGGATTAGAATAGGTAGATCTTTTTCGGCCAGCATAGACATGATGGGCCAAGTGGCCTCTTCCTGTGCCTTAAGCTTTCTATAATTCTAAATATTCAGCAGGTCTGGCAGCATCTGTGGAGAGAGAAGCAGAGTTAACGGTTCAGGTCTGTGATGTTGAATCAGAACTGGCAAAGATTAGAAATGTAATAGGTTTTAAGCAAGTGAAGCAGGGGTGGGGCGAAGAAAACAAAAGGGAAGGTGTGTGATAGGGCAGAGTGCATGAGAGATTAAAGGGCAAAGATGTCATGGGTCAAAGGCAAAGGGAGTGTGGCGAAAGACAAAACATTAGTCCAGAGAGAGTATTAATGACAGAATAATAGGCAGCTCTGTCCAAAAGCACAAACATGAAAAACTAAGTTTAAGGCAGGCACATGGTTGAAAAATGAAATGAAGTAAAATAAAATAATAATAAACAAGGCCAGTCATGCTCTGAAATTATTGAACTCAATGTTGAGTCTGGAAGGCTGTAGAGTGCCTACTCAGAAATTAGGTTCTGTTCCTTGAGCTTGCATTGATATTCACTGGAACACTGCAGCAGACAAAGAACAGAAATGCGGGTGTGAGAGCAGGGTGCTGAATTGAAATGGCAAGCAACCAGAAGCTCAGGGTCATGCTTGTGCACTGAGTGGAGGTGTTCTTAAAAGCGTTTACCCAATCTGCATTTGGTCGCCCCAATGTAGAGGAGACCACATTGTGAGCAGCGAATACAGTATACTAAATTGAAAGAAGTACAAGTAAATCACTGCTTCACCTGGAAGGAGTGTTTGGGGCCTTGGATAGTGAGGAGAGAGGAGGTAATAGGGCAGGTATTACACCTCCTGTGATTGCAGGGGAAGGTGCCATGGGATGGGAACGAGGTATCGGGGGTAATGGAGGAGTGGACCAGGGTGTCACGGAGGAAACGATCCCTTCAGAATGCTGCCAGCGGAGGGGAGAGGAAGATGCCTTTGGTGGTGGCATCACACTGGAGGTGGCAGAAATGGAGGAGGATGATCCTTTGGATGATGCAACCTTCGACAAAAGCACTTCTAAAATGTCTTCCTTTTTTCTCAATCAAAGATTCCCCCCCACTGTGGTTGACAGGGCCCTCAACCGTGTCCGGCCCATTTCCCACACTTCTATCCTCACCCCTTCCCCTCCCTCCCAGAACTGCGACAGGGTTCCTCTTGTCCTCACTTTCCACCCCACCATCATTAAAACAGATGCACCAGAGACGGAGAAACTCGGAGAATGGAATGGAGTCCTTACAGAGAACAGTGTGTGAGGAAGTGTAGTCAAGGTAGCCTTGGGATTCGGTAGATTATAATGAATATTAGTAGACAGCCTATCCCCAGAGACGGAGACAGAGAAGTCGAGGAAGGGAAGGGAAGTGTCGGAGATGGATCATGTAAAGGTGAGAGAAGGGTGGAAGTTGGAAGCAAAGTTGATGAAGTTTTCCAGTTCTGAGTGAGAGCAGGAAACGGCACCGATACAGACATCAATGTACCAGAAAAACACTTGGGGGAGGGGTCCTGAGTAGGACTGGAACAAGGAATGTTCGACATACCCCACAAAAAGACAGGCATAACTAGGACCCATGCAAGTTTTTTTGTTAGTTTGTGTCTCTTTTGAGAGTACCTATCATTTGGGTGTGACCTGACACATGGGTAATTGACATCCATGTCAAATTTAATCATGTGACAATTTCATACATTATTGTGTGATTTTAGTGCAAAAATTTTAGTGGTGTCTCATGGGAAGCATAACTCTGCAGTAATGAAATTCTGCAAGGCTAATGACTAACTTTGGCTGGTTTGCATTAGAAAATAAATGTGAGAATATAGAAAGAAACACAGTGATCCAACTCAGACAGCTCCCCCATGCTTTGGGTTCACATGTAGATCATTTACAATTTCCCTTCTGTTTTGGCTCTGAGTATATATCCCTGATATGCATTTGATATCAGATTACTTAATATGGCCAAACTAGACTAAAAAGCAGCCTGCCAGATACCAGATTTGTTCTTAATGTTCTCCAGATGTTTCCAGGCTAAAAAAAATAATTAAATAGAGTGCCTTGATATCTCCGGACACCTGCACTATTATACTTCAAAGATATGAGATCTACATTATTGTATATTATGTTGATATTAGACTGGGCTCTGGTCGTGAACTATAGAGAAGTAACTCTGAATATGAATCCAAGACAGAAAGATGGGAACATAGCCATAGCCTACCAGCGCATGATTCAATGTGTGGGAAGACCTAAGTACAGCATCCACAGCCGGCCTTAGAAAAACAAAAGATTTGAAACTACTAATATCTTTATATTTATAACCTACATATGACACATAATCATGCATTTGTTTTTTTATTTTATTGTTAAAAGCATTTTCTTGCTCTCAGCTTCATGTATACCGCAAGTATCCAGTAAACAAATTATCCTGTAAATCACTGGATTGCTGTTCACATTCATTCAACTGATGCCTTTGTTGGAGACAAACAGGTTGGGCTGGATGTTACCAAGCCCACGACGTCGGGTCCGGCAGCTGCCCGCCATGGAAGCCGACGCCAGGAGGGCCTGGCCCAATCCTCCCGGGAGCGGTGAGGTTCCATGGCAGCCCCCTCCCCTCCCCTCACCCCCCCCACCCCACCCCACCGTGCCACTGGGTGACAGGAACAGTATTTCAATATTTAAATGAATAACCTGAATAAATTTAAATAAACTTACCTGAAATCTTCAGGGCCCACCGCGATCTTCAGCGTGGCAGCCAGCACTCCAGCACCTTCAATTCCTCGTCCGGGGAAAGCCAGCATGACATTGGTGGAGACGGGGAGGAGTTAAGATTTTCAGTGCGGGAGGGGGGGGACAGGGTCAAATAAACGTAAGAGTGTAGGGGATGGTGGAAAGGGGTGAACTTTAAACTTTGTGCAGTTTGGGGCAAATGGTCAGATTTAAAAGGTAAGTGTCATGTTGGGGGGGTGGGGGGGGGAAGGACAAATATTTAATATAATTGGTACTGGGGGTGGGAAAGGAGCATTAGAAATTTATTGGATAAATTTTGGGGGTCGTTGCTTTAAAAATTCAAATTGACCGTCCCCTTTAAAATTGGCGCCAGTGCCTGCGCACAGGCAGCTGACGCCATTGCTGGGACAGATAGCCCGCCCCCTTCATGTGATTGGGGGGGTGGGGCTGCCCTGGCTATTTAAATGAGCCACCATGCGGGAGATTGTGGCAGCTCTTTGGCGTGTGGCCCGCATGTGTGGGCTGCCATTTTATGCGCTCGCTGCCAATATCGGCGGTAGGCTCTTAAAATCCAGTCCATCATGTGGAGAACGTGATGGTAACTCAGGCAGTACAAAAGATCCATTTCCTTGTTTTGTAAATCAATATTGGACTTCATTTTTAAAAATATTATTATTTAACATATAAGCTGAACATTTCAGTACAGTACTGAGAAAATGCTGCATAGTCAAAGGTGTCATCATTTCAAAGACATAGCCTTGATTTTTACAGGGGAATGAAACTAGTGGGAATGTGACTGCAGGAGGGGGATCTATGAGAATGGTCTCCAAAAGTTAGTGCGCTGGAGTGGTGGTGTGGTGGGGAGATGGGTCACATAAAATGGAGTGGGAGGCTCGGGGGGCCCTTCCTGACCCAGCCAATCAAGACCCTTATGTTGGCCACTTACGGGCTTCGGCCCACCGCCAAGGGGATTTTACCGTTGGCAGGTGGGAGGACCAGGCACGGTGGTTAGCACCGCAGCCTCACAGCTCCAGGGACCCGGGTTCGATTCTGGGTACTGCCTGTGCGGAGTTTGCAAGTTCTCCCTGTGACTGCGTGGGTTTTCGCCGGGTGCTCCGGTTTCCTCCCACAGCCAAAGACTTGCAGGTTGATAGGTAAATTGGCCATTGTAAATTGCCCCTAGTGTAGGCAGGTTGTAGGGAATATGGGATTACTGTAGGATTAGTATAAATGGGTGGTTGTTGGTCGGCACAGACTCGGTGGGCCGAAGGGCCTGTTTCAGTGCTGTATCTTTAAATAAAAATAAAATAAAAGTAAAAGACACTTGACAAAAGTCAGCAGCCTTCTGACGGCCTGGGGTGGGGCCCTCCTGATCGGGCACCCTGTGCCCGATGGAAGGCTGCCCCATATGCCCTAATCACCCCCAACACCCAACACGCCTCCTTCCCCCCATTCGACCCCCCTTGCCTCACCGGGGCCCGACCAATCACCCCTGGCGTGGTCCCAGAAACCTACTTCTCTTGTGGGCCGACCTTCCTCTTCATCTTGAAGCTGGCTCTGGCCCCAGAAGTGGCCATAGAACATAGAACATAGAACATTACAGCGCAGTACAGGCCCTTCGGCCCTCGATGTTGCGCCGACCTGTGAAACCATCTGACCTAAACTATTCCATTTTCATCCATATGTCAATCCAATGACCACTTAAATGCCCTTAAAGTTGGCGAGTCTACTACTGTTGCAGGCAGGGCGTTCCACGCCCCTACTACTCTCTGAGTAAAGAAACTACCTCTGACATCTATCACCCCTCAACTTAAAGCTATGTCCCCTCGTGTTTGCCATCACCATCCGAGGAAAAAGACTCTCACTATCCACCCTATCTAACCCTCTGATTATCTTATATGTCTCTATTAAGTCACCTCTCCTCCTCCTTCTCTCTAACAAAAACAACCTCAAGTCCCTCAGCCTTTCCTCTTAAGACCTTCCCTCCAGACCAGGCAACATCCTAGTAAATCTCCTCTGCACCCTTTCCAAAGCTTCCACATCCTTCCTATAATGCGGTGACCAGAACTGCACGCAATACTCCAGGTGCGGCCGCACCAGTGTTTTGTACAGCTGCAGCATGACCTCGTGGCTCCGAAACTCGATCCCCCTACTAATAAAAGCTAACACACCATATGCCTTCTTAACAGCCCTATTAACCTGGATGGCAACTTTCAGGGATTTATGTACCTGGACACCAAGATCACTCTGCTCATCTACACTACCAAGAATCTTCCCATTAGCCCAGTACTCTGCATTTCTGTTACTCCTTCCAAAGTGAATCACCTCACACTTTTCTGCATTAAACTCCATTTGCCACCTCTCAGCCCAGCTCTGCAGCCTATCTATGTCCCTCTGTAACCTACAACATCCTTCAGCACTATCCACAACTCCACCAACCTTCGTGTCATCCGCAAATTTACTGACCCACCCTTCTACACCCTCATCCAGGTCATTTATAAAAATGACAAACAGCAGTGGCCCCAAAACAGATCCTTGCGGTACACCACTAGTAACTAAACTCCAGGATGAACATTTGCCATCAACCACCACCCTCTGTCTTCTTTCAGCTAGCCAATTTCTGATCCAAAGCTCTAAATCACCTTCAACCCCATACTTCCGTATTTTCTGCAAGAGCCTACCATGGGGAACCTTATCAAATGCCTTACTGAAATCCATAAACACCACATCCACGACTTTACCCTCATCCACCTGTTTGGTCACCTTCTCAAAAAACTCAATAAGGTTTGTGAGGCACGACCTACCCTTTCCAAAACCGTGCTGACTATCGCTAATGAACTTATTCTTTTTAAGATGATTATAAATCCTATCTCTTATAACCTTTTCCAACATTTTACCCACAACCGAAGTAAGGCTCACAGGTCTATAATTACCAGGGCTGTCTCTACTCCCCTTCTTGAACAAGGGGACAACATTTGCTATCCTCCAGTCTTCCGCCACTATTCCTGTCGACAATGACGACATAAAGATCAAGGACAAAGGTTCTGCAATCTCCACCCTGGCTTCCCAGAGAATCCTAGGATAAATCCCATCTGGCCCAGGGGACTTATCTATTTTCACACTTTCCAAAATTGCTAACACCTCCTCCTTGTGAACCTCAATCCCATCTAGCCTAGTAGTCTCTATCTCAGTATTCTCCTCGACAACATTTTCTTTCTCTACTGTAAATACTGACGAAAAATATTCATTTAACGCTTCCCCTATCTCCTCTGATTCCACACACAACTTCCCACTACTATCCTTGATTGGCCCTAATCTAACTCTAGTCATTCTTTTATTCCTGATATACCTATAGAAAGCCTTAGGGTTTTCCTTGATCCTATCCGCCAATGACTTCTCGTGTCCTCTCCTCGCTCTTCTTAGCTCTCCCTTTAGATCCTTCCTGGCTAGCTTGTAACTCTCAAGCGCCCTAACTGAGCCTTCACATCTCATCCTAACATAAGCCTTCTTCTTCCTCTTGACAAGCGCTTCAACTTCTTTAGTAAACCACGGCTCCCTCGCTCGACAACTTCCTCCCTGCCTGACAGGTACATACTTATCAAGGACACGCAGTAGCTGCTCCTTGAATAAGCTCCACATTTCGATTGTGCCCATCCCCTGCAGTTTCCTTCCCCATCCTACGCATCCTAAATCTTGCCTAATCGCATCATAATTTCCTTTCCCCCAGCTATAATTCTTGCCCTGCGGTATATACCTGTCCCTGCCCATCGCTAAGGTAAACCTAACCGAATTGTGATCACTATCACCAAAGTGCTCACCTACATCTAAATCTAACACCTGGCCGGGTTCATTACCCAGTACCAAATCCAATGTGGCATCGCCCCTGGTTGGCCTGTCTACATACTGTGTCAGAAAACCCTCCTGCACACACTGGACAAAAATTGACCCATCTAAAGTACTCGAACTATAATATTTCCAGTCAATATTTGGAAAGTTAAAGTCCCCCATAACCACTACCCTGTTACTCTCGCTCCTGTCGAGAATCATCTTCGCTATCCTTTCCTCTACATCTCTGGAACTATTCGGAGGTCTATAGAAAACTCCCAACAGGGTGACCTCTCCTCTCCTGTTTCTAACCTCGGCCCATACTACCTCAGTAGACGAGTCCTCAAACGTCCTTTCTGCCGCTGTAATACTCTCCTTGATTAACAATGCCACACCCCCCCCTCTTTTACCATCTTCTCTGTTCTTACTGAAACATCTAAATCCCGGAACCTGCAACATCCATTCCTATCCCATGTCCCATGTCTCCGAAATGGCCACAACATCGAGATCCCAGGTACCAACCCATGCTGCAAGCTCACCCACCTTATTCCGGATGCTCCTGGCGTTGAAGTAGACACACTTTAAACCAGGTTCTTGCTTGCCAGTGCCCTCTTGCGTCCTTGTAACCTTATCCCTGACCTCACTACTCTCAACATCCTGTACACTGGACATTGCTCCCGTTGGTGATGCTGGGCCTAAGTGCTGCGGGCCCGCGGATTGGCCGGCAGCTCCATTAGGTGGGACTTCCTGCCTGAATGAGGTGGAAGTCCTGCCTAAGACCAATTAAGGGCCTGGTGAGCGTAAAATCCGGTCTGGATCCCCATGGTTGGCGGAGGTGAGATCGCCACCGACATTTCGGTCGGTGGATGGCTCCTGACCAACAAGCGCAAATTCCGGCCAAATTAACCTTTCATCTCATGGCTGGCTATTGATTAAGTTGCTGTCATGTTTGCCAACTGTCACTAAGATCCAAACAGAGAAAAATGTTTTGCTACTTTTTTAAAAATTGTTTTGTATTTGGGAGGTGGGTGATGCTGGCAAGGCTGTATTTATTGTGCATTCTTAGTTGCCCTGAGAAAGTAGCAATGAGCCTAACAAACAGAGTGGCAGTGGAATGGGAGGAGGCAGCTCTTCTTAAAGTAGCATTCATAAAGAATACAGTTTTTACTATATAGATTTTATTTGACAAGGCCACTATTTGTTTGTTTGACCTTAAGTTAAACAAAGTAACTGCACTATTAATTTAAGGAGAAATTGTGGGACACTGCCGTTATAAACATAGAAAGTGATAGGTCTTATGGAAATTTTCAATGTATTTGTGAGTTTACCATTCTGACCTCCAGGAACCTGCCTCTGGAAAATGTCTTTATTTTAAAATGCAACTGACTAGTACGATTTCTGTGTCTATTGTACACATATGCCAGGCACAGCCCTCTGCAAGCACTTAAAAAAACTGTGCAGCTGTCACAAATCTGTAATTGGCAAGTTTTCCAGCAGTCAACTGTAGACAGTGGTACTAATTCCTTTCTGCTGAATGGGCCATTCAAATTGAATATTAAGGCCACTTAGTCACATTTTTCTATAATATATTTTTGGAATTGTACAAGTATGAACTGAAGGCACCATCATAGGGAAAAATATTTGTAGAATTATCTGTACTGAAGTTAATAAAGTTTTTACCTCAGAGATTGATTTCAGTAAAGTGCAGCTGTTACTCATATCACTAACCTCCACTCTTTGCCTCCAGGTTACTGCCAATCACAGAGCAAGAACCTAGGGTGAAGAACAGGGATCAACAGTGTCAGTATACAAAGCACACCTTACTGATACTGATTTTCCATGCAAAAACCTTTACACAGGTTAGCTTCTTTAACTCCCACATCTACATTATAGAATAATTGTAGAGCACTGAAGTTTTCAACACATGTATTACATTTTGGTAAAAAAAATAAGGAGGTTACATATTACTTAGAAAATAAGAATCTAAATGGGGTAGTGGAGCAAAAGGAAGTACAAATACACAAATCACTAAAATTTGCGATGCAAGCCAATAAGGTCGTAACAAAAACAAACCAAGTTCTCGGGTTTAATTCAAGAGGGATAGGATTGCAAAGTAGAGAAGTTATGCTAAATTTGCATTAAACCTTGGTTAGACTGTGCTTGGAGTACTGTACACAATTCTGGTTACCATATTAAAAAAGGATATAGAGATACAGGAGATGGTGCAGAGAAGATTTACAAAGATGGTACGAAAGGCAAGGTTATACCTATCAGGAAAGGATGAATAAGCGGTGGATCCTGTCGGATGATTCCCCGAGCAGACTGCCAAAGTCATTTGACGGAATGTCTCATCACCAGAACTTTCAAACAAGCATCAAGATGTAGCTTGGCTGGTGGTGAGAAGAGCCCTCCCCGTCAGATCCTTCCTGCACACCTGAAGTCTCACCCGTTCCGCACAATGCCCTTGCGGTGGCTGTGGTGGGAAGAGACGGTTGCCCACCTCCTTCTGGAATGTGTCTTTGCAAAGCAGGTGTGGGAAGAGATGCAGTCGTCTTTGTCGAGGTTCATCCCAAGCAGCTCTGTAACACAGGAGTCTGTGCTCTACGGGCTGTTCCCAGGGACGCACACTGAGATAAACATCAACTGCTGCTGGAGGACTATCAATTCGATGAAAGACGCCCTTTGGTCTGCCCGAAACTTGCTGGTCTTCCAGCGCAAAGAGTTGTCCACAACCGAATGTTGCAGACTGGCACATTCCAAGGTCCAGGACTACGTGCTGAGGGATGCACTAAAGCTTGGGGCAGCCGCAGCAAAGGCTCAATGGGGAAAGACCACAGTGTAAGGTCCCCCCACCAAGCTGAACTGAGGGGCTGGATCCATGGGAAACCCCTCGAACTGTATCAGGAAAATTTTCGTGTGCTGTAAAATGTAAAAATCTATATGGCATGACAATGAAATGGAGGGTTTGTGAGGCAACTCACTCCTGTATTGAATGAAACTGATCTCCTTTGCACTGTTTGTACTTTTTTGATTTGGTGCTATTTGAAACTGTTTGGTAATGTATTTTTGTACAGATTTTTATGAATAAAGTATATTTTGGAAATTTAAAAAAATGAACAAGCTGTGTCTGTTTTCTCTTGAAAAGAGAAGGCTGAGAGGTGACCTAATAGAAGTCTTTGAAATGATGAATGAGTTTGGTAGAATAAACACAGAGAGGGTGTTTCCACTTGTGGGGAAGAGCAAAACTAGAGGCCATCAATGTAAGATAGTCATGGAGTAATAGAATCATAATGACACCGAAAGAGACCATTCAGCCCATCATGTCCATGCCAACTCTCTGTAGAGCAATCCAATCAGTCCCATTCCCTGGCTCTATCCCCATAGCCCTGCAAGTATATTTTCCTCTAGTGCCCATCCAGTTTCCTTTTGAAATCATTCAACCTCTCCACACCCACCACTCTTGTAGGCAGAGAGTTCCAGATTATTACCACTCGCTGCATAAAAAAGTTCTCCTCACATTCCTCCTGCATCTCCTATCCAAAACCTTAGATCTGTGTCCCCTAGTCCTTGTACCATCAGCTAATGGGAACAGCTTTTCTTTGTCTACCCTATCCAACCCTGTCATTATCTTGTACACCTCCAACAAATCTCCCCTCAATCTCCTTTGCTTCAGGGAGAACAATCCCAGCTTCTCCAACCTAAAATTGTAGTTAAAATCCCTCATCGCTGGAATTCCTCTGCACCCTATAAAGGACCCTCACATTCTTCCTAACGTGTGGTGACTAGAACTTGACACAAAACTCTAGTTGTGGCGTGACCAGTTCTTTATAAAGGTTCAGCATAACATTCCTGCTTTTGTATTCAATGCCTCTATTTATGAAGCCCAAGATCCCACATGTTTTACTAACTACTTTCTCAATATGTCCTGCCACCTTCAAAGATCGATGCACAGAAACCTCAGGTCCTCCTGTCCCTGCACATTCTTTAGAACTGTA
Source organism: Heterodontus francisci (assembly GCF_036365525.1). NCBI lineage: Eukaryota > Metazoa > Chordata > Chondrichthyes > Heterodontiformes > Heterodontidae > Heterodontus > Heterodontus francisci. Next base: position 169,225,344 of record NC_090372.1, on the reverse strand, counting down.
CCATTTAGTCTATATTACCTCTCCCTATTCCTTTTGCCAAAATGCATCGCCTCACATTTCTCTGTATTAAATTCCAGTTGCAGCTTGTCTACCCATTCGGCTAGCCTATCTATGTCCTGTTGAAGTCAATTGGTATCATCCTCACAGTCTGTCGCACGTCCAAGTTTGGTATCATCAGCAAATTTCAAAATTTTACTCTGTATTCCAGATCCAAACCATTCATGTCTATCAAAAAAAAGCAGTGGTCCTAGCACTGAGACTTGGCTAATGCCACTGTCTACCATCCTCCAGTCTGAAAAACAACCATTTACAAAAATTTGCTGTTTTCAGTCCTGAAGCCAATTTTTTATCCAAGCTGATCTCCTATTCCATGTGCCTCAATTTTGTTAATCAGCCATTTATGTGGTACTTTGTCAAACGCTTTCTTAAAATTCATGTAGACAAAGTCCATTGTTTTCCCTTCATCAACCTTCTCTGTTACTTCAACAAAAATTCAATTAGATTAGTCAAGCACCAGTATCTCCCTTTTACAAATCCGTGCTGCTGTCTTTAATGAACTCACACCCTCCAAATGCCTCTTGATTTTTACCCTGACTATTGTTTCTAAAATCATCCCCACCACAGCTGTTAAACTGACCAGCCTGTAGTTACTAGGAATGTCCTTACTCTCTTACTCCACTATCCAATCATCTGTCATCAATAAATCAAACCTCATGGCCCGGCATATCCCCCACTCTACCATTACCATCAAGCCAGGAGACCAACCCTGATTCAATGATGAGTAGAGGAGGGCATGCCAGGAGCAGCACCAGGCATACTGAAAAATGAGATTACAGCCTGGTGAAGCTACAACACAGGACTACTTGCATGCCAAACAGCGGAAGCAGCATGCAAGAGACAGGGCTAAACAATCCCACAACCAACGGATCAGAACTAAACTCTGCAGTCCTGTCACAACCAGTCATGAATGGTGGTGGACAATTAAACAACTAACAGGAGGAGGAGGCTCCACAAATATCCCCAACGTCAATGATGAGGGAGCCGAGTACATCAGTGCAAAAGACAAGGCTGAAGCATTTACATCCACCTTCAGTCAGAAGTGCTGAGTGGATGATCCATCTCAGCCTCCTCCTGAGGTCCCCAGTGTCACAGATGCCAGTCATCAGCCAATCCAATTCACTCCACATGATATCAAGAAATGGCTGATGGCACTGAATACTGCAAAGGCTATGGGCCCTGACAATGTTCTGGCAATAGTACTGAAGACTTGTGCTCCAGAACTAGCCGCACCACTAACCAAGCTGTTCCAGTACAGCTACAACACTGGCATCTACCCGGCAATGTGGAAAATTGCCCAAGAATGTCCTGTGCACAAAAAGCAGGACAAATCCAACCCGGCTAATTACTGCCCTATCAGTCTACTCCCAATCATCAGTAAAGTGATGGAAGGTGTCGTCGACAGTGCTATCAAGCAGCACTTGCTCAGCAATAACCTGCTCACTGATGCTCAGTTAGGGTTCCACCAGGGCCACTCAGCTCCTGACCTCATTACAGCCTTGGTCCAAATATAGACAAAAGAGCTGAACTCCAGAGGTGAGGTGACAGTGACTGTCCTTGACATCAAAGCAGCATTTGACCGAGTACGGCATCAAGGAGCCCTAGCAAAGGTGGAGTCAATGGGAATCAGGGGGAAAATGCTCCACTGGTTGGAATCATACCTAGCACAAAGAAAGATGGTTATGGTTTCTGGAGGTCAATCATCTCAGTCCCAGGACATCACTGAAAGGAGTTCCTCAGGGTAGTGTCCTAGGCCCAATCTGCTTCATCAATGACCTTGCCTCCATCATAAGGTCAGAAGTGGGGATGTTCGCTGATGATTGCACAATGTTCAACACCATTCGCGACTCCTCAGATAATGAAGCAGCCAATGTCCATATGCAGCGAGACCGGAACAACATCCAAGCTTGGGCTGATAAGTGGCAAGTAACATTCACGCCACACAAGCGCCAGGCAATGATCATCTCAAAAAAGAGAGAATCTTACCATCTCCAATTGCCGTTCAATGGCATTACCATTGCTAAATCCCCCACAATCAACATCCTGGGGGTTACCATCGACCAGAAACTAAACTTGACCAGCCACATAATTGCTGTGGCTACAAGAGCATGTCAGAGGCTGGGAATTCTGCAGCGAGTAACTCACCTCCTGTCTCCCCAATGCCTGCCCACCATTCCCAAGGTACAAGTCAGGAGTGTGATGGAATACTCTCCACTTGCCTGGATGGGTGCAGCTCCAACAACAAGAACTGAACACCATCCAGGACAAAGCAGCCCGCTTGATTGGCACTCCATCTACCACCTTCAACATTCACTCCTTCTACCACTGACACACAGTGGCAGCAGTGTGTACCATCTACAAGATGCATTGCAGCAACACACCAAGGCTCCTTCGACAGCACCTTCCAAACCCATGACCTCTACCACCTAGAAGGACAAGGGCAGCAGATGCATGGGAACAACACCACCTGCAAATTCCCCTCCAAGCCACATAGCATCCTGACTTGGAACTATATGGCCATTCCTTCACTGTCGTTGAGTCAAATGCCTGAACTCTCTTCCTAACAGCACTGTGGAAGTACCTACACCCCAAGGACTGCAGCAGTTCAAGAAGGCAGCTCACTACCACCTTCTCACGGGCAATTAGAGATGGGCAATAAATGCTGACCTAGCCAGTGACACCCACATCCCACGAACTAATAAAAAAAAAGGGAATTCAGAAGAAACTTCTTGACCCAGAGAATGCTGAAAATGTGCAACTGCTACCACAGGGAAAGTAGTTGTGGTGAACAGTATAGATGCATTTAAAGGGAGACTAGATTTGCATATGATAAGAAGAGAATAGAGGAATATGCTGACAGAGTTAGATGAAGATGGATGGAAGGAGGCTCTGAATGGAGTATAAACACTGGCATGGACTGTTTCTGTGCTGTACATTCGATACAATTCTATGTAAATGCTTATGGGCCTACTCAGAAGCATAAAAAGTTTAGTTTTTCTTTTTGACTTAGCTGAATAAGTAATAAGTAGAAGATTCGCCTTTGACTAAAAGGGTGACTGTGAATATTCTAGATTGTGAGGTGATGGTTCTGCTGGAACAAATGGAGAGGAGAATCACTTTAATTAATATCACTAATAGCAGACAAGCATAGAAGGGACCTACCGCTATTTTTTAATAGAAGGGACACTATTGTACAATTAGTCTTTGGCCTCCTTATCTCGAGAGACAATGGGTAAGCGCCTGGAGGTGGTCAGTGGTGTGTGGAGCAGCGCCTGGAGTGGCTATAAAGGCCAATTCTAGAGTGACAGGCTCTTCCACAGGTGCTGCAGAAAAATTTGATTGTCGGGGCTGTTACACAGTTGGCTCTCCCCTTGCGCCTCTGTCTTTTTTCCTGCCAACTGCTAAGTCTCTTCGACTCGCCACAGTTTAGCCCCGCCTTTATGGCTGTCCGCCAGCTCTGGCGAACGCTGGCAACTGACTCCCATGACTTGTGATCAATGTCACAGGATTTCATGTCGCGTTTGCAGACGTCTTTAAAACAGAGACATGGATGGCCGATGGGTCTGATACCAATGGCGAGCTCGCTGTACAATGTGTCTTTGGGGATCCTGCCATCTTCCATGCGGCTCACATGGCCAAGCCATCTCAAGCGCCGCTGACTCAGTGGTGTGTATAAGCTGGGGATGTTGGCCGCCTCGAGGACTTCTGTGTTGGAGATACGGTCCTGCCACCTGATGCCAAGTATTCTCCGCAGGCAGCGAAGATGAAATGAATTGAGACGTCGCTCTTGGCTGACATACGTTGTCCAGGCCTCGCTGCCATAGAGCAAGGTACTGAGGACACAGGCTTGATACACTCGGACTTTTGTGTTCCGTGTCAGTGCGCCATTTTCCCACACTCTCTTGGCCAGTCTGGACATAGCAGTGGAAGCCTTTCCCATGCGCTTGTTGATTTCTGCATCTAGAGACAGGTTACAGGTGATAGTTGAGCCTAGGTAGGTGAACTCTTGAACCACTTCCAGAGCGTGGTCACCAATATTGATGGATGGAGCATTTCTGACGTCCTGCCCCATGATGTTCGTTTTCTTGAGGCTGATGGTTAGGCTAAATTCATTGCTTTAATGAATCACTTTAATTAATATCACTAATAGCAGACAAGCATAGAAGGGACCTACCGCTATTGTTTAATAGAAGGGACACTATTGAACAATATGTCGTATTAAAAAAGACAATTAGATACATCAAATAAATTGTTTGTTCAGATAGTCTTTAGTAAATATAATCTCAGTTTTCTTACACCAAAATGATATACATGCAATGGCAGATAGCTAAGTTACTGATTTTGCAGTTGTCTTAGCTCTGTAGTAAACACAACTTAGATGATATGGCAACAAGAGCAGAAACCTAATGAACAAACATGGCATTATCAGCAAAGAGGGAAAGGAACACTATACCTTCAGCACTAAATAGGGTAACCGCATGTCTCTCTGAAATGAGGCAGGGCTGGGACAAGGCAAAACAGATCATGTTTCCACACCTAAAATTGGAAATGCAGCGAATGTGATCCTCATCAGGAGCGCAGTCACCTTATGTGAGTTTATTTATAAATCAAAACATACCTTTAAGTTAAATAAATGACTGTATTTTTCACATGAAACCTAAAAGTGAGGTTATTTAGGTACTTATTCCTTTGAGTAATGTTAAGAAGTTTAGAAATGAGGCTGATGCCCTGTCCTGCAGACTTGCAGTGATCAGAAATATTAAATGTAATCAGTATCAAATCAGTAAATATCACCAGCAAAAACTAAATCCAAATACACATGAAACCTTTAGTGGATCAAAAGATAATTAAGTCTGGCCATTTTTAATGTAGTATATTTTTAAACAATCTTAGGCTAATGTTATACTACATTATGGGTGGAATTTTGAGCTGGTAATCCCAGCTGAAATAGCAAGAGCTGTAGCAAGTTAGGACCTTGTTAGGATCTGCAGTGGACTTTGCAGTGGCTCTTTAACTGAGCCACAGCATTAGAATCCCGCTTCCAATTTCCTAAACAAGAGGGTGGGAGGGATGATGCATCGAATCTGTCAAAGAAAGGATTTCTAATTAAAGGGTAGGGGTCAGAAAGGCTTAACCAGGGCTGCAGCAACCACAGGAATCGAGAGGGGGCCTTGGAAGTCTGCACGCCACCCCATTCCCCACCCCCCATTTCTCTCACTCTTACCTGGAGGTCCTGCTGCTGAATCTGAGGGACTGCAGTGAGGTGATCTTTCTCAAGGATGGGAAGAAGAGGCCAGCCTCTCAAATCTAGCAGATGTGGATGGAAGTGGATGAGAAAGTCAGCAGTAGGAGTGTGATCCCTCCAACCTGGAAACAGTGCACCAAGAGGATCCAGGACCTCAGGAGGGCAGCAAAGGTGAGTGGCATAACACTCTGACTTTCCCAGCATTCTCCACCATAACACCCCTCAGACCAACATATCTTGCAGCTCCATTCATTTCTCTCTCCCCAGGCCCCTCCTCACATCCCCATCTGAACATCCAACACTCACACTCATTCTCATCCTCATCCTATTGCCTTCTCACACCCATGTCTCAACCTCACCCTCCATAAACGTTGTCCTTCCTTCCCTTTCACACAAGCCATTACTAGCTCTCATAACTCTCTGCTTTCTCCCCTTGCAGAAGAGAGCCCAGGACTGCAGGGAAAGGCAGAGACCAGTGGGAGGGAAGGTGGGTGGTGGGGGAAGGAGTCTCCAGTAAGAGCCACCTTGAGAACCATTGAAAATGCTTGCCCACCTGCTTCACAGTGAAGAGGGTCTTGGTCCAGGAGGCTGCCAATGTCAGCAATGACCTGCCGTGAAAGCCTGAGCCTCCTGAGGCACTGGTGCTCATACATGACAAGAGAGCTGATACTGTACCTGTATACCCTGTGTTGGGGATCTCGCCTCCTTGGAGCTGCATCCCTGAGTCTATCCTCTCTGGCCTATAGAGTGGAATAGGGCTGAAGAGGAGGCAGTTGATGCTGCTGCTGGTGTCGCTTCTACTGCTGTTGGTGGTGCTGCTCCTCTTGCTTCTCATCAGAGGTGCAATGTAGAGCTGTGTAAGCTGCTCCCATACTCTGGTGAAGCAGGAAATGCAGATCAAGGTGAGTGAAGTGCAAAACAGGTGAACTGAATTCCAAGAAGTCAGCAATCACCTGTCAAGCACTGAAAACACTCTCCGAGAAGGAGTGCTGTGAGAAGCAGCCTCTCACCTGGGCATGGCTGCAGGTCTTCATATTCACTGAAGAAGCATTCCCCATGCTGCACTCACCTAGTTGACCCTGGTGAGCTGCTGACAGCTCGGGAAATAGGTGTGCTGGCTGTTAAAGCCCGTATGGTTGGTTAAAACAATAGTTAATTACCTATTTACACATGACAATTACTTACCTGACAGCTCCAAGGGGGTTCCCCACTCACCTATGAACTCACCTGGGGGAAACCGGGAAGAGGGCGGGATGATGTTGGGATCCTAATCCGATGTTTGTTTTAGGAGATTTAACTCCCTGCATGCACCCGAACCCACCTCTCCTTGACAGTTAAAATTCTGTCATATCATTCTGAGTTTGGAAGATAAGGTGTTTTAGGGTGAACTGTAAAGTCTTCAAGACTAGAATTATGCAGGATTTCATCTTTGGTTACAGCTTGCACTTTGCCCACCAGGAGAAAGTTTGAGATCTGTTCTTCTGAAGTTATTTTTAATGTTAGGGAGTGTGTGCTGCAGCCTTAAATTTCTTCGGGCATTAATGTGATTCAGTATTGAATGCTCTTGTCTCCCTGAGCACTTTTTAAAACCAGTTTCACATGAGATTGGATTTATGCTGCACCCACGACAAGCCCAAATCATGTGTGATGGCATTGTAAGCAGGATGTCACACAACTTGGCTTTAGCATGCTCAGGAGTAAAATTGGGACCGGACACCAACACCACTTCCCCACCCAGAATATATTACCACTTTTGTAACAATGTACATCTAAAACTTCTTTGCAACAATTTGAAAATGGCAGTAAAGCTTGCTGCCTTTAAAGGTTTTTTTTATACTAAAGAACATAATTTTAATTGTTTCCACTTACAGGTTTTTAATTAATTCTCAGGATGCGGAGTTGCTGGCAAGGCTGTCATTTATTTCCCATCCCCAGTTACTCTTGAGAAGGTGGTAGTGGGCCTTCTAACATGAGTTAGATGTCAATATGATTTGGATTTACAAAAGGTAAAGTATATCAAGCATGTGCTTTAAATGATAACCGAGATTAAGAAAAGTGTGAGCCTGTTTTATCTTTTGAAACCCCAGCCATATTAACATGTGAGAGATTTTACACGAGGATATAAGGAGAATGAATACCACAAGCTGAGTGATTATTTCGCTGAGGTATACAATCTTTCAGATTGGCGGATGGGTGGGATCTTTCAATCACCTACTTTATTTGGTGCAGATGAGATGGGGGGGGGGGGGGGGGAGCAAATGTCATGGCTAATACCCTCCCCCACTCAGTCTGAGTCCACATATATTAAGTTGTATTGCTAATTTACTACCACTTTTTCTCCTTCTCCAACACATACGTCCCTTCTTAAATAAAACTCATCAATGGTGCAAATGATAGAGATCGATTAAAGATCTGTTGAAGAACTGACATCTTTTGTTTACTGATAATTATTAATTATTAATATGGACCTGTGACACCATCTCCATCTTTTCTACATATATTTAAATATATTAGTGACCAAGACACAGAGAGATGGGTTATAATCTTGATCTGCTTACCCTTCTCTCCATAACCTATAGCCTTTCCAAATTTGTTTCATGGTCCATTAAGACTGTAATTGCTGTGTTTAAGTAATCATGGATCATTATTTTATTAACAGCAATGCTAAAATATTCCTGCATTGATCTGAATACAATTCCCTGGAGTATAATTATTTCTGCTGCATGCTCTATATCACAGCATGAGCATTAGTATATCTTATTTAACAAAGTGCAGGCACTCTGATACCAGTTTTGAAAAGACTTATTCCATTTTGAACCACCTGATTTTCGTTAAAAACTTCATTAACAGTGTTCCACTCATGCATTTCAATGCACATAGGTTGCAGTTATGTTGCAGATTGAATGATCCCTTTGAGTAGTTAAGATTTCCTGACTGCTGCAGAATGTGATTGCCTTGAGTCACACACCCTTCAATGCTAGGGGATAGGTGGACACAGCGCAGTGCTGCAAAGCTACAGTAGGGGAGAACTTCAACCGCGATCCCCCATGCCCCACTCTGCACACAACCTGCCCCCCCACCTCATACCATTCAACATACAACCTGCCCCCGTAGCCCACTTCACACTGACCCCGCCTCCCACTCCGCAGAGAACCAGCCACTCCGTGCACCACTCCACACACAACACCCCATGCTCCACTAGTACACAACCTGCCCACCCGCGCCACCTGCACGCCACTATCCCCCACCCCCCTCAAATGCGTCGCTCTGCACAGAGAATTTTCATGTTCCTGTGGAGGTGAGTTCGGAGGCAGGACTGGGAGCAAAATTGTAAAGTAGTACTTCAGGTCAGCTACCCGACATGTTCCCACCTCCAAGCAACCATGCTAGAGGCGGAGACAACACGGCAGAGGCTAGCCACCCGGCAGATGTGGGTAGCCAATTAGGCCCAGTAATGGGTCAATTAGGGGAAAGGTGATGGCACCGACGGGATCTTTCAATGGCGGATGCCCCACTCCCCACCACTGAGGCTGAACCTCCTGCAATTAACTGGGGGCAGCATCCACCAGGGGGCCATCAATGCTTCTTCTCACTCACTCCCAGCACGGACCCGCTAAGCTGTGTTGGGCATAACCACGGCCGCAAGCCATCCTGTTGTCATACATGTTTTTAATTGTTCCCAATTCTGCAGAGAGCGCCTGCCCTTTTGAGGTGCCCTCACTGTCTCCTGCTTATCTCTGCAGTGCCCATCTCTCCTGGTCGGGCTGCCGGCTGGCCATCGCTGATGGTCCTCCAATTGGGCCTCCCCCTTCCCTTGTCCACCCACCATCCTTAATTGGACAGGACTCCTGGAGGCGGTTTCCTAATTGAGTGCCTCAAAGAAGACCGCAACCAAAGTCCTGCCATGGCCACTTCCAGGTGCCCGACCTGGAATTGAGGTTGATGACAAAATCAGCACCCAACCAGGAAAATTCAGCCCAGAGCCCACCCCCACTCCATACACCACTCCGCACACAACCCACACCCCACTCCACATCCCACTCCACATACCACTCCGCACACAACCCACACCCCACTCCACATCCCACTCCACACACCACTCCGCACACAACCCACACCCCACTCCACATCCCACTCCACACACCACTCCGCACACAACCTACATCCCACTCCACACACCACTCCGCGCACAACCACACCCCACTCCACATCCCACTCCACACATCACTCCGCACACAACCCACACCCCACTCCACATCCCACCCCACACACCACTCCGCACACAACCCACATCCCACTCCACATACCACTCCGCACACAACCCACATCCCACTCCACACATCACTTCGCACACAACCCACACCCCACTCCACATCCCACTCCACACACCACTCCGCACACAACCCACACCCCACTCCACATCCCACTCCACACATCACTCCGCACACAACCCACATCCCACTCCACACACTACTCCGCACACAACCCACACCCCACTCCACACACCACTCCGCACACAACCCACACCCCACCCCACCTCCCACTCAACACACCACTCCGCACACAACCCACACCCCACTCCACATCCCACTCCACACACAACTCCGCACACAACCCACACCCCACTTCACATCCCACTCCGCACACAACCCACACCCCACTCCACATACCACTCCGCACACAACCCACACCCCATTCCACAGCCCACTCCATACACCACTCTGCACACAACCCACACCCCACTCCACACACCACTCCGCACACAACCCATACCCGACCCCACATCCCACTCCACACATCACTCCGCACACAACCCACACCCCACTCCAAATCCCACTCCGCACACAACCCACATCCCACTCCACACACTACTCCGCACACAACCCACACCCCACTCCACATCCCACTCCACACACCACTCCACACACAACCCACATCCCACTCCACATCCCACTCCACACACCACTCCGCACACAACCCACACCCCACTCCACATCCCACTCCGCACACAACCCACACCCCACTCCACACACCACTCCGCGCACAACCCACACCCCATTCCACAGCCCACTCCACACACCACTCCGCACACAACCCACACCCCACTCCACATCCCACTCCACACACCACTCCGCACACAACCCACACCCCACTCCACACACCACTCCGCACACAACCCACACCCCATTCCACATCCCACTCCACACACCACTCCGCACACAACCCACACCCCACTCCACATCCCACTCTGCACACAACCCACACCCCACTCCACACAGCACTCCGCGCACAACCCACACCCCACTCCACATCCCACTCCACACACCACTCCGCACACAACCCACACCCCACTCCACATCCCACTCTACACACAACTCACACCCCACCCCATGCACCACTCCGCCCACAGCGCCTCAAGGATGTCCAGTTTTAAATTGATAGATCTGTTCGAAATCTATCCTATTTAACACAGTGGTAGTGGCACAGAACACGATGGAGGGTATCCTCAATGTGAAGGCAGGACATCATTTCCACAAGGACTGTGCGGTGGTCACTCCTACCAATACTGTCATGGACTGATGCATTTGCGGCAGGCAGATTGGTGAGGACGATGTCAAGTATGTTTTTCCCTCTTGTTGGTTCCCTCACCACCTGCCGCAGACCCAGTCTAGCAGCTATGTCCTTTAGGACTCAGCCAGCTCAGTCAGTAGTGGTGCTACTGAGCCACTCTTGGTGATGGACATTGATGTTCCCCACCCAGAATACATTTTGTGCCCTCGCCACCCTCAGTGCTTTTTTCAATTGGTGTTCAACATGGAGAAGCACTGATTCATCATCTGAGCAGAGGTGGGGGGGGGGGGCGGCGGTGGGAGGGGAGGGCGGTAGGTGGTAGTCAGCAGGGGATTTCCTTGTCCATGTTTGATCTGATGCCATGAGACATCATGGGGTCCGGAGTCAGTGTTGAGGACTCCCAGGGCAACTCCCTCCCGACTGTATACCACTGTGCCGCCACCTCTACTGGGTCTCTCCTGCCTATGGGTTGGTGGTGGTGGTGTCTGGGACATTGTCTGAAAGGTGTGATTCTGTGAGTATGACTATGTCAGGCTGTTTGTTGACTAGTCTGTGGTACAGCTCTCCCAATTTTGGCACAAGCCCCCAGATGTTAGTAAGGAGGACTTTGCAGGGTCGACAGGGCTGGATGAGAGGCTGAGTGAATTGGGTCTATATTCTCTGGAGTTTAGAAGAATGAGAGGTGAACTCATTGAAACATTCAAGATTATGAAGGGGCTTGACAGGATAGACACTGAGATGTTGTTTCGCCTGGCTGGGGAAGCTAGGACATGGGAGCACAGCCTCAGGATAAGGGGTTGATCATTTAGGACTGAGATGAGGAGAAATTACTTCACTCAAAGTGTTGTGAATCTTTGAAATTCTCTATCCCAGAGAGTTGTGGATGTTCCATTGTTAAATACATTTAAGGCTGGGATAAACAGGTTTTTGGTCTCTTAGGGAATCTAGGATTAGGGGAGTGGGTGGGAAAATGGAGTTGAATCCTAAAATCAGCCATGATTGTATTGAATGGTGGAGCAGGCTCAACGGGCCATATGGTCTACTCCTGCTCCTATTTCTTATGTTCTTATATTCTTATAAGATCAGGGACAGCAAGGGTGCCTGAACATGGAGGGAGCCTCGCTGGGCTGCACAGTAAAGCTGTACTGAAGACTCCCGAAGCTGGGATGGAGAGGTACTCCCTCCACAGGATTGGGTGTGGCTGTAATTGCAGCCTCTCATTTGTGTGCCATCAATGGGGCATGGAGCCTCTGGCTCCTATGCCCCTCCCCCCTCCCAGCCTGCCGCAGGGAGCTCGCCTCCAATGAGCTGGTGGTCTGTGCACACGGAGGAGGTGCACTCTGCCAGTGGAAAAGTTCCAATGCCGGTGCTGCAAATTTCCCCCCAACTTAGGGCCTTAACCAGTTTAATTGGCTGCCTGCCTCCATGATGTGGGCAGCCAATCCTGTTCGCAGCCCAACTCTGGGAAAATTTGGCAGCAGTGGGAATGCTTCGGGACGCCATCCCAATATGGCACCCCCACCCTGTCTCTCGGTGGCCAGGAAAATCCAGCCCAGTGTCCACCCCTGGATGACAATAAAGCATTTCCCAAGGCGACAAAGGTGCGTGCGCCGTCAGGTACTAAATCCCCGGGATCCAGGAACAATCTGCTGGGCAGATTCCACTTGGTCCCAGTCACGGGATCGCACAGCACCAGCGTTCCCTTTGTTCCCAGGCGAACCGAAGTCAGCAGAAGGGGAGAGAGCTCTGGGGTTCAGCTCTGAACCACTGATTTCAGCAGTTTGTGCAGGGTGGGGCGGTCTAATATTCACCGGGGCTGTTTCACTCCTCGAAGCGGCATAACGGGGTCGAATGAATCCGGTGCCCTCATAAATCGTTTCAACATATGTTGCATTCTTGCCAGATTTTTTAAAGCACGTGGAATAGTTATTTATAAATTAACGCGCGCACATTTTCCTGCCACAATACAATGGCACGGTTCTTAAATAAATCTCCTGATCACAAGCAACGGCAGCCAATCCTCCAAACAAATTCAGATCCCTAACAAAAACAAGAAATGCTGGAATCACTCAGCAGGTCTGGCAGCATCTGTGGAAAGAGAAGCAGAGTTAACGTTTCGGGTCAGTGACCCTTCTTCGGAACTGACAAATATTAGATAAGTCACAGATTATAAGCAAGTGAGGTGGGGGTGGGGCTGACAATCCAGATCCCTGCTGGACACGTCTGTTCCTTTGATAAATTTTTAAAATTTAAATCTCCACCGAAACGCTCTTCGGAAATACCAGTTGTGTTAACAGTCGGGCGAGTTTTATGTTTGAAGGCCGCTCGGTTGTAGCTCAGGGAAGGTGATGGATCCGAGGACTGTTGGCAGCTGCAGCTTTTCCCGAACGGCGTGGGAATGAATATCTACCGCACGATGGCGCGGGATAAAAAAGATAGCCTGACGGAACAGCCCCACGTTTAGATTGATGTGCTCGCTATTTGCATAATCATGAATTACTTCTAACATAACCTTTTATGCTCCGTTGTAATGTTCCTCATTCTTACATTAAGACATACATACCAAATAATTTCTGAATTAAGTCCACAAGATCCTTCCAGTTTGTTGCAATTGCACAAAACCAAAAATATCCCAGCTACCTTTACCTCCTGTTGATACAGTATACAATAAAATCAAAAATAATATGGGCTGTTTTATCCTGCACACTTTAGAGTGAAACAATAAAGGTTTTTAAATGTGAATACAGAGTGCGCACAACGCACGCCATTGTACAACATTGTACTTCCACAGTGAAATGTAAAATGCATTCCCTATGGACATCGGGTCAGTGAGTTTGATGTAAATTATATGCAGCTCCAAACGATTTTCAATCTTAAACTAAAGGGTCGGAGCTCGGAGAATATTGGAATAGTAGATATTATAGCCCAGCCGCCTTTTTGCTGTAATATTAATATGATGTGTTATTAGGTTTGGGATTTGGGGTATTCCCGAATTAAAAAAGTAAACTCAGCAATTTCTGGAATTTCACAAACGGTGGCATTTGGGATTCCACTGAATGTCCAATTGCACCCTAATGAACAGTAGGATTGCTGGAAATGCTGGTGGCAAACGATCACATGTTGGATGGTCGCACTGTTAAGATGGACGGGTGCTGAATCATCTGCTTCTGTAGAAGGTGCAAACAACGCTGAAGGTGACAGATGAGGGCAGCAGTGCCCACCAAAGAAAGTGTGAACAATGTGTTCTGTTTTATCGCCTTTTGGTGCATCGACTCACAGCTTTATAATCAACGCTATAAAACAGCGTGAGATCTATAGTGGCACCTGATCAGCATGAACTATCCGAAGGAAATTTACCCAATTAAAAGGACGCAGTGTAACATTCGGAGTAAATAGAATTTGGCAATCGAGCTCGATTTTAAGCAATGCATCAGCGGTTTGTAAAACGTTAAAACCGAACTAAAAACTGTAAATAAAAATGTCCTCGGCGTAATTTTAAAAAAATCTGGTCAACCATAACGAATTACAAACAGCGCAATCAAATATGAATTAATAAGCAGGATGTATTAATATTTAAGCATTACTGAGCTAAAAAAATGCCCGACCTCCAGCATCTGTGATGGCCTGACGAGAAAGCAAAGTAAATGTCTTTTGTGGATGGTGTATTTTTTTAAATTTTCTTCTGGGATTGGGGGTGGGGTGAGGTAGGGGGTGGGGTGGGGTGGGGTAGGGGGTGGTGGAGGATCCAAGTGATATCGTTTGTATTTAATTAGCATTCCATCTTCAATCTTACATGTTAAGAGCGGACTGTTTTCTACAGCAGATAGAACGTGGTATTGGACCCCAAATAGAGATAAGCGAGGCACTAACTGGACTATGTCGTTCTGTGGGGGCGGGGAGGAGAGAAAAACCAAAACAGGAAACAATATAAACACTCCTCCTTTCAAAAGCTGGGATTTACTTCGTGAAAGTTCATGTTGTCTTCATACAACTGATATTATTATTGTAATTTATTTCAAAGGTACCTAATTGGTGTCCAATCACTTTGAAAACACACCAACGACAATACTGCCCACATCATTCTATGTCTGTTGCCCTTTGCAAGCATTGTCATTTAGCTTAGCAAGTTTCAAACACACTCGGGCATCTATTTCCTATACAGTTTCTTTAAACTTTGATCCTTGCAGCTCGATTCGTTCTTTTTAGGCGAAAAGACTGAAAACGTGATTTCCTATCAAGTGATGAAATGGTGAGTGCAATGGAAAGCTTAAGACTGTTCATGCAGTCATTAATAGCTGCCATTCTACTGATCCTAGCATGAGGAAGCTCTGAGGGAACTTTTTTTTTGAGTCGAGTGATGTAAGAAATATGTTGTTACCAGTGTTTGTTTACAACCTTACCTGTTTTGGTCTGCATCGTAGAGATACCAGGAACCGCAGAGCCGTAACGGAATGCCCAATCATTCACAGTTTCAGGGCCCTCCTCTAATGCATAATGTCCAACTTGGAAATTAGCAGCTGCAGTTTCGCGCAGTTAAAGTTTTATTGCGTCAAATTACTGAATTAATTTAGGTGTTAGTTTTGTGACCGGTGGCTGAAAGGAGGATGGACAAGAATAAACTAATCATAAATATACACCTATAAAAAGTGTCCAAATCATGCCCAAAGAGGCAAAATTGGGAAAGATAACAAAGCTAACTAAGCAGACTCCAATGCACTGATAACCATAAGCATGTTGTACAAAAATAGTCAATTAAAATACTCAAAATACAAGCACCCAATTACACAATGGCTGAATAAGGCTAAATTGTACTTTGCAGATGTTGACCAGAAAATCCGATTAAACCTGTAAAACAAACTGCTCAATATAGGTAAACTGCAAAATCTATCCACCATATAGAGATTACACAGCAAATGACGTTACTTTATAAGATTAGAGAAACTTTTCATTACTGGGCGCACAATGTATAAAATCACATGTAAAATCACCAGGGAAACATATGCATTGCAGAAATAGGCGCAGATTAACTACGTTAATTACGCATTGGAAGTATGAATACATTACAATCAATATTCTATTTGGGCGCAATACCATGAAATATTTATAAACCGCACCTCCAAGCCTAATTTGAGGTGGTTTAAATAGATCGCACCAAGCATGAAGCATTCATTGAACGCTGGGAATACTGATAGGTGTCATTATCGAGTAACCTTTGAAGTACAATGTAATATCTCTCTCTACACATATTTTGTAAGGTGGAGATCTGATTTTTTTTCTAATCAGGTAGGCCAATGCGTCTGTTCCGTGGACATTGGTTCTGAAATTACCCCATGGAATGCTGGGGAAATGTCTGAAATTCCTCCTTAGCTGAAGTGCTAACCCGTTTTCCAAATGGTTAATACCTCTGCTAAAAAAAGCCGGAAGAGGAATTTCGAAGTGCAGCTTTACCAAGACGTAATTTCAAGACCATTAGATATACAGCACGTATACCAACTGCCCTAAATTGTGAGGCTAGGAACGGCCACACACACACCAAATTCACCATACAAGATAATCACGATACAGATGCAAATACACAGTATCACGTTGCACCTCCTATATTCACGTTAACATTGCATATATAGCTCACAAATACAAGCACGAATACCAGATTATATACATCCTACAGAAATCCAGCGCATGTAATCTTGAATGTTTTGTACACCTTAAGATTGATATATATGAAAGAGATAATATTTCCAATAATAAGTCAGATATTTCCTATAAACCCACGGTGTATGGTGGAAGATTGGATTACATTTTGTAGTTTTTACATAACTGTCTCTGTAAATGAAGTAGGATGTTAATTCCAGGCAGCAGGAGTAACTATGCCTCGCATTGATGCTACTCTCCTTTTTTGATAGATGTTTCAGTAGCTGATTACGAAAACAACTCTATCAGCGCGTACGCTCATTCTATGGAAAAAGGAATAGAATATTTTGCGAAGGATGATTTTCATTCTTGTTGGCAAATATTCCTTAAACATAATAATCCTCAGATACCAAGCTACCAACACTGCCTACTCCATGTGATGTTTCATTTAATAACGTCTGGTGGCTGGTTTCATACTGAGACTCTAAGTTTACTGCACTCTTTTTGCATATTTATGGCTAAAACAATTAGCATGGTGAAGGGTTAATTTTGTTGCTGCCCCTTTCACATGTAGAAAAGAATTGCACGTGACGGGTAATGTAACCTAATGGATTGAAATATTCGAAAAATAGATTAATTGGGAAGAATGTTTTACATGTTTTAAATTCATAAACCTTAAACAGTAATAACTTCCGCAGTAAATGATTTTCTTTGACTATCACTTTATTCATTGATAAATTGAACTGCACGAAGTACCGGGCATTGTGATGACATTTCTGAGTGCTTGTGATAATGAAATACATGTGACGATCTGTTTTGGGTACTTTCTGTGGTCGCTGTCAGTGTGATATTTATTTCAGACTTTCTGTAATGATAAACAGCATTGAACGAGACTGATATTTTATTCTTCCTGTGTTGTCACCCTCATTACCCGGAAAGAGTTCGTTCACACTAAAGCATTACAACTCCTTCCACCACCTCCTCGACATTAACCCTAACTCTAGACTGTGGCTAAAAGTTTGAAAACTATCGCAAGTCTTCACCTAAACGAATGGTTTCGTTCAGTGACGAACGACCATATTCAAAGCTATCCGTATGTTAGTCCACATACATTGTATACTCCCCCTTTTTTCAAGAAGCCCTAGATTTTCCCACAATTTTTTTGCTTCGTCGTGATACAGACATTTCCTAATTTCTTGATGTTATGTGGTTTCTATTCCTGTTAGTAAGGAACCATTATCCATCTCTACCAGGACGGTGTGTAAAGCCGCCAGCAGGGGGCGATCAAGACTTGTCTTTGCACATTTTTGTATGGCCTTTCATTATAGACAGAACTTCATTAAGTTATCGACAGCAACAGGGTTTGGTCGGCTATTTACCAGCTCAAAATTACGTCCACCTGTTGATTTTCAAGCTTTTTTTTAGGGAAGCGTGCAAAGAAACAATACGTTCCGTAATCCCAGATGTATTTTTTTTAAAAAGCAAACAACTCAATAATTTTGTGAAAACAAAAAAGAAAATATTGCAGTTGCTGAAAATCTGACACCAGAAACTGAAAGTGGTGGAAACACTGAGCAGGTCAGGCAGCATCCGTGGAGAGCGAAACAGAGTTAACCTTATGGATCGATGACCTTGAGTCAGAACTCAATCTATGATTCCATGATTCAATCATTCAGCTTCTGAAGTGTGGGTTCCTTTCAGGTAAATAATTGTAAATCAGGTGCTTGCAGCGATAAACGTGTAGAATAGCACGACTGAAATAACTCAATTCATCACCTTTTAGTCGCAGGGTAACAATTTATTACATATAAAAACAAGAAATGCTGGAACCACTCAGCAGGTCTGGCAGCATCTGTGGAAAGAGAAGCAGAGCTTTATTACACTTTATTACAGCTTTGTGAAGAATGAAATTAGCGTATGGGTAAATTTCGCAGACTATGTTTTGTGAATTGCTAGTGATGTGAATGGTGTTACTGGTGTTAACAAAGAAGTCGAAATTATGCTTTTCATACGAACCTGGAAAGTGTCGAGATTTCAAATGTAATAAAACTTGGCCGAAATGCTAACAATTACGATGGCTTTTTAATTGAAGCTAAGAAGCGAAATTAATAAGCAATTATTAATAAATGACTATCAAACTGGTTGGTTTCAGCTATTTTTGCTCCTCTAATTTCTCCGCTTTCCCTGCGGTGTTGGAAACTATCATAATTTAAAAATAATTTACCTCAGCAAAAGCTTGCTTTTATAAACGCCGAAGATTTATTTTTGTCGACCCAAGCCAGTGTCTGTCACGCAATGTATGGGTTTACTGAAAATATCATTCTTTGGACCACTTTAGCATGGTTTCTTTTAACTTCCGCCTAGGTAACAGTGACACAAACAGGGTTGCAAATATTTTTCTTTTATTATCTTTTTCATCAAGCTAAATTTTGTGAAATAGAATATTTCTGCCACCTCACCATTATGCTATTATACGTTTAAATATGATTGTAAGTAGTTTGCTTAACAATTCAAACTTCCCATGATAATTCTCAATTAAATGGTAACAAGCGAGGATGAGAATAGCTCGTGAACCATGGTATTAAGTTCAGCGATGTAACATTTCTTTATAACAACTTGGATTCGAAGGGACAAATAGTTATTGCAGAAGTTAGGAATAAATTGGTAAAGGAAAATTATATTCTTGTCTTTTAGAAGGCGATGTACAGGCCTGTTGGACTCCAGGCCTTCCTGATATCACTTTAATGTAACTTACATTGTAGTCATTCAGTTTTAAAGTTCTGATCACGAATTAACATGAACATTGTCACTCAATTCACTTCATAACTCTGCTGAAGGTGAGGATGATATCGTGAGACAGAAAATCCTCTTCTCGGTATTGTGCCTGAAATGTTTGGTATCATGATATGCACTTTATATTGCAGTTTTGCATTCCCATGTGGTACTGGGACTGTCAAGAGAAGACAACCCACTGGGAACCTGTAAAAGAACAATCAGCAAAATGTCAGGATGGGAAGGAAATTTTGGTAGGCCTCGGGGTAAAAGCTGAAATATTAAACACTGGGAAATTTTGCATAGTTACGAACATTTTATGTTGCACATTTAGGCAGTAAAATATCAAAGATTAAATTTCCCTTTTCTCGTCTTCTTTTATTGATAACATGGTTATTAGTGAAGCTGCTCAGCTCTCATTCCCCTTCGTTTGATATTAGGAAGGAGTGGAATTATCCTGTTTCCATCAAACTTAAATCAAAATAGTCCTTTATAAAACCTATATCATGCTCAGTCGCGATAACGACATGGCAACTTAGAAAACAGACTGATGAGTTTTATTTAATAAGATTTCAATATTTCTGTTCAGTGGGCTTGGGCTGCAGTGACCACATGGGGACAAAGTGAGATAGGAAGGTGGGTGGAGGTGAGAGAGGTGGAGATTTTCAATGAAAGGCACAATGAGAAATCGGCACAAAGGAAATCCCACAAAATTGGCAAATCCATTCTGCTCAGCTATGCTTTGTCTAATATCTGAATGGGCTATATATACAACCTCCTTGACATAATGCAACGTAACATCAAAGATCAGTATAAAATAAGTAAAGTATTGCTAATGAAGACGGCCGAGGTGATGATATAACTGCTTTCGGTTCATAGTGTGAACAGATATATTGGCCTTTGATGCTGTTGACATCTTAAAATATTTGCAGTTGTTTATAGGTTCGGTTCGGTTTTAATCAGAACTGACTTAAAATGCCGTTACGCACTTACATTGGCCCGTGTGGTTAAATTACTATATCGCTTTTAGTTTAAATAGTTAAAATACTGTATAGGAAAATTATGCCTTATCAGGCATTGTTGGGGTTGTGTTCACTGTTTAATATTCACCTTCTGTAATCTACCCTGCTAATGAGTTAAAACAGCACTGTTGTTGTGGCGTGTTTTGTAACCCACATTTTGTTTCGAGTGATTCTAAAGATGTTATTGGGACAACCGGTTAGGTAGATGCTTTTAGGATTTTGGGCGAGGCAGCCAGCTGAACAAGAGGCATATTTTTTCCTGTCGAAAACATAGCCACATATTACAGTAGGGTTTGTAGACAATTTCAGGCTACAGTTGATGAGAATCTAGGTGCCCTGATAGATTTGACGGTATTCAGAAAATGCCTGATTTGCCCTTTGATTTCAACACTTGAAACGCAAATGAGCGGTTCCTTCTTTCGCTCTCTGTATTTAACGGCGATTGCTTCCAGACGAAACATAAATAGAGCAGTCAGATTTCAAGTGTCGGGCAATCCGGGAACCTGCTTACAGGAAACCACCTTTAGTCAGGGTTCAGATTCTTCTGGGCTTTTCCGCGCCAGCTCCAGTGCGAGTTCCACTCAGCCGCCAACAACAGCAAGATTAAGAGTGGAGGTCTTGAAAACGAAAACGCATCACCGCTGGACTGGTATACCCTCTCAAAAAACCAACACATTATTCAGTGACCTCAGAAAGGAGTCGTGGGGAGGGAGAAAGGAGACATTTTATTTCAGATAGATGATTTGCTAGATTCGTGTTACAGCGATCAGCACTGAGGGGGAGAGAGAGGGAGAGGGCGAGAGCGAGCGGGGCGAGAGCTCACAGTTTATTCCAGTTGCACACAAGGATGGCTTTGTTCGAAAGAGGAACCGAGCGAGTCTCCAGGTCCAATTTAACAGCGTGGCAGGCTGCAGAGATACAGTAACCTGCACTGGAAACGGGAAAGCGAATCGACTTCAGGAGCACCTGATACACACACACACACACTCCTTCCAACCTGCACATTTTCCGCTTATGAAGCTCTCTTTTTCCTTCGATGATTTTTTTAAAAATCTGGCCGAGCGCGGACAACACATTTGAGAGACTGGTTACTGCTGAGGTTACAGCAATTAACCAGAATCCCATGACTGTCGCTGCAATGTACACGAATGTTTGATCTTTCTGACTATTGAAAAAGATCGGAACTGCTGAATGTCTTGTCCGAGAGGAAACAAAAGGTTTAAACTCTCGTCTGGCCGTTTTATTTAAAACTTTAAACATGAAGTAAGGAAGGCATTTGGCTTTGTCGGTCTATTTATATGCAATATCACAAAATGTACTCAAACCAACATCTGCATAAAATTCCCTATGGCACGCACTGCTTATACACGCATATACTTAAACCCCGCCGTCAGCTTTTTAAACGTCAATTCAATAAAAACCAATTGTACGGAGTACAATGGTGTTCTGCAGCTTTACTTTCATCTTTGGTGCGGTCTCCAAAACAACAACTCGATTTTTTTTAGCCATGTAAAGTAATTTGACTTGAAATTTTATGCACTGTACTAAACTGGAATTTCATATGAAGGCAAACACATCGCAGTGCTCTCCAATTTTCTCCAAAACCCCAATGCAATAGGATTTTCACTTGAAGTCGGTTGCAGATTTTTTTCCTTTCTAGTCTAAATGGTCATAACGTTCAAGTAGCTACCATGATTATGGGGTTGCATATTCTATCTTTAATACTCAATACGTAATAGTACAAGGAACACATCAAATCAAAACTGAAATATCCCCCAAACAGCTCACGAAATAGCTAACTGAAACGTGGATTGGAATATGTAAAAGGTGATTCTCCCGAAGTGGTGGAAAATACTGGGAAATAGAAATGTTGCTTCTGTGACAGCTGCATGTCATCACACATTCAAAATCCGCCATTTAGCAACAGCATGGTGTTCAGGTGTTAAAAGTGAAGAGGTCGAAGTCTGTAACATCCTGCAAGTCAATGTCACTCCATCGCTGTGCAAATAACAAACTGACTTCCACAATAACGTCACACGCATACGAAGCCACAGTTAGTATTAGCATTAGTAGTTACACATCTGCAACAGATTTCAACAGTGGGGCGATACATCTGTATTAAACTAAACTATATAGTTTTTCGAAGTTATTAATTTTATTGGAAAAATAACATTAATGCTGAGTGCTCATTGTAGCGACCTGGCCGAGCAATCAAAGTAATATAAAAATACAAATAGCTGGTTATTAGACATGTCCCTATTAATAATGAATCCAGACAAACCTTTCATTTCAGATCCAAGTCACCACGTTTATTTCTGTCATAATGAGTTTCAGGAGGCCGCAAATGGGAATTTAAATTTGCAGATCATAAAATACAAAAGAGTCCTTCTTTGGCCAGTGAAATCCGGCTTCACAAATTGTCAACGAAAATGCACAACCCCGCTAACCATTCCCATAATTTAGAATTCTTTTCTACAAAATATACCATTTTATTGGGACGCGTGAAGTATTGCAGCACTAACCGCCATAAAAATCGGCTGCACTGAAATACAAATTGTACATTTCAAAACATGTTCGCAAGGGACGCTCCTCATATTTATCAAAATGAATTGCTCGATTTCAGATGAATTTGCTTTAAAGTCGGGAAGAGTCTAGATAGGGACTTAGGGCATATTTACTACTTGTTGTAAACTATCTTGGAAAATATTAGCAAAATTAGTAGATACTTCAAGGTTTTAGTATTGGGGAAACCAAAACTATGATTAGGATGAAATAATGACCAGAGTGCTTCTCAAAGAGCTGGTTGGTAGTTTTCTACTCTTTCCAGCAATGCATCCGAGTATCCAGGAGAGTAATATCTGCAAAAAAGGAAGTATTGTATGGTTAAATATAATTCGAGGTAAACCTCTTAAAATTACATTGTTGTAAATGAAGACCCATGTCTCTATCTCTGTAATATCCTCCAGCCCTACAACTCTCAGAGCTCTGCATTCTTACAATTCTGGCCACCTGTGCATCCCCGATTTCTTCGCCCCCTCCTTCGCTGGGCTATGCTGTCTAGGCCCTAAGCTCCGGAATTCCCTTCTTAAACCACTCTGTCTCTCCTTTAAAACACTCCTTAAAACCTACCTCTCTGACCAAGCTTTTGGTTACCTGTCCCAATATCTTGTTACGTGGCGCAGTGTAAAATTTTGTCCGATAACAACGCTGTGATGCACCTTGGGATGTTTTACTGCATTAAAGATGCTATTTTCCTTTAAGTTTATTTCAAAAACATTTCACACAATAAAATCATGGCACAGAGGACAATACTGCTGAAAATATTACTTAATTACTTGTCCTGATAATATTTCAAATGACTTCTAACAATTCAAAGTCCAGCAATCAACATGCCTGTTCATAATGATTCCATTAGAAAAAGTTGGAGCAAATCTTATTAATTGTAATAATATTGCTGTCAGAGACTGTCTGCATCACTGTACTAGGAACAGTAACATTTGCTAGTCCCATCTGCACAATGCCACTGTTGATGCTCAGGATATTATCTGTCTATAAAATGCAAAAGTAGTCCACAGCAAATACGTCATTTTAGAAAAAAGTATTGAGAAATGTGGGAGGGCTTTGTTAAAAGGCTGTTTCAGCAGACAATGAAACATACATTCTCACTGAAGTAGTCTGGGGTTCAGTGAACTACAGAAGAGACGTGAAAACAAATTTAGTGTGAGAATTTGAAATAAAAAAATAAAAAGATGGAACAATTGGGTAATTGATCAAAAAACTACATGTATAGAGCCGATTAATAAAGCACAGTTGGAAGCAGATTGGTGACATAGCACAGTGAAATAATGTGCTACAGAGCCATAGGACACAGGTTCCTTATATTTATTCTCTTCACAGTAAACTCCTAATCTTAGCTCTATCATGTTCTGAGTAGGCAAAGGGAGAGAGGAGGAGGAAAAATTCACCAATGTTGTTCTAACTGACATTGGGATTAAGGGAGGGATTATTTAAAAAAAGGGAATAAATAATTACAGTAGTAACATATAGTAAGCATAGGTTAAACACTAAGAATATTAGCAGACTGGCAATAAAAGTAATAGAATACACAAAATAACCTCAGAGCTTTAAAAGCTTTAAATAGTTTGCAAGGAAGATATGTTTTCTAAAATCTTAAATATATGATAAACCATTAAGCAGAGATCATATTAAGTCAAAAAATCTGGAGCGAAACCACACACGGATATCAGAATGGAAGTTTGACTGAAGGAACTATCTGTCCTGGCATTTCTATGTTGCAGCTTTATGAAGATAACTCCTAGTTTTGGGCATAGCACCTCAGGAAGCGTATATTGGCCTTGGAAGAGATGCACTGCAGATTCACCAGAACGAGGGTTAAATTATGTGGACAGTTTGCATAAATGTGGCTTGAGTATAGGAGATTGAGGGGTGACCTAATTTTTTTTATTCTTCCATGGGATGTGGGTGTCACTGGCAAGGCCAACATTTGTTGCCCATCTCTAATTGCCCTTGACATCAGACTGGCTTGCTAGGCCATTTCAGAGGGCAGTTAAGAGTCAACTACATTGCTGTAGATCTGGAGTCACATGTAGGCCAGACCAGGTAAGGTTGGCAGATTTCCTTTCCTAAAGGACATGAGTGAACCAGATGGGTTTTTACGACATTCGATGATAGTAATGGTGCCATGAAAACTGGGACTAGTTTTCAGTTCCAGATTTTTTATTAATGAATTGAATTTAAATTCCACTAGCTGCTGAGGTGGGATTTGAACCAGTGTCCCCAAGGGATTAGGCTGGGCATTTTGACTACAAGCTCAGTGACATTACCACTCGCCACCATCTCCCCCTGATTGAGGTGTTTAAAATGTTAAAAAATACTTGATAGGGTAGCTACTGAGGAACTATTTCCTCTGAAGGGGAAATCAAGGGGATATAATCTGAAAATTACAGCTAGGCCATTCAGGTGTGAAATCAGGAAGGACTTTTTCACACAAAGGGTCGCAAAAATTTGGAGTCGTCCCCTCCAAAAAGCTACGGATGCTAGGGTATTTGGAGCTTTCAAGACTGAGTTAGATAGATTTTTGTTGGGTAAGGGTATCAAACAATATGAAGCAAAGGCAAGAAAATAAAGTTGAGATGCAGATCAGCCATATCTAATTGAATATTGCAACAGCGTCAAGGAGCTAAATGGCCTACTCCTATTCCTCATATTCTTCCTAAATGGAACATTTGCTCTTTAGGGATATGTATTGGTCTTGTATTGTACTAAATACTTCTTTGGATACCTTCCATTGTTTTTCTGTGTGTTTACTGTTTAACAGCTCAACTCAGCTTAACATGTCTAGTTTACATCTCAATCCTTCGAAGTTAGCCATAGTCAAGTTCAAAACTTGGTTTGTGTGTGATCTTCGTCTGCCTTGAATTTGATATCTAACACAATCATGTTCTAGTCATTATTTGCAAGATGCTTCCATACTGTCAGATTATTAATTGGACATATATCACCGTTCCTTCATTGTCACTGCACCAAAATTGTAGAACTCTGTACCTAACAGGACTGTGGGAGTATCTTCACCAAATGCACTACAGCGGTTCAAGAAGGCCTTCTCACCACCTTCTCAAGGGCAATTAGGTATGGGTAATCAGTATTGGCCTTCCTAACGACACTCATATCCCAAGCATGAATAAAAAAGTTAATTCTGGCTTATTAATCATTCCTAAATCTAGTATAGCCTGTTCCCTTGTTGGTTCTAAACCATACTGTTTCAGAAAATTTCTTACTCTCTATAAATTCATTGCCTTCACAATTTGAGTTGTTCTGCATCTCTCAGTCTACGTGAAATTTAAAAGCTCCCATTATAACGGTTTTGCCTTTTCTATATGCGTCTCTGATCTATGTACTTATACGTCGTGGTACTATATCACTGCTGTCGTCAGGGGATCTGTAGTTAACTCCCACCAGAGTCTTGCATCATTTTCTGTTTAGTAATTTTATCCATTGTGTTCCATTGTCTTCTCACTCTCACTGATACCCTGGGCCAGATTTTCGAAGGTCTGCGGAGGCAGGAATGGAGGCAGGCCAGCCTGCAATTTCCTGCTGCCAGCCAGCATGCCGGTTTTCTGGAATTCCTTTCCTTGGGCCCATTTTCGAAGAGACTGGTTTGGGGGATGACGTTACCCACCTGCAAGCAGTGGGGAGCCAATCACGCGCCTTAAGGCCAGTGTGCAGACACGAATTGAATTATTGAGTCAGCAGTCAGGGTTCCCACTGAGGCCGAATCCCAGACGATGAACCGGCAGGGGGGCGGGGGTTGGCAAGGGGTGCTGCCAGTGCTCCATCTAACATTTTCAAACCAACACACACCCCACCCGCCACCGGTGGCTGCAATTGAGAGATGGCTACAGCTGCAGCTGTAAGCTGCTTTGTGGAGGGGCTCCCCCTCCACAAGGATAGCTTGGTAGCTATGGCCACTTTTTATTTCACATTTTAAAAAAGTCTTCAGAGGGTGCCTCCATCTTGAGGTGCTCTGTCTTTCTCCTTCCTACAATCGTCAGCACCCAGCTTTGATAGTGGGGCTACTGATCTTTCAGTGCAGGAGGGCGTCCTATTGGCTGTCCAGCCTTGGGAACCCGCCAGCTAACCTTAATTGGACAGGGCTCCTGGAGGCGGCCACTTAATTGGCTACCTTCTCAAAATTCGCTTCCAGGTCCCACAAGCTGCAGTTCCAGGTTCCCGATCCAGAATTTAGCTTACCGTCGGGATCGGGATTCTGGAACGAAAATCCAGCCCCTTTCTTTGCCAGCTAAGACCACTTTAGGAAAAGGCAAATGTGTCTAGTCACATGAATGTTGCTTGAAACCTATACTCAGTCAGGTATGAGGACACAAATTATGCAGTTTTCAAGTGAAAATCAAAATATTGCAGACACTGGAAATCTGAAACATAAATAGAAAAAAGCTAGCCACAAAGTACCTGTGGAGAGAACAGAGTGTCTCATTTTGGGTTCATAATTGGATACATAACCTTCCTCAGAACTTTAACCTTTTTGCTTTTTGGCTGGCCCTATCCCTTCAGTATGCTGAGGATTGTCGGATTGTCACAGAAGTCATTGATGGGCTCTTTCTGCAAACATTGTCCCTCCTTTCCTTTCCCTGAGAATGTGCACTACCTCTGGCTTATGATGTTGTCAGGCAAACAGGGGAGGCCCAAAGCAAAACTTCAAATTTTTATGTTTAGATATAGATATTCAACATGCCAACTAGGTTTGTACTTCCCAAAGGCTACCTCAAAGTCACTCTCCCCCATTCACAGAGGCACTTCCATCTTCTAACCATCTTCACCCAATTAATAGTGCCATTCCCTTCCTTTAATCTCCTCCAGCCCCCACATCCACCCTCTTCGTGCTCCACCCCAACTGATATTGACATACTTCTCCTTCTCCTACTTCAGTTCACATACCATTCTCCTACCACTTTCAGTCTTGGTAGCACCTTTCACTCCCCACCCCTCCCTCAGTTCAAGCTGCTGCTTTCACTCCCCTCCCTCAGTTCAAGCTGCTGTTTTCACTCCCCTCCCTCAGTTCATGCCGGCTCTCCATCTTCAGTTTAGATTGTTTAATTTGCTCTCATGGGCAATACTGACGAAGCAGAATTTATTGCCTTTGAGGGCATTAAGGGTCAACCATGTAGTAAGGGATGAGTGTCACATGTAAGCCAGACTGAGTAGGGGTAGCTAGTCCCTCCCTGAAGGACATGAGTAATTCAGTTGGGTTTTTACAACAATCCAGCAGTTTTCATAGTAATTTTTCTGATGTCATAAGTGATAAGATTTATTGAATTCAATTTCACAATTTGCCATGGTGAGATTTGTACTCATAACCTCTGGGTTCCTCGTCCGTGCTCATTCCAGCACCGTTCATTCCCTTCCCTTAGTTTATGCTGCCGATGCTGTTGCAACTGCATGCACAAGGTGTATCTCTCCTGAGAGCATGCAGTCAGCTCAGAAAAGACCCATCAAGATTGCTAATTATCAGCTAAACAAACAAGGAAATTTGAAAGAAATTAAAGACTTTCAATAATCAGATTTGAAATTGACCAAAATAACCTTTCTTTTAAAAACAAAACTAACCTTGGCATCAATTAAGCAAATTAGTTTAAGGAAAGTTTAAGGAGAATGATATCCATTTTACCTGACAATTTCTTCAGGGTAACAGTTGTTAATGCCATTAATGTACTCCTGCATAATTGAACCAGGTTCAGTTTTAATCTCTTGAATCTTCTTCAGTCCACCACTTGTGACAAAAAGACGGCGGGCTTTGGTATCATGTGGTAGTACCTATCAGAGAGAATGCAAATGTAGAACAAGTATTCACATGATTTGAATTGGAAAGATTTTGCACTTTTACTGTAAAGGGATAGTGAGCTTACCATGGGTATACAAGAAACAGTTCTGCTCTTTTATATTTTTCTTAGCTTTTTCTAAACTAGGCAATCTCCTGTGGCCTTGCTCATAGTGAGTGCGAGGATATGCTGTTTTATAACAGTAGGTGTGTTAGGAACATAGAAGCAAAAGAGTAGGCCATTTAACCCCATGAGCCTCTTCCACCATTCAATGAGATCATGGCTGATATGCGACCTAACTCCATATGCCCGCCTTTGCCCACATCTCTTAATACCTTTGGTTAGCAAATATCTATCAATCTCAGATTTAAAATGAACAATTAATCTACCATCAATTGCCATTTGCAGAAGAAAGTTACAAACTTCTACCACAGTTTGGGTGAAGAAGCATTTTCTAATTTAACTCCTGAAAGGGCTGGCTCTAATTTTTAGACTATCCCTGCTAGTCATAGACTCCACAACCAATGGAAATAGTTTCTGTCAATCTACTCTCTCTACTCCTTAATATCTTGAAAACTTTGAGCAAATTGCCCCTTAACCTTCTAAATTCCAAGGAATACAAATCTATTTTGTGTAATCTCACTTCGTAGTTTAGCCCTTGGAGTCCAGGTATTATCATTCTAGTACATCTACAGTGCACTCCCTCCAAGGTCAATAAATTCTTCCTAAGATGTGAATGATAATGATGTTTAGTGTTGTTATGAAAGTGTTTTATTTTTTTGAGGACTTGTGTCAAAACTGAAAAGATTCCGTGGATGTGTTTTTTTCTACCAGTTTCACCTGACGGGGGGCACATGAGCTGTTGTTTGAAAGTCATCTCTGCTGGAAGTTATGTGCTTCAGGCTCAGCAAACAGAAGAACCCTTGGTGACTTGGGGAAAAATGGTTACACAGAAGCCTCATGTCAAGGTTTATGGAGATCAGGAGGTAGACTCTGTTTGGGGTTGGTGTATTGTTTTCAGTGCAGCAGTTGGGGTGTGTACAGTTTGAAGACAGTTGGTGTTTTTCTGTCAAGGAAAAAAGAAACCACCCAGCTGACCTCCTTCTCTACCTTTTTGAAGAAATCCTGCAAAAATCCAATATGGGAGAGATGAAATCCCTAGTGCTGTACAGCTCCTGAGAAACTGGAAAAAAAATCCTGCGATTCAAGTATGTGCTGGCGGAAAACCCTGATGCCACATTCCTCCTGGAAAACCTACTAGGATAATTCTTGACATCTCCAAAACAGACAGAATGCAGTGTAATTGGGAAATTTTTAAAAAGGGAACTTCCATATTTTAATCGGTGTGTTAATGCTTTGCTTCATTACTGGTTTAAGTTTTGTTTTATAATAAACTGATAATTTTGTTTTTTATTAAAAGAAACCTGTTGGTGTATTTTATTCTGGATATAAACAATAGAGTGTATGATTGGTTGTACTGGTAAGCAGATAAACATTTAAATATATGTTGTGACCTGTGGAGAAGTGGGAGTAGAAAAGACAGTGTACTCCTCCCGCTTCAGTTGTAACAGTGTTATTAAAGTATGATGGGGATAAGGAGGTGTGAAAGCATTGCAGGATGTAAGTGCAACACTTCTAGGAACTGCACACTACCTGCAACATTTTTAATATATTAGATTATAAAGTGTAATATTTCTTCAAATTATAACACAAACTTTGTGTGTTTTCTTTTTAATATGGAAAAAATTGTTTTCTAACTTGCTGATATAGGCAAAATGATTTTGTTGCATTACAGTCTGCTAAACCCTGGGCTCTTTCTATCTTTCTGGTCTCCATTAAAAGTGCTGCTGATTGCAGCTTACATCTCCTTAGAATTTCTTTCTTGTGTTCAGCAGTGCCTGAAGTCCTTTTGGATATAGATAAGGCTTGGACATTTCTTTGGAAAACTGCCAAAGTACATTGAGAAGGGATGTTATCACATATGCACCTGGAGAATAAAAAAGGGCATTCCTGAAAAACCTGTGATACTTTGGTACAACTATTAATCCAATATAGATTCATCATTAATGGCTTATGCATTGACATAAACCTAAAGGTGCTGGAGCCCATATATGATTGCTTTCATGGACTATATGATGCATTTAATGAATACTAAATATTAATAGTACAGGAATATGGGCTTATGCAGTGGGGAAGAAACAGGTATGTGTTCCTGTAGTGCACATTGGAGACAGCACAGTCACTTCTGACTCTACAGCAATCAACTCAGCTATTTTATAAACATGGACTCATGTAAATTCCTGAGATGACCTCACAAATATCTGGCTGATCTTTTGCTCTCCTGGCTCTATGAACTTGGAGGGATAGCTTTGGACTCCTTACTCTGTAAACAAATACATGTATGCACAGGGACCAAGACGCTGTATTCAACAGTTTTCAAACAGACTTCTTTACAAAGCTGTTCCCTGAAATAGTTGCATCTCATTCTCATTTTCTCCCCTAAAAATGATATTCTATGTACTGTCCTACCTTTTTAACCTTGACTGTGGGCTTTTAATGAAAATTGTGGGTATTAGTTAATATTCATATTGATATAACCCAAGCTTCTGTCCATGGAAGGCACTTGGTTGAGAATATATGTCAGCCATTTAATATTGTTTCCCACTCTAACATTAGTTAACTCAGCTTTAATAACAAAAAATTGACTGAGTGGAATGGATCTTTTTACAAGGGCTATGAGGGCAAAGTTTCACTCTTCTACTTGCACCCAAGACACCTGTTACAAAAGATGGGATCATATCTTTACAATAAAAAAAACTGCCAGTTTCTCCATTTTAATTCCCCAACTCCATGGTGATTCACACTGGACAGGAAGGCTGGAAAAACTAAATTGCTTCAGGGCTTGACATGAATCAATGCATTCATTTATCCTTCTGGTGATAGGCAAAATGTAATTTTTGCATTTGACCACAGAAAACCTAAAGCTGGTACTTCTAATGATAGGCTATCTTGGTATGATCCTTATAAATTTTACTCCTGCACATTATAGCAATTATTATTTTCACTTGCAAAGCATATTTAACAAGTAATGCAATGTACCCAATTGGAATTCATTTCCACCTGGTCAGGTTTCAGAGGAAGTCAGGGTACCCATCGCACAAAGCTAGTTTTATTTTTTATTGGTTTCATGGGATGTAAGCATCACTGGCAAGGCCAGCATTTGTTGCCCATCCCAAATTGTCTTCGAGAAGGTGGCGGCGAGCTTCTTGAACCACTGCAGTCCATTAGGTGCAGGTACACCCACAGTGCTGTTAGGGAGGGAGTTGCAGGATTTTGATTCAGCGATAGAGAAGGAACGGTGATATATTTCCAAGTCAGGATGGTGTGTGGCTTGGAGAGGAACTTGCAGGTGGTGATATTCTGCCTTGTCCTTCTAGGTGGAAGAGGTCATGGGTTTGGAAGGTGCTGTCAAAGCAGCGTGGTGAGTTGCTGCAGTGCATCTTGTATATGGTACAAATTGCTGCCACTGTTCATCAGTAGTGGAGGGAGTGAGTGTTTAAGGTGGTGCTTGGGGTGCCGATCAGGTGAGCTGCACTGTCCTGGATGGTGTCGAGCTTCCCCAGGCAAGTGGAGACAATTCCATCACACTCCCGACTTGTGCCTTGTAGATGGTGGACAGACTTTGGGGAGTCAGGTGGTGAGTTACTCACCACAGAATTCCCAGCCTCTGACTTGCTCTTGTAGCCACAGCATTTATGTGGCTGCTCCAATTCAGTTTCTGGTCAATGATAACCACCAGGATGTTGATAGTGGAGGAATTCAGTGATGGTAATGCCATTGAATGTCATGGGGAGATGGTTAGATTCTCTCTTGTTTGAGATGCTCATGGCCTGGCACTTGTGAGGCACAAATGTTACTTACCACTTATCAGCCCAAGCCATGTCTTGTTGCGTTTGGACACAGGCTGCTTCAGTATCTGAGGAGTTGCAGATGTTGGAAATCTGAAATAAAGGCTGAATATGTTGAAACATTAACTCTGTTTCTCTCTCCACAGATGCTGCCAAGCCTGCTAAGTATTACCAGCATTTTCTGTTTTTTTTATAATTAAAAGGAGAGATTGTTAAGTGGTATGCATAAAAAACAAAGCATGTGTATGGGCATAGATGCTGCAGTGCAATACTGTTTCCTGGTTTTAGGTCTCTGTGGGTTCAGACAGGTGAGTTTGATTCTGCCTCCTGGAATTGAGAACATTGTACAATCATCAGCAAACATCCCCACTTCTGACCTTACGATGGAGGGAAGGTCATTGATGAAACAGCTGAAGATGGTTGGGCTGAGGATAGTACCCTGAGGAACTCCTGCAGCAATGTCCTGCGGCTGAGATGATTGGCATCCAACAACCACAACCATCTTCCTTTGTTCTAGACATGACTCCAACCAGTGGAGAATTTTACCCCTGATTCCCATTGACTTCAATTTGGCTAGGGTTCCTTGATGCCACACTTGGTCAAATGCTGCCTTGATAACAAGGGCAGTCACTCTCGCCTCAGCTCTTGAGTTCAGCTCTTTTGCCCATGTTTGGACCAAGGCTGTAATGAGGTCAGGAGCTGAGTGGCCCTGGCAGAACCCAAACTAAGCATCAGTGAGCAGGGTGTTGCTGCTCAAGTGGCGCTTGAGAGCACTGTCAACGACACCTTCTATTACAAACAAAAACAAGAAATGCTGGAGTCACTCAGCAGGTCTGGCAGCATCTGTGGAAAGAGAAGCAGAGTTAACGTTTCGGGTCAGTGACCCTTCTTCGGAACTGACAAATATTAGAAAAGTCACAGATTATAAACAAGTGAGGTGGGGGTGGGGCAAGAGATAACAAAGGAGAAGGTGCAGATTGGACCAGGCCACATAGCTGACCAAAAGGTCACGGAGCAAAGGCAAACAATATGTTAATGGTGTGTTGAAAGACAAAGCATTAGTAAAGATTAGGTGTGAATACACTGAATATTGAACAGCAGCAAGTGCAAACCTGAAGAAAAACAACCTGAAAAAAACAGTGGGTAAGCAAACTGAACAAACTAAGATGAAATGAAATAAATGCAAAAAAAATTGTAAAAAATGTAAAAAGGAATGTAAAAAAAAAGGAAGAAAAAATAACTAAAAATGAAAGTAAAATGGGGGGCTGTCATGCTCTGAAATTATTGAACTCAATGTTCAGTCCGGCAGGCTGTAGTGTGCCTAATCGGTAGATGAGATGCTGTTCCTCGAGCTTGCGTTGATGTTCACTGGAACACTGCAGCAATCCCAGGACAGAGATGTGAGCATGAGAGCAGGGGGGAGTGTTGAAATGGCAAGCAACTGGAAGCTCAGGGTCCTGCTTGCGGACACCTTCTATTACTTTGCTGACGATTGAGAGCAAACTGATGGGGCGGTAATTGGCCAGGTTGGAATTGTCCTGCTTTTTGTGGACTGGACATATCTGGGCAATTTTACACATTGTCGGGTAGATGCCAGTAGTAGCTGTACTGGAACACCTTGGCTAGAGGCGTGGCTAGTTCTGCGGCACAAGTCTTCAGTACTACAGCTATAGCCTTGGCAGTATCCAATGCCTTCAGCCGTTTCTGGACGTCATGTGGAGTAAATCGAATTGGCGGCACAGTGGCGCAGTGGTTAGCACTGCAGCCTCACAGCTCCAGCGACCCAGGTTCAATTCTGGGTACTGCCTGTGTGGAGTTTGCAAGTTCTCCCTGTGTCTGCGTGGGTTTCCTCCGGGTGCTCCGGTTTCCTCCCACATGCCAAAGACTTGCAGGTTGATAGGTTAATTGGCCATTATAAATTGCCCCTAGTATAGGTAGGTGGTAGGGAAATATAGGGACAGGTGGGGATGTGGTAGGGATATGGGATTAGTGTAGGATTAGTATAAGTGGGTGGTTGATGGTCGGCACAGACTCGGTGGGCCGAAGGGCCTGTTTCAGTGCTGTATCTCTAAACTAAACTAAACTAAAGACTGGCATCTGTGATGCTGGGGACCTCAGAAGGAGGCCATGATGGATTATGTACTCGGCACTTATGGCTGAATATGGTCACAAATGCTTCAGCCTTGTCTTTTGCACAGATGTGCTGGGCTCCCCCATCATTGAGGATGGAGATATTTGTGGAGACTTCTCCTCCATTAGTTGTTTAATTGTCCACCACCATTCACAACTGGATGTGGCAGGACTGCAGAGCTTTGATTGGATCTGTTGGTTGTGGGATCGCTTAGCTCTGTGTATTGCATGCTGCTTCCACCATTTTGCATGCAAGTAGTCCTGTATTGTAGCACCTCATTTTTAGATATGTCTGGCGCTGTTCCTCGGACGCCCTCCTGCACTCTTCATTGAAGCAGGATTGATCCCTTGGCTTGATGGTAATGGTAGAGTGAGGGATATACCAGGTCATGAGGTTGCAGATTGTGGTTGAATACAATTCTGTTGCTGCTGATGGTCCACAACACCTCATGGATGCCCGATTTTGAGCTGCCAGGTCTGTTCTAAATCTGTCACATTTAGCATGGTGGTAGTGCCACACATGATGGAGGATATCCTCAGTGTGAAGACAGGACTGTCATGAATAGTTGCATCTGCCAACAGGTAGATTTGTGAGGACAAGCTCTAATAGGTTTTTCCCTCTTGTTGGTTCCTGCTGCAAGCCCAGTCTGGCAGATTTGTCCCTCAGGATCTGGCCAGCTCAGTCAGTAGTGTTGCTAGCAAGCCAATCTTGGTGATGGACATTTAAGCACCCCACCCTCAGTGCTTCTTCCAAGTGCTGTTCAACATGGAAGAGTACTGATTCATCAGCTGAGGGAGGGTGGTAGATGGTAATGAGCAGAAGGTTTCCTTGCCCATGTTTGACTTGACGCCATGAGGCTTCATGGGGTTTGGACTCAATGTTAAGGACTCCCAGGACAACTCCCTCCCACAGTATACCACTGTGCCACCACCTCTGGTGAGTCTGTCCTGCCAGTGGGGCAGGACATACCCAGGAATGGTGATGGTGGTGTCTTGCACTTTGGATGCAAGGTATGTTTCCATGAGTAAGACTATGTCGGGCTGTTGCTTGACTAGTCTGTGGGACAGCTCTCCCAATTTTGGCACAAGTACCCAGATGTTAGTAAAGGAGGCCTTTGCAGTGTCAACTTTGCCATTGTCGATTACAGTGCCTGGGTTGATGCTGGGTGTTCCATTGGGTTTATTCCTTTTCAATTTTAGAATAAAAAGGTGGGTTAAATACAAGTACAATAGCAAAATACTGCAGATGTTGGAAATCTGAAATAAAGGCTGAATATGTTGAAACATTAACTCTGTTTCGCTCTCCACAGATGCTGCCAGGCCTGCTAAGTATTACCAGCATTTTCTGTTTTTATTATAATTAAAAGGTGAGCGAGGTGACTGCAACAACTACCGTGGAATCTCCCTGCTCAGCATAGTGGGGAAAGTCTTTGCTCGAGTCGCTCTAAACAGGCTCCAGAAGCTGGCCGAGCGCGTCTACCCTGAGGCACAGTGTGGCTTTCGTGCAGAGAGATCAACCATTGACATGCTGTTCTCCCTTCGTCAGATACAGGAGAAATGCCGCGAACAACAGATGCCCCTCTACATTGCTTTCATTGATCTCACCAAAGCCTTTGACCTCGTCAGCAGACGTGGTCTCTTCAGACTACTAGAAAAGATTGGATGCCCACCAAAGCTACTAAGTATCATCACCTCATTCCATGACAATATGAAAGGCACAATTCAACATGGGGGCTCCTCATCAGAGCCCTTTCCTATCCTGAGTGGCGTGAAACAGGGCTGTGTTCTCGCACCCACACTTTTTGGGATTTTCTTCTCCCTACTGCTTTCACATGCGTTCAAGTCCTCGGAAGAAGGAATTTTCCTCCACACAAGATCAGGGGGCAGGTTGTTCAACCTTGCCCGTCTAAGAGCGAAGTCCAAAGTACGGAAAGTCCTCATCAGGGAACTCCTCTTTGCTGACGATGCTGCTTTAACATCTCACACTGAAGAGTGCCTGCAGAGTCTCATCGACAGGTTTGCGGCTGCCTGCAATGAATTTGGCCTAACCATCAGCCTCAAGAAAACGAACATCATGGGGCAGGACGTCAGAAATGCTCCATCCATCAATATTGGCGACCACGCTCTGGAAGTGGTTCAAGAGTTCACCTACCTAGGCTCAACTATCACCAGTAACCTGTCTCTCGATGCAGAAATCAACAAGCACATGGGAAAGGCTTCCACTGCTATGTCCAGACTGGCCAAGAGAGTGTGGGAAAATGGCGCACTGACACGGAACACAAAAGTCCGAATGTATCAAGCCTGTGTCCTCAGTACCTTGCTCTATGGCAGCGAGGCCTGGACAACTTATGTCAGCCAAGAGCGACATCTCAATTCATTCCATCTTCGCTGCCTCCGGAGAATACTTGGCATCAGGTGGCAGGACCGTATCTCCAACACAGAAGTCCTCGAGGCGGCCAACATCCCCAGCTTATACACAGCGAGCTCGCCACTGGTATCAGACCCATCGGCCGTCCATGTCTCCGCTTTAAAGACGTCTGCAAACGCGACATGAAATCCTGTGACATTGATCACAAGTCGTGGGTGTCAGTTGCCAGCGTTCACCAGAGCTGGCGGACAGCCATAAAGGCGGGGCTGAAGTGTGGCGAGTCGAAGAGACTTAGCAGTTGGCAGGAAAAAAGACAGAGGCGCAAGGGAAGAGCCAACTGTGTAACAGCCCCGACAATCAAATTTTTCTGCAGCACCTGTGGAAGAGTCTGTCACTCTAGAATTGGCCTTTATAGCCACTCCAGGTGCTGCTCCAGACACCACTGACCACCTCCAGGCGCTTACCCATTGTCTCTCGAGATAAGGAGGCCAAAGAAGAAGATAATTAAAAGGTGAGATTGTTAAGTGGTATGCATAAAAAACAAAGCATTGGAATAGATGCTGCAGTGCAATACTGTTTCCTGGTTTTAGGACTCTGGGGGTTCAGACAGGTGAGTTTGATTCTGCCTGTGGGAGTTTAGCCATTTTGGCAGCAAAAGCCATTTTTTCTATTCGGGTTACTTCTAACTAAACTACAATGAATCATTAACTAAATTCTTCTAGCATTTCCCTTGCACTATTGAATAAGACATTAAAAAATAGCTTATTGTATCATTGGCAATTACTGTCTGAGAGGAGACCTAATTTGAAGTGTATAAAATTATGAGAGGTCTGGACAGAGTGGATAGGAAGGCCCTATTCCCTTTGGTTGAGGGGTCCATAACGAGGAGCCACAGATTTAGGGTAAGAAGTAGGAGATTTAGAGGGGATTTGAGGGAAAATCTGTTCACCCAGAGGCTGGTGGGGATCTGGAACTCACTGCCAGAAAGGGTGGTAGAGGCAGAAACCCTCATTACATTTAAAAAGTACTTGGACATGCAACTGAAGTGCTGCAACCTACAAAGCTACGCACCAAGAGTTGAAAAATGGGATTAGGCTGGATGGCTACTTGTCGGCCGGCATGGACACAATGGGCCAAATAGCCTTTTTCCATGCTGTAACTTTCTATGATTCTAATTTTTCTATACTTTATCAATACTATTTTGGACAATGCTCCTCTGAACTTCCCTTTCTGTTCGACAATCCAAATACGACATCTTCTTCAATCCTATTGTGTAGAAATTGCCATCATCAACAATATCATATATTTTTATATCTCTTATTACACATTGGGGGTAAAACTGAAGTCAATGGGAACTGGGGAAAAACTCTCCACTACCTAGCACAAAGGAAGATGGTTGTAGTTGTTGGAAGCCAATCATCTCAGCCCCAAAACATTATTGCAGGAGTTCCTCAGGGCAGTGTTTTAGGTCCAACCATCTTCAGTTGCACCACTGGCATACTCTCCATCATAAGGTTAGAAAAGGAGACACTCTCTGATGATTGCACAGTGTTCAGTTCCATGCATAACTCCTCAGATAATGCATGCAGCAGGACCTGGACAACATTCAGGCTTGGAACGATAAGTGGCAAGTAACATTCATGCCACACAAGTGCCAGGCAATGACCATCTCTAACAAGAGAATCTAACTACCTCCTCTTAACATTCAACAGCATTACCATCACTGAACACTCCACCATCAACACCCCGAGGGTTACCATTGACCAGAAACTTAATTTGACCAGCTACATAAATACTGTAGGTACAAGAGCAAGTCAGAGGCTAAAGCCATTCCAAATCAGTGCTCCAATTGACTGGATGAGTGCAGCTCCAACAACACTCAAGATGCTTGACACTATCCAGAATAAAACAGCCTGCCTGATTAATACCGCATTCACCAGCTTAAACATTTACTCCCTCCACCATCAGCACATCGTGGCTACAGTATGTAACATCTATAGGATGCACTGAAGCAACTCACCAAGACTTCTTTGACAGTACCTTCCAAATTGCCACTTTTACCACCCAGATCAAGGGCAGCACATGTATGGGAACCCACCACCTGCAAGTTCCCCTTCAAATTACATACCATCCTGACTTGGAAATATATCGCTGTTTCTTTATCATCGCTGGGTCAAAATCCTGGAACTCCCTCACTCACTCAACACTGGGTGTACCTACACCCCATGGACTGCAGTGGTTCAAGAAGGCGCCTCACCATGACCTTCTCAAGGGCAATTAGGGACGGACAATAAATACTGGCTTGGTCAGCAATGCCCACATCCGATAAATGAATAATATAAGATATCTCAGAGTGCTGTATAGGGCGGTGAATAGTAAATGGAGAGTGAGAAAGTTGGGGGGGGATGGGGGGGGTGGTGAGGGAAGAGATTGTGAGAAAGGTACAAAAGCATGGTTGAAGAGGAAGGTCTTAAGGCAGTTTTGAAGGCAAGGATGGAGGTGGAAAGCTGAAGATGCTGAGGGAGGGTGTTCTACAAGCAGCAGTCACGGATGGTGAAGCAGAGGAACTGGGAAACAAGAAGTAACCTGGTACTAGGCAACCAGTGCAGGGTCAGAGGGCTGCAGCCAAATGTGGAGTTAGAAAAAGTGAGGCTGTGGGGCTGAGAATCTTAAAGTTAATTCTCTAGAATATAGAAAGCCAGTGGAGTTTGTAAAGGGCAGAAATGATAGGCATGCAGCGTTAGGGCGTGTGAGAACATCACAGAATTGTTACAGCGCAGAAGGAGGCCATCGTGTCCACACCGGCTCTCCAAAAGAACAATTCACTTGGTGCCATTCTCCTGCCTTCTCCCCGTAAGCCTGCCTTCTCATATAACAGTCTAATCCCTTTTTGAATGCTTCAATTGAACTTGCATCCACCACATTTTCCAGCAGTGCATTCCAGATCCGAATCACTCGCTGCATGAAAAAGTTTTTCCTGATGTCACCATTGCTTCTTTTACCAGTTACCTGAAATCTGTGCCCTCCTGTTCTTGATCCTTTCATGAGTGGGAACAGTTTCTCCCGATCTACTCTGTCCAAACCCCTCATGATTTTGAATACCTCTATCAAATCTCCTCTTAGCCTTCTTTTCTCCAAGGATAAAAGAGTTCAAATGACAGAAAATCATGCTATGCCAAATGAGGATTTTTAATTCATCAGTTGGAAACTTACATTAAAGTTAAAAAAAAGGAAAGCTGGAATATTACAGACAACCTTTACAAAGACTTTGCCACAGCTAAAAATGGCCACCACCATCTGCATTTGGAAATCTTGCACATTCCAAGGCAAAGTGGAGACACAGGTCTGATTAGCCTGTGCCCGAAACAATGGCTTGCCCTATTGATTGCTGAAGTGAACTGGGTTACTAGGCTAGGAGATAGATCAATAGAGAAGCAGTGGCAGACATTTAAGGGGATATTTCAGATATATTCCTACCATAAAGAAAAATTCTAAGGGGAGGACCCACCATCTGTGGTTAACTAAAAAAGTTAAGGAAAGCATCAAACTTAAGGAAAAAGCATATAATTGTCTAAAGATGAGAGGCAGGTCAGATGATTGGTCACAATATAAAGAGCAGGAGAGAATGACTAAAAGGCTAAGCAGGAGAAAGAAATTAGAGTATGAGAGGAAGCTAGATAAAATGTAAAAACAGATAGCAAGAGTTTCCACAGATATTTAAAAAGGAAAAGAGCAAGTAAAGTGAGTGTTGGTCCTCGAGATAGTGAGAATGGGGAGTTAATAGTAGATAATAAGGAAATGGCAGATGAAATGAACAAATATTTTGCTTCTATCTTTACTATAGAGGTCACAAAAACATTCCAGTAATAGCTGTAAATCAGGAGGTGGAAGGAAGAGAGGAACTTGAAGAAAATTACAATCACCAGGAAAACAGTACTGACCAAACTGATGGAGCTGTGGACTGACAAGTCCCCAGGTCCTGATGGGCTTCATCCAAGGGTCTGAAAAGAGGTGGCTAATGAGGTAGTAGGTGCTTGGGTGTTAATTTTTCAAAATTCGCTGGAATCTGGAAAGGTTCCATCAGATTGGAAAGTAGCAAATATAACCCCTCTATTCAAGAAGTGGGGGGCGGGGGAGACCGAAAACAGGTAACTATAGGCCAGTTGGCTTGACGTCTGTCATGGGGAAGGTGTTAGAATTGATTAAGGAGGCTATAGCTGGCCACTTAGAAAAACTCAATGTAATCGGGAATAGTCAGCATGGTTTTGTGAAAGGGAAATCATGCTTAACCAATTTATTGGAGATCTTTGAAGAATAAAGGGGAGCCCGTTGATGAACTGTACTTGGATTTCAGAAGGCATTTGACAAGGTGCCACATAAAAGATGATTGCGCAAAGTAGGAGCTCATGGTGTAGGGGGTAACATATTAGTATGGATAGAAGATTGGCTGGCTGGCAGAAAACAGAGAGTTTGCATAAATGGGTCCTTTTCTGATTGGCAGGATGTGACAAGTGGAGTCCCGCAGGGGTCTGTGTTGGGGCCTCAACTTTTTGCAATTTATATCAATGGCTTAGATGAGGGCAGCTAATTTGCAGATGACAGAAAGATAGGTAGGAAAGTATGTTGTGAAAAGGACATAAGAAGGTTGCAGACCGATATAGATAGGTTGAGTGAGTGGGCAAAAATATGGCAGATGGAGTATAATGTGGGAAAATGTGAAGCTGTTCACTTTGGCAGGAAGAATAAAAAAGCAGAGTATTACTTAAAAGGAGAACGACTGTAGAATTCAGAGTTGCAGAGGTATCTAGGTGGTCTAGTGCATGAGTCACAAAATGTTAGTATGCAGGTACAGCAAGTCATAAAGAAGGCTAATGGATGCGATCTTTTATTATAAGAGGAATTGAAAATAAATGTAAGGATATTATGCTTCAGTTATACAGGGCATTGGTGAGACTACATCTCAAATACTGTGCGCAGTTTTGGTCGTCTTATTTAAGGAAATGCGTTGGAAGTGGTTCAGAGGGGGTTTACTAGATTGAAATCTGGAATGGTCGGGTTGTCTTATGAGGAAAGGTTGGACAGTCTGGGCTTGTTTTCACTGGAGTTTAGAAGAGTGAGGAGAGACTTGATTGAAGTATATAAGATCCTGAATGGTCTTGACAAGGTGGACGTGGAAAGGATGTTTCCTCTTGTGGGTGAGTCCAGAACTAATGGGCACTATCTTAAAATTAGGGGTCCCCATTTTAGGATCAAGAAGAGAACAAATTTTTTCTGAGGGTTGTGCGACTTTGGAAGACTGCCTCAGATGGTGGAGGCGGGGTCATTCAAAATTTTTAAGGCAGTGGTAGATAGATTATTGTTAAGCAAGGGAATCAAAGGTTATCAGGGATAGATGGGAGTGTGGAATTCAAGACACAAACAGAACAGCCATGATCTTATTGAATGGCGGAGCAGGCTCGAGGGCCCAAACGGCCTACATCTGCTCCTAATTCGTATGTTTGTAAGATTGAGCCATCCTGGCACATTAACATTGAAAGCGTGAACCCCTCCAGGGGAGAACATCGACACCATGAGGTGAGAGATTGAAATTCCTAAACTTGAATCTTATTAGAAGGTACCAGAGAATACACAGAGACAGTCATGTGACCATCTGGCCATCTCTGTGAAAGTGGGGAGTTTCCCTTGGACAAGGAGACAAGTCAGAAACTCAATCTGTGCAGAAACCAGAAGGGCTCTGTCTGTCTGGCTGACTCTCTCTCTCTAGAAGGTCTGGTGGGGTGTGCAAAGCCTACTGTCGGCTGCTAGATCCAAGACAAAGACACTGAGAAGGAAGTCCTCTGCTCAACCGTCTCCAAGAACAACTATAACGCAAAACTTCAGGACCACAAATTCAACCGGAAGACCACTACAGTCACCAGTCACCACAGATGGTGTATTATTTTTATTTGTTCTGGACTCTAATCCAACACAAATCTGTTCCCAATTACTCTGTCATCTATTTGTGTGTGTGTGTGTATATGTGTATGTGCGCGCGTGAAAGTGTAGCGTAATTTTATTTAGATCAGGTTTAGACTTCTAAGTATAATAAACTCACCACTTTCTTGTTCAAACTCAAGAAAACCTGTCTGATTGGTTCTTTTACGATCACCACAAAGGTAAAACACTCACTGAAGGGGTAAGCACATCCACTGCTTAAAAAGGAATAAATCCTGTTGCTGTCAAATAAAAGGACAGACAAGAGGGGAGCCTTGTGACCCCTTCTCACCTGATTGCAATACCCAACTTCTCCAATCTGTCTTTGTAAATGGAATTCATCATCCCTGGAACCATTCTCATAAATCTTTTCTGCACTCTCCTTTGCCTTCACATCTTTCCTTAAATGTGGTGCCCAGACCTGGATGCAATACTCCGGCTGAGGCCGATCTAGTGTCTTATACAAGTTCAACATAACCTTGTATTTGTACTCTATGCCCCTATTAAATAAAGCCTAGGATACCGTATGCTTTATTGACTGTTCTCTCAACCAGTCCTGCCACCTTCAATGACTTATGCACATATACACCCAGGTCCTTCTGTTCCTGCACCCCTTTTAGAGTTGTAGCCTTTATTTTATATTGTTTCTTCATGTTCTTCCTACCAAAATGAATCACTTCACATTTCTCTGCATTGAACTCCGTCTGCCACTTGCCTTCCCATTCCACCAGCTTGTCTATGTCCTTTTGAAGTTCTATACTATCCTCCTCACAGTTCACAATGCCAAGTTCCATATCATCTGCAGATTTTGAAATAGTGACCTGTACACCAAGGTCTACATCATTAATATATACATCAGGAAGAGCAATGGTCCCAACATTGACCCTGGAGAACTCCACTACAAAATCTTCCTCCAGCCTGAAAAACATCCATTAAACACTACTCTCTATTTCCTATCACTCAACCAATTCCGTATCAATATTGCTACTGTCCCTTTTATTCCATGAGCTATAACTTTGCTCACATGTCTGTTGTGTGGCACTGTATCAAATGTCTTTTGGAAGTCTAGGTACACCACATCAACAGCATTGGCCTCGTCAACCCTCTCGGTTACCACTTCAAAAAACTCCACCAAGTTAGTTAAACATGTTTTTCCCTTAACAAATCCATGCTACGTTTCCTGAATTAACCTGCATTTGTCTATGTGATGATTAATTTTGTCCCAAATTATTGTTTCGAGAAGTTTCCCCACCACCGAAGTTAAACTGACTGGCCTGTAGTTGCTGGACTTATCTTTACATTCTTTATTGAACAAAATATATAAAAATAGCAATTTTTGCTTGTTTATGGAAATTTATATCATTTACAGTTTCCAAGTTTTATATAAAAAGATTCCTTCAGTCTCAAGTACAGTGTAGCCAAATGGCCTACTTCTGCACTGTAAATACTACCTAGTCATTACTTTATTACAAAACATTTTGGACACTAGAAATTTCACTGAAGAAAATGGCAGAAAAATTCTTCCCAAAAAGCAAGAAATTTAATTGGCTCAAAGTGAAATGTTTACATGTAGATTATAA
The DNA here is from genome assembly GCF_036365525.1 of Heterodontus francisci. Lineage (NCBI taxonomy): Eukaryota > Metazoa > Chordata > Chondrichthyes > Heterodontiformes > Heterodontidae > Heterodontus > Heterodontus francisci. Next base: position 169,180,730 of record NC_090372.1, on the reverse strand, counting down.
ATATTTATATAGGCAGTTCTATCAAGTATGTTGACTTAAAAGCATTACTGAAACTATTGGCACATAAAGTACTTTGTGAGTACGGTAGCATAGTGGTTATGTTACTAGACTGGTGAACCAGAGACAAAGCCTAATGATCCAGAAATAAGGGTTCAAAACCCACCACAGCAGCTGAGGAATTTAAATTGAGACAATTAATTAAATAAACTTGGAACTAAAAAGCTAGTCCCAGTAATGATGACCATTAAGCTACCTAACTGTCACCTATCCTTTAGGGGAAGAAAATCCTTACCTGATGTGACCTACATGATACCAAACCCACAGTAATGTGGTTGACTCTTAACTGCTCTCTGATATAGCCTAGCAACCCACCCAGTTGCATCATGCCGCTACAAAAATTATAACAGGAATAAAACTTGACAGACCACCCCGCTTTGTCCTAGGCACCTGATGTGGACACAACAAAGGCACATTCAGCCCAGTCAACTCTGCAAAGTTCTCCTCAGCAAGATCTGGGAACTTGTGTTAAAAATGGGACAGCTGTCAAACAACAGTCTAACAGTCATAATCACACCTTGCAGTCCAAGTTCCAGGCTCCTCTATCACCATCCCTGGATGTGTCCTGTCCCACCAGCAGGATAGACCCAGAAAAGGTGATGGCACAGTGGTATACAGTCAGGAGGAAGTGGCGCTGGGAGTCAACACTGACTCCAGACCCCATGAAGTCTCATGGCATCAAGTCAAACATGGGCAAGGAAACCTGCTGATTACCCCACCTACTGCCTCTCCCTCAGGTCTTGAATCAGTACTCCATGTGAACACCACGTGGAGGAAACATCGAAGGTAGCAAGGGCACAGAATGTGCTCTGGGTGGGAGACGTCAATGTCCATCCCAGACAGTGGCTTGTTAGCACCACACCTACCAATTACTTTAATCTGTGCCCTCTCATTCTCGATCCTTTCATGAGTGGGAACAGTTTCTCCCTAGCTACCCTGTCCAGACCCCTCATGATTTTGATCAGCTCTAGAAAATCACCTTTCAGGCTACTCTTCTCCAAGGAAAACAGTCCTAACTTCTCCAATCCATCTTCATAAATGAAGTTCCTCATCCCTGGAACCATTCTCGTGAATCTTTTCTGCACTCTCTCCAATGCTTTCACATCTTTCCGAAAGTGTAGCGCACAGAACTGGAGGCAGTACCCCAGCTTAGGCCAAACTAGTATCTTATACAAGTTCAACATAATGTCCTTGCTCTTGTACTCTATGCCCCTATTAATAAAGCACAGAATACTGTATGCTTCATTTAACCGCGTTCTCAACCTGTCCTGCCACCTTCAATGACTTATATACCCAGGTCGCTCTGTTCCTGTACCCATTAGAATTGTACCCTTTATTTTATATTGTCTCTCCATGTTCTTCCTACCAAAATAAATCACTTCATATTTCTCTGCATTGAACTTCATCTGCCACTTGTCCACCCATTCCACCAACTTGTCTATGTCCTTTTGAAGTTCTACACTATCCTCTTCACAGTTCACAATGCTTACAAGTTTTGTATCATCCGCAAACTTTGAAATTGTGACCTGTACACAAAGGTCACTAAAACATATCAGGAAAAGCAAGGGTCCAACACTGACTCCTGGGGAACTCCACTACAAACCTTCCTCCAAAGAACATTCATTAACCACTACACTCTGTTTCCTGTCATTCAGCCAATTCTGTATCCATGTTGCTACTGTCCCTTTTATTCCATGAGCGAGAACTTTGCTCACATGTCTGCTATGTGGCACTGTATCAAATACCTTTTGAAGGTCCATGTACATCACAGCAACTGCATTGCCCTCATTAACCCTCTCGGTAACCTCTTCAAAAAAAACTCCAGCAAGTTAGTTGAACATGATTTTCTTTTAAGAAATCCATGCTGGCTTTCTTTAAATAATCCGCATTTGTCCATGTGATTATTAATTTTGTCGTGAATTATTCTTTCTAAAATTTTCCCCACCACCGAAGTTAAACTGTTTGGTCTGTAGCTGCTGGGCTTATCTTTACACCCTTTTTTAATCAAAGTTGTAACATTTGCAATTCTCCAGTCCTCTGGCACCACCCCCGGGTCTAAGGAAGAGAGAAAAATTATGGCCAGTGCCTCTGCGATTTCCACACTCACTTCCCTGCTTGGATGCATCTCATCCAGTCCTGGTGCTTGATCCACTTTAAGTATACACAGCCTATCTAATACATCCTCGTTATCAATTTTAAACCCTTCTAGTGTCTGAATTAGCTCCTTTCGCCATTGACTGGGTTGCATCTTCTTCCTTGGTAAAGATAGATGCAAAGTATTCATGTAATACCACAACTATGCCCTTTGCCTGCATGCGTCAATCCCCTTTATCGTCCTTAATTGGCCCCACTTCTCCTTTCATCACCATTTTACTATTTATATGTCGATAGAAAACTTTGGGATTCATTTTAATGTTAACTGCCAGTCTCTTTTCATGCTCTCTTTGCTTCTCTTGTTTGCTTTTTCACTTCCTCTCTGGACCTTTTATATTCATCCTGGTTCTCAATAGTATTTTCTACCTGGCATCTGTCAAAAGCACACTTTTTCTTCCGTATCTTAATCTCTACCTCTTTTGTCATCCAGGGACCTCGGATTTGTTTACCTTTCCCCTACGAGGGAACATACCTTGACTGTGCCCGAACTATCTCTTCTTTGAAGGTAGCCCATTGTTCAGCCGTTTTTCTTGCCAACATTTGACTCCAATTTATTTGCCCAAGCTCTGTTCTTAACCCCATTGAAGTTGGCTTTCCCCTGGTTAGTTATTCTTACTCTGGATTGTTCTTTGTCCTTTTCCATAGCCAGCCTAAAGCTCATGATAAAATGATCACTGTCCCCTAAATGATCTCCTGATACTTGATCCACTTGGCCCATCTCATTCCCAAGAACCAGGTCTAGCAGTGCCTCCTTTCTTGTTGGGACTAGAAACATACTGCTGTAGAAAATTTTCCTGAACAAACTCTAGGAACTCTTGCCCCTCACTGCCCTTTACACTACTACTATCCCAGTCTATCCTTGGATAATTAAAGTCCTCCATTATAACTAACCAATACTTTTTGCACCTCTCTGTAATTTGCTTGCAAATTTGTTCCTCTACATCCTTCCCAGTATTTGGTGGCCTATAGACAACACAGAGCAATGTGACTGCACCTTTTTTTGTTCCTTAGCTCTAGCCAAATTGATTCTGTCCTCGACCCCTGTGGGACATCCTTTTCTCCAGCACTGCAATGCTCTCCTAATCAATACCGCTACCAGCCCCCTCCACCCTTTTTTCCCCCCCTTTCCTATCTTTCCTGAACACCTTGTATCCCGGAATATTTAACACCCAGTCCTGCCCTTCTTTGAGCCAGGTCTCTGTTATAGTCACATCAAATTTCCACATGGTAATCTGTGCCTGTACCTCATCAATCTTATGAACCACACTCCGTGCATTCACATACATGCACATTAACGCTGATTTAGACTTTATTACTTTCTCCCTTACTCTGACCCCACCTAATAACTTACTATTCCCTACTCTAGTGTTATCTATCACTCTTAGTATTCTGTGCACCTTGGTATTCCTCTTTGATATTTCCTCCTGGTTCTCACACCCCTGACAAGTTAGTTTAAACCCTCCCCCATAACACTTGCAAATCGCCCAGCAAGAAACTCAATCCTGGCTCTACTCAGGTGCAACCTGTCTGGCCTGGACAGGTTCCAGCTCCCCCAGAGCTGGCCCCAATGTCCCAAGAATCTAAATCTCTCCCTCCTGCACCATCTTTCCATTAATTTGCTTTAACCTCCTATTTCTATACTCACTTGCACATGGCACTGGGAGTAATCCGGAGATCATTACTTTTGAGGTCCTGCTTGCTAATTTTTTACCTAACTCCATAAATTCTGACTGCAGGACCACATCCCTCTTCCTACTTATGGCGTTGGTATCAAAGTGGACCACAACTGCTGGTTGTTCACCCTCTCCTCTCAGAGTACTCTGCAGTCGTTCAGTGACATCAAAGAACAAAGAACAGTACAGCACAGTAACAGGTCAATCGGCCCTCCAAGCCTGCGCCGATCTTGATGCCTGCCTAAACTAAAACATTCTGCACTTCCGGGGACCGTATCCCTCTATTCCCATCCTATTCATGTATTTGTCAAGATGCCTCTTAAACATCATTATCGTACCTGCTTGCACCACCTCCCCCGGCAGCAAGTTCCAGGCACTCACCACCCTCTGTGTAAAGAACCTGCCTCGCACAACCCCTCTAAACTTTGCCCCTCTCACCTTAAACCTATGTCCCCTAGTAACTGACTCTTCCACCCTGGGAAAAAGCTTCTGACTATCCACTCTGTCCATGCCACTCATAACTTTGTAAACCTCTATCATGTCACCCCTCCACCTCCGTCGTTCCAGTGAAAACAATCCGAGTTTATCCAATCTCTCCTCATAGCTAATGCCCTCCATACCAGGCAACATCCTGGTAAACCTCTTCTGTACCCTCTCCAAAGCCTCCACGTCCTTCTGGTAATGTGGCGACCAGAATTGCATGCAATATTCTAAGTGTGGCCTAACTCAAGTTCTGTACAGCTGCAGCATGACTTGCCAATTTTTATACTCTATGCCCCGACCGATGAAGGCAAGCATACCGTATGCCTTCTTGACTACCTTATCCACCTGCGTTGCCACTTTCAGTGACCTGTGGACCTGTACGCCCAGATCTCTCTGCCTGTCAATACTCCTAAGGGTTCTGCCATTTACTGTATACCTCCCACCTGCATTAGACCTTCCAAAATGCATTACCTCACATTTGTCCGGATTAAACTCCATCTGACATTTCTCCGCTCAAGTTTCCAACCGATCTATATCCTGCTGTATCCTCTGACAATCCTCATCACTATCCGCAACTCCACCAACCTTTGTGTCGTCCACAAACTTACTAATCAGGCCAGCTACAGTTTCCTCCAAATCATTTATACTACAAAGAGCAAAGGTCCCAGCACTGATCCCTGCGGAACACCACGAGTCACATCCCTCCATTCAGAAAAGCACCCTTCCACTGCTACCCTCTGTCTTCTATGACAGAGCCAGTTCTGTATCCATCTTGCCAGCTCACCTCTGATCCCGTGTGACTTCACCTCTTGTACCAGTCTGCCATGAGGGACCTTGTCAAAGGCTTTACTGAAGTCCATATAGATAACATCCACTGCCCTTCCTTCATCAATCATCTTTGTCACTTCCTCAAAAAACTCCATCAAATTGTTGAGACACGACCTCCCCTTCACAAAAGCATGCTGCCTCTCGCTAATAAGTTTGTTTGTTTCCAAATGGGAGTAAATCCTGTCCCAAAGAATCCGCTCTAATAATTTCCCTACCACTGATGTAAGGCTCACCGGCCTATAATTTCCTGGATTATCCTTGCTACCCTTCTTAAACAAAGGAACAACATTGCCTATTTCCCAGTCCCCTGGGACCTCACCTGTAGCCAATGAGGATGCAAAGATTTCTGTCAAGGCCCCAGCAATTTCTTCCCTTGCCTCCTTTAGTATTCTGGGGTAGATCCCATCAGACCCTGGGGACTTATCTACCTTAATGCTTTGCAAGACACCCAACACCTCCTCCTTTTTGATAATGAGATGACTGAGACTATCTACACTCCCTTCCCTAGGCTCATCTTCCATCAAGTCCTTCTCCTTGGTGAATACTGATGCAAAGTACTCATTTAGTACATCGCCCTTTTCCTCTGGCTCCACACATAGATTCCCTTCTCTGTCCTTGAGTGGGCCAACCCTTTCCCTGGTTACCCTCTTGCTCTTTATATACGTATAAAAAGCCTTGGGATTTTCCTTAATCCTGTTTGCCAATGACTTCTCATAACCCCTTTTAGCCCTCCTGACTCCTTGCTTAAGTTCCTTTCTACTGTCTTTATATTCCTCAAGGGATTCGTCTGTTCCTAGCCTTCCAGCCCTTACGAATGCTTCCTTTTTCTTTTTGACTAGGCTCACAATATCCCGTGTTATCCAAGGTTCCCGAAACTTGCCAAACTTATCCTTCTTCTTCACAGGAACATGCTGGTCCTGGATTCTAATCAACTGAAATTTGAAAGACTCCCACATGTCAGGTGTTGATTTACCCTCAAACAGCCACCCCCAATCTAAATTCTTCAGTTCCTGCCTAATATTGTTATAATTAGCCTTCCCCCAATTTAGCACCTTCACCCGAGGACTACTCTTATCCTTATCCACAAGTACCTTAAAACCTATGGAATTATGGTCACTGTTACCAAAGTGCTCCCCTACTGAAACTTCGACCACCTGGCCGGGCTCATTTCCCAATACCAGGTCCAGTACGGCCGCATCCCTAGTTGGACTATCTACATATTGTTTCAAGAAGCCCTCCTGGATGTTCCTTACAAATTCTGCCCCATCTAAGCCCCTAGAACTAAATGAGTCCCAGTCAATATAGGGGAAGTTAAAATCACCCACCACTACAATCCTGTTACCTTTACATCTTTCCAAAATCTGTCTACATATCTGCTCCTCTACCTCCCGCTGGCTGTTGGGAGGCCTGTAGAAAACCCCCAACATCATGACTGCACCCTTCCTATTCCTGAGCTCCACCCATATTGCCTCGCTGCACGACCCCTCCGAGGTGTCCTCCCGCAGTACAGCTGTGATATTCTCCTTAACAAGTAATGCAACTCCCCCACCCCTTTTACATCCCCCTCTATCCCGCCTGAAGCTTCTAAATCCTGGAACGTTTAGCTGCTAATCCTGTCCTTCCCTCAACCAAGTCTCTGTAATCACAACAACATCATAGTTCCAAGTACTATTCCAAGCTCTAGGTTCATCTGCCTTACCTGTTATACTTCTCACATTGAAACAAATGCACTTCAGACCACCAGTCCCGCTGTGCTCCGCAACATCTCCCTGCCTGCTCTTCCTCTTAGTCTTACTGACCTTATTTACTAGTTCTACCTCATTTATTTCACTTGCTGTCCTACTACTCTGGTTCCCACCCCCCTACCACACTAGTTTAAACCCTCCCGAGTGACGCTAGCAAACCTCGCAGCCAGGATATTTGTGCCCCTCCAGTTTAGATGCAACCCGTCCTTCTTGTACAGGTCCCATCTGTCCCTGAAGAGATCCCAATGGTCCAGATATCTGAAACCCTCCCTTCTACACCAGCTGCTCAGCCACGTGTTTAGCTGCACTATCTTCCTATTTCTAGCCTCACTGGCACGTGGCACAGGGAGTAATCCAGAGATTACAACCCTAGAGGTCCTGTCTTTTAACTTTCTACCTAACTCCCTAAACTCCCCCTGCAGAACCTCGTCACTCTTCCAGCCTATGTCATTGGTACCGATGTGTACCACAACCTCTGGCTGTTCACCCTCCCCCTTCAGAATGCCCCCTGTCCGTTCAGAGACATCCTTGACCCTGACACCAGGGAGGCAACATACCATCCTGGAGTCTCTTTCATGTCCACAGAAGCGCCTATCTGTGCCCCTGACTATAGAGTCCCCTATAACTATTGCTCTTCTGCGCTTTGCCCCTCCCTGCTGAACAACAGTGCCAGCCATGGTGCCACTGCTCTGGCTGCTGCTGTTTACCCCTGATAGGCCATCCCCCCCAACAGTATCCAAAATGGTATACTTGTTAGAGAGGGGGATAGCCATAGGGGATTCCTGCACTGACTGCCTGCCCCTTCTAGCGGTCTCCCATCTATCTGCCTGCACGTTGGGTGTAACTACTTCTCTAAAACTCCTGTCTATGATGCTCTCTGCCACCTGCATGCTCCTAAGTGCATCCAGTTGCCGCTCCAACCGATCCATGCGGTCTGTGAGGAGCTGCAACTGGGTACACTTCCTGCAGATGTAGTTGTCCGGAACGCTGGAAGCGTCATGGACCTCCCACATCTCACAGGTGAAGCACTTCACCCCTCTAACTGACATTTCTAGCGCTAATTAATAAATTAATTTAAGATAAATAAATACTTATTAAATCCTTACTAAATTGTTAGAATTAACTATTTGGTCCCTAGTGCTAGATTCCTACTATAAATATTAAATGCTAACTAAATACAGTAATCTCCTCCCTCTGGTTTAGTTACTTTACTTATTAATTAATTAATTAGGGTTTTAATCAATGTTTTATTTTCAAATTCAGTAAAAAAAAATTCCCTACCAGCCAATCAGGTCACAGCTTTCCTGCGATGTCACTTCAGTTTTTTTTAACCAGAGGCAAGTTTTTTTATACCTACCGGTCCGGAACTCTGCCCTCCGAGTCTTCTCCCAGTCAGCTGTGCTCTTTGGAAGCTCTGGGCTCCCCTCACTCTGAGGACAGGTAGGAAATGAAAGGAGCTCCTCGCTCCCTCCTTACCGAACTTCCTCACTTACCAAACTTCCACTGTAACACTCTATTGCAACCCAAGTCATCACTCTAGTGCAAACAAAGTCAGCACTGTAAGATGGCTCACTTTTATACTGACTCACTCTCGCCCCCTAAAAACTGGTTTAAACCAATTCTCTAATTAACAAGGTGCAGCTGCAAGCAGAGCCTGAGTTAACCCTGTTTAAAGCTGGTCGAAAACTCACCTTCCCCAACCCTAACAGCAACTGTTAAGTTGATCTGCTAAATAAAAGACAGATTAGATTTAAGATAAAATTAACCCTTAATTATCAAACTTCCACTGTAGCACTCTATTGCAACCCAAGTCAGCACTCCAGTGCAAAAAAAAAAATCCTTGACCCTGGCACCAGCAAGGCAACATACCATCCTAGATTTAAGTCTGCCGCTATAGAAATGCCTGTATGTTCCCCTGCTTAACTGAATCTCCTATCACACATGCTCTTTCAGTCTTCCTGTGCCCCCTTGTGCAGTGAGCCACCCATGGTATCATGGCCTTGGCTCTGGCTGCACTCCCAGAGTGGGTCATGGGTAATGTCGCTCAAGATAACTTGTTTTTGAATGGTAGAAATAGGGAGGCTGGCAAGGAGCGAATTGTATTGGTCCAGCTGCAAGGTGATAGAGAAGGTGAGAGAGGAGATGATAGTTATGTGAGCTTTTTTAGGGATAGATGGCAATGGTGAAGGGGTTCGGGCAGAGAGGGAAGTATGTTAGGATAAGGGAGTTAAGAAGGTGATAGATCTCATGACTGTGCATGATGACAAGATCATGGTGGTGGCCTGTGGTAGTTGGGGCAGTCAATGTGCAGGGTAAGATTCAGAAAAAATGACTTAACATGAATTTTAAGAACTCATGACTTCACGTGAGTCTAATTTTCCCTCAAAATGCACAACAGACCCTGCTTTAATCTATTATAGGCTAGATTTTATTTGGCCCTTGGAGATGGGCTGGGAGGTGGTGGGGGGGGGGGGGTAGGCAGACAAAATGATGGGGTGGTATCGGGCAGCATGCTCCACCTTGTCCTGTTCCACGCCACTTTGTCCATGTGGCGGGCACTGTGGCAGATGGGATGTCTGCTGGAAGGCCAATTGAGCCACTTAAGTGGCCCTTAAGGGCCGCCTCCCAACTCTGCTGGCAATTAAAGTTGGAGGGGCCCGCTCTCACGTGCAGACACTGCCAGGTAAAAACTGGCAGCCTCCTAGCGAGCTCGGGGGTGGGGTCCTCCTACTCGGCCACTCTGTGGCCCACAAAGGGCCTCTCGGTGGCAAGGGCACACCCACCTGCACCCCTCCCTCCACCCCTCAGTAACAATCATCACCACCCCCCACCCACTCAGCAGGGCCTGCCTGAGTGACCCTGGTAAATCCGTCCTCACTCATCTCCTCCATGGCTGCTGCACTGGGCCTCCTGCAGTACCAGCTGGCTGTGGTCACAGCTCCTGGTAGAGCTGCTGGTTGATGCTGAGCTGCTGGCCCTCTGATTGGCTGGCAGCTTTTGGGGCAGGATCTTGTCCCTTAAAGAGGATGGCATCCCCAATAGTGGGCAGTTAATTGTCTGTCCGCTATTGAATTCAGCTTGGGGTCTGACAGAGGTTTGAGGTGGGGTCGCCCTCCTCCACCACCTCCTTCCCACACTGCCTTCCAGCCTGTCGCTGGGACTCCAGTCACCGAAATAAAATCCACTCGTATGTCTATAAAAAGTGAAGGGCTGTAACATCATTATTACTGCCTCTTCCCTGTAGGTGGGATTATAGAAAGCAAGAACGTGCATTTATACAGCGCCTTTCATAACATCCCAAAATGCTTTAGTCAGTGAAGTACTTTTGAGCACAGCAGCCAATTTTCACACAGCAACGTCCTACAAACAGCAATGAAATAAATCACCAAATAGTCTGACTTAGTCATTGATTGAGGCATAAACACTGGTTAGGATGCCAGAACCTCCCTGCTCTTCTTCAATTAGTCCAATAGCAAGGCAGACAGGGCTTTGGTTTAACATTTAACATTAACTGGAGTATTGTGCCCAGTTCTGGGCACGACACTTTCTGAAGGGTGTTATGGTATTAGAGAGGGTACAGAAAAGATTCACGAGAATGGTCCCTGGGATAAGGAATTTCAATTACGTGGATAGGTTGGAGAAGCTGGGGCTGTTCCTCTGGGGCTGTTTTGATGAAAGGTCATTGACCTAAAACGTTAACTCTGTTTCTCTCTCCACAGCTGCTGCCAGACCTGCTGAGTATATCCAACACTTCTATGGGCCAAGTGCTGGCAAATGGGATTAGGTAGACAGGTCAGGTGTTTTAATGCATCAGTGCAAACTCGATGGGCCGAGGGCCCTCTTCTGCACTGTATTATTCTGTGATTCTTATTTCAGATTTCCAGCATCTGCAGTATTTTGCTTTTATTAAGATTAAGCGGAGATTTGACAGAGGTGTTCAAAATCATGAGGGGTCTGGACAAAGTAGATAGGGAGAAACTGTTCCCATTGGCCGAAGGATCCAGAACCAGAGGTCACCGATTTAAGGTGATGGGCAAAAGCAGCAACAGTAACATGAGGAAAAGCTTTTTATGCAGTGAGTGGTTAGGATCTGGAATGCACTGCCGGAGAGTGTGGTGGAGGCAGATTATATCAAGGCCTTCAAAAGAGAACTGGATAATTATCTGAAGAGAAAAAAAATTCAGGGCTACGGGGAAAAGGCAGGGGAGTGGGACTAGGTGAATTGCTCTTGCAGAGAGCCGGCATGGACACAACAAGCCGAATGACCTCCTTTTGTGCTGTAACCATTCTATGTTTCTATGATTCTATGTTTTCAGGTATAAGATGGCACCTCTGACAGTGCAGTACTCCCTCAATGAAGTGTTAGCTTAGATCATATTGTTATGACAGGGAAGTAGGCGGGACACCATCAGCACCGGGCCCAATTTAAAGGGCAAGCAGCAGCCATTGCTGTGGTTGCTGTTCATCCCCACGATGCAAGGAGGAACTGGGATAGGGCAGTGGGTAGGGAGGGCCCCCGTATCAGGGCAGCCCCTGTTTTTCTGACAACTAAGTGGAGGTGCTGCTGGAATGGTGACTGAACTAAGAAACATCCTGTTCCCTGCCAGTAGCAAAAGAAAGCCTGCAAGGCTCACCAAGAAGGCATGGCTGGAGGTGTTCATGAGGTCAGTAGTAGTGGAATAGTAAGGAGGAACTGGGTCCAGTGCAGGAAATATTTCAATGACCTGCTTAGGTCTGACAAGGCTGGCTTGTGAGGGAGCAGAGTTGGACCCGCAAGCAAGAAAAGAGCAAGCCCGTGAAGGAGCAGAGTCAGAGCAGAGGGCTAGTAAAGAGTGAGCCTGTGAGGGAGCAGAGGGCTAGTAAAGAGTGAGCCTGTGAGGGAGCAGAGGGCTAGTAAAGAGCAAGCCTGTGAGGGAGCAGAGGGCTAGTAAAGAGCAAGCCTGTGAGGGAGCAGAGGGCTAGTAAAGAGCAAGCCTGTGAGGGAGCAGCGGGCTAGTAAAGAGCGAGCTCCTGAGGGAAAAGCGTCAGAGCAGAGGTTTAGTAAAGAGCGAGCTCCTGAAGGAAAAGCGTCAGAGCAGAGGGCTAGTAAAGAGCGAGCTCCTGAGGGAAAAGCGTCAGAGCAGAGGGCTAGTAAAGAGCGAGCTCCTGAGGGAAAAGCGTCAGAGCAGAGGTTTAGTAAAGAGCAAGCTCCTGAGGGAAAAGCGTCAGAGCAGCCTGTGGGTTACGAGCTGACCAACAGCATTCCAAAGAAAATCAAGTGTGACATCACAGGGAAGCAGGTAAGTGATTGGTTGGTGAGTATTTTTTCTCTTGTTTTACTTTCTTTTCTTATTATCTAATATATAGAGGAGTCGCAGGACTGCTCCGACCTCTGGAGTGCACATCCTGTGCTATGTGGGAACTCCAGGGCACTTCCCGTCTGTGCAGGTAGTGTCATCAGTTACAGCAGCTCAAGCTGTGGGTTTTGGAACTTGAGCAACAGCTAGTGTAACTGCACCGCATCCGTGAGGTTGAGAGCTTCGTGGATAGCACGTTTATAGATGTGGCCACATTGCAGCTTAAGAGTATGCAGGGAGAGAGGGAATGGGTGACCACCAGACAGCCAAGAAGAAACAGGCAGGTGGTGCAGGAGTCCCCTAGTGGAATAGACATGCATTTCTGTGGCTGCAGACATGAATCCAGGATGGTACGTTGCCTCTCTGTTGCCAGGGTCAAGGATGTCACTGAATGTTTGCAGAGCATGCGGAGGGAGGAGGGTGAACAGCCAGTGGTCATGGTCCACATTGGTACTGACATAACTAGGAAGAGGGATGTGGTCCTGCAGTCAGAATGTAGGGAGCTAGGTAAGAAATTAGCAAGTAGGACCTCAAAAGTTGTAATCTCTGGATTATTCTCAGTGCCATGCGCAAGTGAGTATAGAAATAGGAGGATATTGCAGATGAAAGCAGGGCTGGAAAGATGGTGCAGGAGGTAGAGCTTTAGATTCCTGGGACATTGGGATTGGTTCTGGAGGAGATGGGACCTGTACAGGCTGGACGGGTTGCACCTGAACAAAGCTGGGACAAATTTTCTTTTGGGGCAATTTGCTAGTGCTATTAAGGGTTTAATCTAACTTGGCAGGAGATAATACAAGAGAGGTACACCAAGTGCACAGAGAATTGGGAGAGACAGATCGCACTAGAATAAGAAATAGTCAAGAATTAGGTAGGGTCAAAGAGGGAAAGTAATAAAGTCTAAATTAGGGTTACTGTGCATGTATGTGAATGTGAGGAGTGTGGTAAATAAGGTTGGTGAGCTGCAGGCACAGTATGATGTTGTGGAGATAATAGAGACGTGACTCAAAGAAGGGCAGGACTGGGTACTAAATATTCTTGTATACCAGGTATTCAGGAAAGATAGGAAAGGAAGGAAAGGGGAAGGGTGGTAGTTTTGATTAAGGAGAACATTACAGTGCTGGAGAGAGAGGATGCCCCGGGGGGGAGGGGGGGGTGGGGAGTCAAGGACAGAAGCAATTTGGCTAGAAAGGGCAATTACGTTGCTCAGCTCGGTGTACTCTATAAGCCACCAACTAGCAGGAAAGATGTACAGGACCAAATTTGCAAGGAAATCACAGAAAGGTGCAAGAATTATAGAGTGGTTATAATGGGGGACTTTAATTACCAAATACAGACTGGGCTAGTAGCGGTGTAAAGGGCAGAGGGGGGTCAAGAGCTCCTCGAGTGTATTCAGGAGAATTTTCTACAGTAGTATGTTCCCAGTCCAACGAGAAAGGAGTCACTGCTACATCTGGGTCTTGGCAATGAGGTGGGCCAAGTAGACAAGTGTCAGTAGGGGAACATTTAGGGGACAGGGATCACTGCATCATAAGCTTTAGGTTAGCTATGGAAAAAGACAAGGAACAATCCAGAGTAAGAATAATTAACTAGGGGAAAACCAACTTCAATGGGGTAAGAATGGATCTGACCCAAATAAACTGGAATCAAAAGTTGGCAGGCAAAATGGTAACTGAACAATGGGCTGCCTTTAAAGAAGAGATAGCTCGGGCACAGTCAAGGGTACTGTGCATGTATGTGAATGTGAGGAATGTGGTAAGTAACATTGGTTAGCTGCAGGCATAGACAGCCACATGGAAGTATATACACCCACAAAGGGGAAAAGGTAGGCCAAACAAATCCAGAGCTCCCTAGATGATGAAAGAGATGAAAAAAGTGTACTTCTGACAGTTGGCAGGTAGATAATACAACTGAGAACCAGGCTGAAGATAGAAGGTTCAGAGAAGAAGTGAAAAAACAAAGAGAAGCAAAGAGAGAATGAAAAGAGACTGGCAACTAATATAAAAGGGAATCCCAAAGTCTTCGATAGGCGTATAAATAGTAAAAGGGTGGTCAAAGGAGGAGTGGGGCTGATTATGGACCAAAAAACGGGCTTTTGCATGGAGATGGGCTTGGCCATGTGAGCCGCATGGAAGATGGCAGGATCCCCAAGGACACATTGTACAGCGAGCTCGTCACTGATATCAGACCCACCGGCCGTCCATGTCTCCGCTTTAAAGACGCCTGCAAATGCGACATGAAGTCCTGTGACATTGATCACAAGTCGTGGGAGCCAGTTGCCAGCGATCGCCAGATATGGCGGGCAGCCATAAAGGCAGGGCTAAAGTGTGGCGAGTTGAAGAGACTTAGCAGTTGGCAGGAAAAAAGACAGAGGCGCAAGGGAAGAGCCAACTGTGTAACAGCCCCGACAATCAAATTTTTCTGCAGCACCTGTGGAAGAGCCTGTCACTCTAGAATTGGCCTTTATAGCCACTCCAGGCGCTGCTCCACAAACCATTGACCACCTGCAGGCGCTTACCCGTTGTCTCCCGAGACAAGGAGGCCAAAGAAGAAGAAGGGGGAATGCTGTGGTATTAAATGAATACTTTGCATCTTTCTTTACCAAGGAAGAAGATGCTGTGCAGGTCATATTGAAAGAGGAGGTAATTCAGACACTAGAAGGGTTTAAAATTGATAAGGAGGAGGTATTGGACAGGCTGGCTGTACTTAAAGTTGTAAGGTATGACAACTGGATACTGAGGGAAGTGAGAGTGGAAATTGTGGAGGCATTGGCCGTGATTTTCCAGTCTTCCTTAGATTTGGGTGGTGCCAGAGGACTGGAGAACTGCAAATGTTACACCCTTGTTCAAAAAAAGGCCAAAAGCCCAGCAACTACACACCAGTCAGTTTAACCTCGGAGGTGGGGAAGTTTCTGGAAACAATAATTCAGAATAAAATTAATATTCACTTGGACAAATGTGGGTAAATTAAGGAAAGCCAGCATGGACGTGAAGGGCAAATTGTGTTTAACTAACTTACTGGAGTTTTTTGATCAGGTAACAGAGAAGGTTGATTGGGGTAATGCTGTTGATGTGGTGTACATGGACTTCCAAAAAGCATTTGATAAAGTGCCGCACAACAAACTTGTGAGCAAAGTTATAGCTCACGGAATAAAAGAAACAGTAGCAACATGGATACGAAATTGGCTGAGTGACAGGAAACAGAGACTATTGGTTAATGTTTTTTGGACTGGATTAAAGTTTGTAGTGAAGTTCCCCAGGGGTCGGTGTTAGGACCTTTGCTCATCATGATATACATTAACAACCTAGACCTTGGTGTACAGGCCACAATTTCAAAATTTGCAGATGATACGAAACTTGGAAACATTGTGAACTGTGAGGAAGATAGTGTAGAATTTCAGAAGGACATAGACAGAAGGGTGGAATGGGTGGACAAGTGGCAGATGAAATTTAATGCAGAAAAATGTCAAATGATTCATTTTGGTACAAAGATGCGGAGAGACAATATATAATAAAGGATACAATTCGAAAAGGGGTGCAGGAGCAGTAGGGTCTGGGCATATATGTGCATAAGTCATTGAAGGTGGCAGGACAGGTTGAGAGAGCGGTTAATAGAGCATACAGCATCCTATGTTTCATTAATCGGGACATAGAGTACAAAAGCAAGGAAGTTATGTTATACTGTTATAAAGCACAGCCTCAACTGGAGTACTGTGCCCAGCTTTGGGCGCCACACTTTAGGAAAGATGTGAAGGCATGGAGAGAGTGCAGAAAAGATTTACGAGAATGGTTCCAGGGATGAGGAACGTCAGTTACGTGGATAGATTGGAGACGTTGGGGCAGTTTCCTTGGAGAAGAGAAGGTTGAGAGGCGCGAAGGCTAATGGAATGCTATCCTTCATTACATAAAAGTAAGGATGTTATGCTTCAGTTATACAGGGCATTGGTGAGACCACATCTCGAATACTGTGCGCAGTTTTGGTCTCCTTATTTAAAGGAAGGATGTAAATACATTGGAGACGGTTCAGAGGAGGTATACTAGATTGATACCTGGAATGAGCGGTTTGTCTTATGAGGAAAGGTTGGACAGACTGGGCTTGTTTTCACTGGAGTTTCGTAGAGTGAAGGGAGACTTGATTGAAGTTTAGAAGATCCTGAATGGTCTTGACAAGGTGGATGTGGAGAGGATGTTCCCTCTTGTGGGTGAGTCCAGAACTAGGGGTCATTGTTTTAAAATTAGGGGACACCCTTTTAGGACAGAGATGAGGAGAAATTGTTTCTGTCAGAGTGCTGTGCAACTTTGGAACTCTACCTCAGAAGGTGGTGGAGGCAGGAACATTCAATATTTTTTAAAAGTGGAGGTAGATAGATTCTTGTTAGGCAAGGGAATCAAGAGGTATTGGGGTTAGATGGGTGTGTGGAATTCGAAACAAACAGATCAGCCACGATCTTATAGAATGGTGGAGCAGGCTCGAGGGGCCAAATAGCCTACTTCTGCTCCTGATTCGTACGTTCATATGTTCGTATTTGATAGAGGTGTTCAAAATCATGAGGGGTCTGGACAGAGCAGATAGGGAAACACTGGTGGAAGGATAGAGAACAAAAGGGCACAGATTTAAGGTAATTGGCAAAAGAAGCAATGACAACATGAGGAAAAACTTTTTCATGCAGCAAGTGGTTAGGATCTGGAATGCGCTGCCTGACAGTGTGTTGGAGGCAGGTTCAACTGAGGCATTCAAAAGGGAATTGGATTGTTACCTGAAGAGGAAGAATGTGCAGGGCAACGGGGAGAAGGCGGGGGAGTGGCACTAGGTAAAATGCTCTTTTGGAGAGCCAGTACGAGCTGAAAGGCCTCCTTCTAAGCTGTAACAATTCTGTGATTCTGTGAAGTCAAAGATACACTTGGATGGCATGCCTCTTGGTCAGCACTCACCAGAATGCAAAAGTTAGGAGCATCCTGATGGCGCACAAAGGCCCCCTGACCATGGGAGAGATATGTGTTCAGCAGCCTTGATAACCCATAGGCATAGGTCAGAAACCTACTGCTGTTGGACGGGAAGCTGGAGTGCAGACTGCAACATCTTATGTGAATGAAAAGTGGCAGTGGTGAAGGAAATGGACATAGTCCTAATGGCATCCTAAAGGGTCAAACAGGAGATGATCAGCAGGGAGAGCGAGAGGGCACATCTGCACAGTGTGGTGCTCCAGCTTGCATCACTGACACATTTTGAGGAGCTGGCCCTTGATCTGCCAGAGTTGCAAGCCACAGGGACACTGGAGATGAAGAAGCGGGAGTAGACAAAAGATCTCAACAGCTCCAGGTTCTGGGGATGCAAGGCAATCCTCCCCGTGCAACAAAATGTCAATTCATAAGCTGTCATCTCATTATTTTAAGTAGCGGAAGCATCTGTTTACTGTCCCGATCTCTCATCACCACCTTCTCTTATGTCTCCCGCAGGGCCAGCTGCAGAGGGGCAGGAGTCCAGACAATGCCAACAAGTTCCTGAGGAGTCAGGATCCTTGGAGCCTGCAGCTTCACATCTTTCTTGCGCACCTTCCACCAGCCTAGATACTCGCACCTCGGTAGGTCCTTGCACATTATTAGAGAAAGTGGCACAGCTTGAAGCGCACGCACATCAGAGCAGGAGGATACAGGGGAGGCAGAATCTGCTGTGGCCAATCCCCCTTGGAGGATGGAGGGCAGGCAGAGCCCTGCTCAGCAGGGCGGAGATGCAGAATTTAGGGAGTCATGAAACAGACGGCTCTACCTGGAGAACCAGCGTGAGGTGTGTGCCACATGTCAGAGTTACCTATGGGTGGCACTGCGGAGTCATGAGATGAGAATGGAGGAGTCCATTCATTTCATGTGCTCCACAATGTCTCAGTGCTTTGAGTGCATGAACATCTCCATTGAGAGAGTGGCCAACGTCATGTAAAGCCATATGGGGTATCACTCACATTGGATGTAGGAACAGCATATTGACATGCACGGAATGTATGCCATAGTCTGCAGCATTGACCGTTCAGTGGCACAAATGATGCAACGAAGCATGGAGTGGATGCCAGCTGCGCCCCAGCTGGTGGTTCCCTCCAGCGATCAAGGGCATCACAAAAGGGCTGATGGGGTTACAGATGGTGATGAGGGGCCACCCCTCACGGGGCTCCGTCATCATCATCCACCTCCATGGCCTTTCCGACAGATGAAGCATCTGTAGATTCAGACACTGTGACAGAAGCTGCCCCTGCAGTGAGGCCGGTGCAGCTGCCTTTGGAGGTGCCTCCCTGGTATCTCAGTCCCTAACAGGCACTAGCGAGCAGTCAGCCTTCACCTCATCCTCAGCCACAGGGATCACCACGTTGGAGTGGCCTTGAGTGGAAGCCACTGAGTTGGTAATGTCACTTTGTGGGTTACTTGGGTGTGCCTGATGTAAATAATATCACACTGCAATTTGATAAAGCAATGGGCATGTTGTTGCATTAAGGCAGACGTGTGTCTTCATTTCATCATGGCGAAAGGCAGGGGAAGGGGGAATAAAGGTAAGCAAAGCAGAGTAGTGTGTTGGGGAAGAGAGTGTCAGTTGGAGAATATGGAGCATTGCACTGATTGTGCCATTGGAAGGTTGCTGACCTTTGCTCTTAAGGGTTGTTTGCTCTTTACCAGATAAAGGAGAACCTCCTCTTCAAATGTCCTGCAAACTGAGTATTGCTCAGGTTAAAATGTCATCTCCTCATAGAGTCATAGAGAGATACAGCACTGAAACAGGCCCTTCGGCCCACCGAGTCTGTGCCGACCAACAACCACCCATTTATAATAGTCCTACATTAACCCCATATTCCCTACCACATCCCCACCTTCCCTCAATTCCTACCACCTACCTACACTAGGGGCAATTTACAATGGCCAATTTACCTATCAACCTGCAAGTCTTTGGCTGTGGGAGGAAACCGGAGCACCTGGCGGAAACCCACACGGTCACAGGGAGAACTTGCAAACTCCACACAGGCAGTACCCAGAACCGCACCTGGGTCGCTAAAGCCGTGAGGCTGCGGTGCTAACCACTGCACCACTGTGCCGCCCCATAACAGTACAATTTTCTCAAGTCTTTGTGCTCCCAGCAATCATGTAAATTGTGTGCTAAACTCATTTAAGACTAAAGCATATTAAATTATTTTAAAGATAGGAACCCATTAGCTCATAACTTGTTCTTGGACTTGACTCTGTGTGCAACACCATGGAAAATCAGCTAGCAATATGTTAAAAATCATATGTTTGCACGCATTTCCTGTCAGCTTTGCTCACTATGGGCTGAAATTTATACTCCTGCCAACGCAACAATGGCGGCCCGCCTGTGCAGGCTGCATGTTGCAGAGCCGCTGTGATATTAAGTGCGGCGGCTCATTTAAGTAGCCGGGGAGCACCGCCCACCACCCTGCACCCCCCGATGCTGTGGAGGGGCCGGACTGTCCGTCCCTGGCAATGGGGTCAGCTGCCTGTGTGCGGGCGCTGACGCCAGTGTTAAAGGGCCTCGCACCCACCATTCTATGTAAATGTTTAAAGGAAAATTTAATGAAAAAAAATTAAATACATTTATTCTATCCCTCTCCCACCCTCAATAGGATAAGCTTTATCTACGAACAACCATCCACTGGTTTCCGATGGCTCCATGAAGAGCTGCAGCACCTGTGACTGCTGAAGGATGAAGGCGTCATGGCAGCTTCCAGGACAGTGTTCACACACCCGCATGAAGCTCTTGCTGCGGTTTCATACCAACTGAACGTTTAGAGAGTGGAATCCCTTCCTGTTGAGGCATCTCCCTGGCTGGTTAGTCGGTGCCTTGATGGTCACATGGGTGCAATCGATGATCCCCTGCACCTGAGCGATTCCAGTGACTGGGGAAATTCCCACTGCTCTTTGAGCTTGAGTGCTGCTATCTACCTTGAATTCAATGAAATCCCCTGTCCTCTCAACAAAGCATCTCTTACCTCCGTGATGCAATGATGAGCTGCTGCTGGCAAGATGCCACCAATGTTTGTCACCGCTGCCTGAAAGGACCTGGTTGCAAAAAGTGCAAAGCCACTATTACTTTTACAGCCAAGAAAAGCCATGGTGACAGTTCCTGCAAACCCTCGGATGATCCTCGATGAGGGCACGCATGTCAGCAACCATCTGCCTGGAAAGGAGCAGGCATCTGTGGCACTGATGCTCTGACATGTCCAGGTAGCTTCTCCGTTGGCAGTAGACCCTCTGCTGAGGGTATTGCCTTCGTTGCATTCCTGCCCCTGGTTCCTAACCTCTGCACACCTGTGGCCCAGGGGTCTGCCTCTGCTCCTGCAGATGCTGCTCCTCATCGCTATTCGATCCTATCATCAAATTTCCTGTTATGTCCTTCCTTCCTTTCAATTCGAATGTGCAGTCTTCTTCAATGCCCTTCTCTTGTACCCGTGAGGCCTGTGAGCAGAGGGACCTATCCACCTGCTCCCCCCAAAAATGCACGTCAAGAGTGAGGAGATATGACAGATAACGCTGTTGACTCTGTACAACTGGTTGCCTGTGAATTGCGGGTCTTCTCTGTGCCTTCCCTTTTTGATGGAGCCTCTTGCTGCTGTCTCAACGTTCTGAGTGGCTTCTCAGTTTGTTTGCACCTCCTCCTCCCTGTCGTGGTTCGGACCCTACGTGGATCCCATGCCTTGGAATGAAAATTCAAAACTGGCCCTTAGCGAGCTGACAAGCTTGTTAAGCGGCTAACTGGCCATTTCATGGTTTTCGGAAAATTGGCTCCTCTGGCTCTTGGCGGACCCTTTTAAAGTTTGAACCTGCTGGTTTTGCATCAGGAAATCGGCATGCCAACCTGAGGGGTGGGTATAAGCGATCGTTCGTTCCCGTTCCCACCCTCAGGTTGCAATGAAATTCCCACCCTATATCCCTGAGCAAAGATAAACAAGCCATGGATAAAGCTGCCCCCCTCCACTGAGTAGTATTGCTGACCCAGGTATTGAAAACCCCTTCTCCCTCACTGAGCAGCAAAAATGACACTGGAACCCTCCCCATCCCATTTTGGACTCAGGGGGCTGAATTTTGTTAGCTCGTTGTGGATTCTGGCAGTGGCACCAGAAGCTGGCCAATTAACATAACTGAGGTGTGGGGCCCGTCCTATTTCAGGACGGGGGGATGGGCTATGAGGCATTGATGGTGACGTTAGCTGACAAAAGCACAGATGCTGGTGCCATCTTTAAACCACTGCCAGCCCTGCTTGTACTGCTGCCTTTCACTGATGCAGTGAATCTGGAGTGTGCTTGACCCCTCTACTGCTGCTGTAACTCCTGGACACCACTGTACTGCTGCTGTAACTCCTGGACCCCACTGTACTGCTGCTTGACTCCTGGACACCCATACTGCTGCTGTGACTCAAAGCCCGCCCCCCCCCCCCCACCTCTGCTGTGACTCCTTGGACCTTCCTCTACTGTTGCTGTGACTCCTGGACCCCCACTGCTGATGTGACTCATGGCCGCTCTCTACCTCTGCTGTGACTCCTGGACCCCACTCTACCACTGCTTTGACACCTGGACTTTCCTCTAGTGCTGCTGTATCTCATGGACACCCACATTGCTGCTGTGACTCCTGCCCCCCCTCCCCCCTTCTGCTGTGACTCCTGGGCCCTCTCTACTGCTGCTGCTGGACCACCCATTAATGTTGCTGCAGATGCTGGATCCCCCCCCACCCCAACGCTGCTGTTGTGACTGCTGGACCCCCTCTCTGCTGCTGCTGCTGTTGGACCTCCCTGCACCAGGAGTGCAGACCAAACGGACAGAGGGGGAGCCAACTGGGACGATGTCCGAGGCAAGACACTGGGTGGCCCCATGGTCTAGCGATGTCTCCCTGGAGATTTTCCTCCAGGCTGCAAGGAAAAGGCAGGAGGTCCTCTTTCCAAGGGAGGGCAAGCCTGGATGGACAGTTAATGAGGAGGTCAGCAACCATTGGATCGCCCCCAGTGCCACAAGATGGTCAGTGAACTCCTTCGCTCTGCCAAGATCACATGGGGTTAGGGGCAATTTATTAGCTTGGATAGAGGATTGGCTAACCAACAGAAAACAGAGAGTCAGGATAAATGGGTCTTTTTCTGGTTGGCAAGATTAGATTAGATTAGAGATACAGCACTGAAACAGGCCCTTCGGCCCACCGAGTCTGTGCCGAACATCAACCACCCATTTATACTAATCCTACACTAGTCCCATATTACTACCAAACACCCCCACCTGTTCCTATATTTCCCTACCACCTACCTATACTAGTGACAATTTATAATGGCCAATTTACCTATCAACCTGCAAGTCTTTTGGCTTGTGGGAGGAAACCGGAGCACCCGGAGAAAACCCACGCAGACACAGGGAGAACTTGCAAACTCCACACAGGCAGTACCCGGAATCGAACCCGGGTCCTTGGAGCTGCGAGGCTGCGGTGCTAACCACTGCGCCACTGTGCCGCCCTAACTAGTGGGGTGCCACAGGGTTTGGTACTTGGGCCTCAACTATTTACAATATAGATTAATGACTTGGATGCAGGGATAGAAGGTACTATAGCCAAATTTGCAGATGACACTAAAGTAGGTGGGATAGTAAGTTGCAATAAAGAAATAAGAAATTTACAAATGGATATGGATAGGTTAGGTGAATGGGCCAAAATTTGGCAGATGGAGTTTAACGTGGATA